>NC_087214.1:6262467-6310602 GCF_015104395.2 Macrobrachium nipponense | reverse complement strand
TCAGAGGACAATAATTGTATTACTTTTCTTTCAACTCAGCTTGATGTAATCAGATATTGTTTAGAACTTTGGTATATAAAATTCAGAGTACAGATGGGATGTTGAAAGCAGCTCCTTAATCTGCATCATTAGAATCTGATTTAAATGTTTTCCTTTTAGGCTTTGGACCCTGCAAAGAGTCACTATGAAGAAGAATTGAAGGGTGAGGACTATGCAAAGTCAATATGAAGAACTGGAGGGTGAAGACTAAACCCTTTCATTACATGGATCACAGCTGTAAAGGTAAGTCACTGACAAAACTAGAAATTTCATATAAGTAACTTAACAAATAGTTACATGGCTATAGTTTCCACTCAGTGGCAGCCAAAATTTAAAAGCTCTAATATCATTTTATGTAGGTGACTAACCCTGCCTATTATCGGGGAACAATAGGAATAAAAAAGCAGAAAATCTTCCATACTTTTCTGCGGGCACACAACATCAGATGTAAGCAGCAGCTTATTTTGCTTTATTTCTTCAGTATTTTGGTAAAATTTCCAGGATTCGGTCAAGTACACTTGTATTTGTGTAGCCTCTACGCATTCCCACCATTCATTATGATCAGGAAAGTGCTCAGATTCTAATCACAACGTGACAATGACCCTAGTAGCTAAGTTCTGGTCTCTGAAAGAGTGGTTCCTAGACTTTCTAAGACACTTCCAAACAGATGAAGGTCGACTCTGTCTCTTGGAATTTTGCAGTGCTTCTCAAGTGATTAACAGGCCCCTCTTTTGAGCCCCTCTGTTCCACATCTCTCAGGAACCAGACTCGAAAGACTATTCCTCATTGCTCTGGCTACTGCCAAACGTGTCAGCAAACTTCAGGCCATCGACCAGAGGATAGAATTCGCTCAGGGAAATGCAGTCTGCTCTCTTACTCTTGGTTTTCTGGCCAAGAATGAAGTTCCATCCAAGCCCTGGTCTCACTCTTTTAGTATTAAGAATCTGATGGATATCCTCTGCCCTGAACATAATAATAATAATAATAATAATAATAATATCCTTTATTCCAATAATACATTGGGTTTTCTATTTACATCAGGTGATCAACCAAGGTTAGAAAGCGCACATTAAAGCTATTACAATAAAATCATAGTATACTATAACAACATACACACATACATACGTATACATATCTATATATACATATACACATACATACATATATACAAAACCTGAATTAGGAAAATCACAATTTCGGTTATAAAACATTGTTCCTAGAACAATAATTAGTAAAATTACTCAAACATAAAAATGTTCTTCATAGATAATGTATGTCTTAAAAAGCGGTTATTGACGTGAGACGTGGTTGTTTCCTATAAAACTTATCTACGAAGCTTAATTATTGTTTAAAAGGTAGGTATTTTCTTAGTTTATTTTTAAAAGATCTTAGGGATTCTTCGTCTTTCAATGAGCCAGGTAAACTATTCCATAACTGTGGACCTTTAGTATTTATTTCCCTTGATCCTATATCGGTATTGGCTCTTCTGGACACTAGATTATTTGCTTGTATTGTAGTATCCCTGTCACCGAGTCAACGGTTCTAAAAATTATAAAGCCAGTTCGGAAAAACATTTTTTAAAACTTTAAAAACCAAAACACAAACATCAAAAGTGTACTTGTTTTTTCACTTTCAACCAACCCAGTTCTAGTAAAATTGGAGATATATGATCATATTTTCTCACTGTACCCATGGCCACCCGAGCCGCAAAATTTGAAGTTTTTGTACTCGTTGCATAAGGACGTTGCTTGTTGAACCCCATATTATATAGCAGTAATGAATTAAACTTAATACTAATGATTGCACTACGATTAGGCGAGTTTCTGGTTCGAATAAATTTTTTAGTCTATTGAGATAAATTTAGTGTCCCCATAACTTTTCTGTGCAGTTCATCAATATGTTTTTCAAATGTCATGTATTTATCGAAGTGCACTCCAAGATTCTTTAACGGATTCCATAGGTTCGATGATGGCCCCCATTAAAATTGATTTTGATGTTATCCCCGATTTCGGATAGATATTGTCTGGAGCCTAGGAATATACATTGAGTTTTACTTTCATTCAACAATAAGCCATTTATTTGAAAATACATCTTCACTCTATATAAAATCTCCTCAGCTTTGCGTACTAAGTCTTCCAAGTTATCGATGTAGCCATCAATTATTATTTGAGTGTCATCAGCATACTGAACAATGAAACAGTCACTTAAAAAATTTCTCAGGTCATTTACATAGATGTTGAATAAAATTGGTCCTAGGATTGAACCTTGAGGTACACCAAAACCGACGGTTTTGGGGGTTGAGACAACATTTTTTGAGTCTGACAGATTGTACTCGATTACGTAAATAGTCTGTGAACCAGGATGGATCAATATAAAGTGGTCTGACATTTACCCAGCAAAATTTCATGGTTCACACTATCAAAAGCTTTCGACAGATCGAGAAGTAGTAAAAGGGAAATTTTCTTCTTGTCTATGTTATCGTAGATTTTATCCGATATTTTTAATAGTGCTGTTTCCGTTGATAGTTTGGTCGAAAGCCATGTTGACTGTCAGAAATGAGGTGATTACTTTCTAAGTATTCAGTTAACTGGTTTGATTACTATTTTTTCTAATATTTTAGATAAGACCGGGAGTAAAGAAATTGGCCTGTAATTAGAAATTTCGTCTCTATCTCCGTTTTTAAAAGAAGGAACAACATGGGGATTTTTTCCACGTTTCTGGGTAGATATTAGTTACAATAGATGTATTAATAATTATAGTAATGTAAAATAAAATTATATATTGAGTGTCTTTTATAAAACGGAGCGGTATGCCATCGGATCCGTACGCATTTGACTCTTTGAGATGAACTAATGACTAGAATGACAGTATCACAGTTTAACAGGTGACGGTTTAAAAGAATATAACTGATGTTTGGGAATGTATTCATTTCATCGGTTTGTGCTCTTCTATTATTCCTGGCCAGTTCTTCTTGCGTTCTTTCATATGTCTCTTCCTACATTCGCAAAATACTCATTAAATTTCTCTGCCTTGTCAGTTAAATCTTCATTTCTATTGGAGATTCTTTGTTAGTATTATTGGCAGAATTGAGCGCACTATTTTCCAGGAAGTACGTAAGTTATTCTATTACTTTTAAGTTCGTTCCTGTAGTGTTGTTTCATACTGTTATCCATTTCAATTTTTACTTCCTTCTTTTTCTCTTTAAAATTATTTCTCAATATTGTATTATTTTCCTATCTTTCTTGATATCGTTTTGTAATTTATCTCTTATTATTATATTTTGTTTGATTTTATTAGTTATCCAGGGTTTAGGGGGGCGGGTGATTACTTTCGTTACTATGGAGCACTTTATCAATACATTTGGTTAAAACATTCGTTAAAATTTGCACTTGAGAACTTACATTATCAGTGTTTAAAATACCATTCAAAGTGGGTGTTTCTTTCATCACCAAATTACAGATATCACTTGGGAATAATTCTTAAGACATCGGAAAGTTTTATGAATTGGTTGTTTCTTAGGTTTACGTAAATTTAAGGTAACTATGATAGCTTCGTGGTCGCCTACTGGGCTTGGAATAACGTCCGAATCGAGTACCATTTCCTTATTATTAGTAATTAGTAAATCTATCAACGTTGCTGAGTCTGAAGTTACTCTGGTTGGTTTTGTAATGAGTTGGTGTAACTTTAGGTTATTTACAACTTTATTCATTTTGTTGTCTGTTTTGAGCAAGTCGTCGTTAAAGTCTCCAAGTATAAAAATAGGCTTGTTTCGTAAAATTACGTTTTTAAAAGAATCGGAAATATAATTAAGAGATGAAACATTTGCTTTTGGGTGACGATATATACAACCTAACAAAATAATTGACGGTAATTTACGGTGTTGTACTGATAACCATTTAGCTTCAATGCCCTCCTGTTTTTCAATGCAATATTTATTACATTTACCTTTTAAATAATCTTTGACATATATGCAAACTCCACCTCCTCGGCCATGGTCATCTCGATAAAGTTGATAAGAGGGAATATAATATATGCATCATTCATATAGGGATATAGCCACGTTTCACTCACACACAAAATATCAAAATTGTCTTTTCTAATAAATGCTCAACTACATGTTTATTGCTTAAAAGTGATTGTGCATTAATATATATAATCGTTATAAAATTACCGGCGATTGGTAGACCTAAACTCTTCGGCACTATCAAGAGGAAAGAGGCCTTTGCCTTCCTTTAAGGGCCTTAAGGTATTACCTGGACAGGAGGAATGAGAGGGACCTAATTACTGAGGCACATTCTTGGATCCAAGAGGACATCTTGCCTACCTTTAAGGTGAAACCCCATGACATCAGTGGTGCTACCTCTTTCACTTTCAGGCATAATGTCACCCTCTTTGATTTTACAGTCAACTTAATGGAAGTGTAAGTCAATCTTTGTGCTGCACTATTTAAGAGAAGTAGAGGCAGTGTTCAAAAACTGCAGTACCCTGGGATTTTTATCAGTGGCTGGCTTGGTATAGGGGGAAGAAGCATAGGAAGCATTCCTTTTATCCTCTATTTCTTTGCCTTGATGTATGATGTCAAGTCATTGGGGAGCCTAGGTTTACTATGTACATGGAGTCCCCACCAATTTTTAGTAGATGGGTGGTGGTTTTTTATTTCAATATAGGTGACAGTGTTGTCTGGTTATTGTTATCTGGTCCTGCGCTCAGGGTAAGGATATCTGTGTTTAAACTTGACTAGCCATAAGATATTATCCTTTGCTGCAAAGCTCCTACTTAAAGTAGAGGCGCCCCATGGTTATACCGCCACACCACTACAGGTTAAGGTTAGTGCCAACCAAAGGCAGTAGCAACATTGTATCAATACTAGCAAATTTTCTATTTCAAATTCACTACCATGACTCAATGAGTTGGAGTAGAATATGTCCTATCAGTGTGGGAATCAGCTATGTAATTACTTGGCAAGTTACCTATATGAAAGTTTCATATATACAAGTACTCCTCGTTTAACGACAGGGTTCTGTTCCAGTGAATTCATTGTTAAGTGAGTTATTCTCTTTATTTCGACTAATAGCATTAATTTTCAGCCATATAATTTACACAGAAGTATAGCTTTTCTTTGCAAAGTATATCAAAGCCTTATTTATCGTTTTATCCATGGATTTCAAGTTTTTCAAAACTTGGATTTTTTTTTCAGAAACTCTTTCATAGGTCTTTCAAATTTTGGCAAACGTTCAATGTTAGGGTCCATTGTCTCTAATTCTAACAGCAGTGAACTCATTTTTACAAATACTTTTGCCAAGCCCTTAGTAGTGAACTTTTTTTTTCCATACTACTAGCAATTGTTTGAACTTTCTTTCCTTCTTCATGTTGCTTGATAATCTTAAGCTTTGTGCCAATATCAATAGATTTCCTTTGCATCTTGGCAGAAGATCCTTGAAAAGTAGTAGGTACTCTTTCTTTTTTCTGCCATCGTAAGGGGATATATGTACAAGTGTCAAAAGCGAAAAAATACTACATAATCTATCACTACTGGGTGATGCGCAACAAAGACCATGTGAGGCGGTGAGAAGTGATGAGATGGAGGTTGTACTTCCAGTTGCCTCAGTTCATCTTACCGTACACAACTGTGTACAATTACACTCGTGACTGTGCTGCCACTGCATTCTGTGCACATCATACCTTTGAGAGATTTTTGTTAAACGAATATCGGACTGATCGCAAAACCATTGTAACTCCGAGTTGTCATAAAACGAGTATGTTGATACTTAAGTGAGGAGTACCTGTACTTACCAAGTAATTAAAGATTGGAGCCCTCCCTCCTCCCCTCTCGTGGACATAAGGGCACAAACAATTTGAGTTCATCTGCTTTGTTGTTCCCTGATAGTTGGGGGGTTGGTCATCTACACAAAACAATAGAACTGCTACTGCTGGTTTTTAAATTTAGGCTGCCCGATGAGTGGAAACTATAGCCATGTAATTACTTGGTCAGTATATATGAAACTTAATTTTATCTTGAAAAAAAAAAATTTCTGCTGATTGGTTATACTCACAGATATGTGACTAGTTAGACTTGTCTTTGATTAAATTCAGAATTTAGAACTTGACTGAGCATGTAATGCAATTGTTTTCAATGAATACCCATTAGAAATTGTAAATTGACAGTGCTGGACAATAGGTTGTGCTTCACAAAGTCAGTTACAGGATTTAAAAGTTCCTCGCTGGACAAGTCTGTTTTACATGTTCAACTACCGATCTCGGTCTGGATTCGATTTCCCGCTCTGCCAACGTAGAATCAGAGGAATTTATTTCTGGTGATAGAAATTCATTTCTTGATGTGGTCCGGATCACACAATAAAGCTGTAGGTCCCTTTGCTAAGTAACCAATTGGTTCCTAGCCATGTAAAAATATCTAATCCTTCGGGCCAGCCATATGAGACCTGTTGATCAGCTCAGTGGCTTGGAAAACTAAGATATACCTAACTTTTACAGGCTTTAAACTAGTATATGTTGCAGCCTGTTATTCAGTGTAATGACAAGCAGTTTGGTCAAAATTTCTTACAAAGTAGTACAGTATATTTAATACTGACTTGTGTAAAATGTGAAGTTTTTATTTTGGCACATTTCTTGAAGGCTAATGTAGTGGCAGTGATATCACTCCCGCTTTGATCTTAAGGGTATATGACTTAAAAATCATTGTGATCAAAATGACTAAGATTGATGTTCATTACATTTTAATCAATATAGCATCTAAATCTTTTCAGTATGTATTTGGAAAATCTGATGTGAACCGCTTTTAATCTTGTGTCATCAACACTAAAGGACATAAAACGTCTTCCAGGTACCCCTTTGCTTTTCTGAAATTGAAGGTAGGACATCCAAGAAATTCAACAATGATAAACATAGTATATAAGTTTGGGTTTTTGGAGAAATAGTGGTAATAACTCCGAGTTTATAACAGCATAATTTTCTAGTTCATGAATTGTTAATCGGTAATGTCTAGAATTAATTTGATATTGGTTACAAACACACTAGATTCCAGAGAGCTTTTAAGTGTAAGGCTTTGTTTTGCCATTGTTAAGATGTAATGAGACAACTTGTTTTAGGTGTTCCAGTTTCAGCAGTTTGAGATCACAGACTAATTTGGGTATGATCAATGGAATACTTACGCAAAAAAATAGTAATAAAAATAGTACTTTAAGTGACAAGTCCCTAACACATAGATTGGTAGATAATTGTGGATTGGACAACTGTCCATGCTTCCTTCCTGAATCTGAGAGAAGAATCCCATCCATAGAATCAGAGTATGTACGATATATGCTAATGCATTTAGGTGGCTTTTGTGGAATTTTTGACACCGAAATATTTCCATCTACTGCTGTATGAATCTGTCATAAATTACTGGCTGTACAGTACTAGTTCTTAGTTCTCACTCAGTATATTATCTATATCTCTTGAAATATATCTGAAATTAAACTGTAATGTACAGTATTCATATGATAAGTCATTTTCATTTTCTTGGACTTGAAGTTGATTAGCAAGCTTTAAATAGTATACGTATTATAAAGCAGATCTATAATTGTTTCTTAGATCTTGAAAGATTTAGAACTATTTTTTATCCAGATTATTACTTAAAGGAGAAAATTGGCCTCCAGGAATAGTTATGGTTCAATCTGAATGGGTTGACAGTGTTAGTTGAAAAGTTCATGAAAGGGTAAGAAAAATTGAATGATGGCAATAGTAATTAATGACAGTGATGATCATCCATGAAAGCAAACTAATGAACATTACCAGGGTCATCATTCCACAAAAAGTCATTTATGAAAAATTGATATTGGTATGGTTGGATTCTTTTAGACTGATATTTAGATTCATGTGGTCCATTCAGGTAAAGTTTCCAAAACTGGCCAATAAAAATTTGTTTGGGTATCATTAGGTTTTGAAAGGCATTGAAAGTCATCAAGTCTTTTCTTTGATTAATCTTTTGAGGAATGTTCAGTTAAATACTAGTGACCAGAACTTGAAAATGAATGTTTATATAAATGGATTCGTTTGGTATCATATGCTGCTCAGTCTAAAGCTTATTGTCCTTATTATTTTATAGTAAATTTTGTTAGTTTCAGAACTGCTTATCTACAGCCCCCAGATACATAGGGGAGGGCTGGACAAATTATGAGACATCACATGATTGATACTAATTGGAAATTGTAGCGAAACAGGTATTTGTTGAACATTAAATTGAGTGGTACTTTCATGCATTATGGCGTTTTCAGTTACAATCCGCAGCTAGTTCTCTCCTTTGGGTGTTTGGCCTGTAGCTGGTAAGGTGAGGTATAACTCCTGAAATAAACAAATAAGTGATGATAGTTTAATTTGCATTGTAGACTGAATGTGTACAACAATTCATTACCATCACAGACTGAGTAGAATTTCAGAAATATAGCCTTGATAAAGCATTACAGATTTCTGCAGTGGCAAAAAGACCCTATCTCTGCCCGTGATGCCTCAAGCCTGATTAGAGAAAATCATGTTCTCATTTTGATCAGCAAAAAGACCTCGATTTTTCCATTATTTATGTAACCAGTTTTTAGTCCTTCCGGTGACGTTCAGCTTGCAATTTCTTAAAGAAAACAACGAGTTTTGAAGTAAATGATCCTCAGGTAGAAGTTTCATGAACATGAAAAACGAGGTGTCTGGGATTAGATTATTTTAGTGGGACAAAAGTAGTTGCTTAGATAAATTTCCATTACACAAAAATTTAAAATGCGATTAAAATTTTTAGGAACAACGTCTAAGAAGGCAGGTAAATATGAATATGAAGTTGAAGTTTGTGTTGTCAGCTCCAGTTGTTCATAGATTATTCTTGAAGTAAACATTTAACTTGACTGAATAGTAGCTGTTGCAAGAAGAAAAGTAAACATTTAACTTGATTGAGTAGTAGCTGTTGCAAGAAGAAAAGTAAACATTTAACTTGATTGGATAGTAGCTGTTGCAAGAAGAAAATGTGTGAAGTATACACTACTGTATAATATATCATTTTAGTATTTGTAACTTTCATAAGTAGGTAACCTTAGTATCATGAAATCTTCATGTTTTGCAGAGTAGTTGAAACTTTGTCATTTTCCCAATGATTTTTGGTCAACTCTTATACATTATATAAAATATATTAGATAGTATTTGATAAGTACCTTGAGGAAGTAAGTTAGTTAAATCAGTAAATGGCTCTCTCCTCTAAATGATTAAACCAATTAGGGTAGTAGTACTTGGATGATACAAGACAAATCAGAGAGTTAGGAGAAATTTTTCTAAGTTCAAAATGTAACCAAATTGTGTGATCCTCATAAAGGATGTATGTAGCCAGTTAGTAAAAGTAATGATGATGATATTTAATAGATACAAACTTTAGCTTCCAAGCACTTGACAGGAGGAATTTTGTTTATGTTCAAAATTTAACCAAATTGTGTGAGCCTTACAAAGGTTGTATGTAGCCAGTTAGTAAAAGTAATGATGATGATATTTAATCAAGATACAAACTTCAGCTTCCAGGCAGTTGACATGTGAATTCAACTCATATTACCTGATTGTTCAGGCCAAGGCTAAGGAATTCTTCTTTGTCAGGTATCAACCGATATCTGATGAGGTTGATGTATTCTCCAGACTTCCTCTGTTCAGCCTCACTGTCTTCTTAAGTATAACCTTTTCCCTCCTTCAGTATATGCCCAATAGCACATTCCTGAGAGCGGTGGCATTGCTGGTGAACAAAAGTTTACAGATTAAAAGAGGATTCTAAGCATATTAAATGCTGTAAAAACAAATTATATTCAACAATGGTAATGAAATATAATTAAGGTACTGCAGTTTTTATTGCAATTTTTTAATGAAACCATGATAAAAAGATTAGCTAATTTTGTTTGGTAAAATGTGCATGAAATAGTTCAATAACAACTCCTGAACAAAAGATTATACAGATGTTCAACACTAGTGTAGAAAAAGTGACATACTCTGTCCCTCTTAGCAAAAGGAAACCGAGGGGAGGATGCTTAGGGACTGGTAGTAACTCATTAAGTTTCATTATAAATCAGTGTAAGCCAAAAAAAAAAAAAAAATCTCTTATTTGACATAATGTTATTAACCTCCTCCTCAAATCCTCAGGTAAGCGTCTACAACTGCAACTTTCAAACATCAAGAGACAAGTCGAAAGAGAGGATAACATTTTTATTTACCAGATTTGTATAATGAGCGAGAGATTAAGTATGAAAACTACCCAATTACCATAAGTGGTAGAAAATCATACTTTAGTATAGAGGGTTGTAATCATACCACCTTTGATGAAATAGGATTGAATTGTGTGTAGTATTGTGCTAGTGGAAGTTTGTCCAAGTGAAAACAGTACCAACTCGACATAAAAATGAGAAGTTTAGCTTTGCTTCTTGTAATTTCTAAATAGGAACTATAGGAGTCTTTACCCCACGAGGTAATTCACTGTGGTTCAGGATAACTATAATTTATTGCCTAAAACTTCTGTTGGCCACATATCTCTCTAGTGGTAAATATGATTCAAGATACATATTTTCACATACATTTTTTTTCAAATTAAATAGAATATTCAGTAGCTGAGTATTAATGATGACTCACAGTTTTTCATAAACATATAATTTCCCTTTTCTTTCCTCTTTATGTTTTTAGATTCATTGTGTTATCTCAATTTGAAGTTTTTAATATTGAGTAGCTTAGCTTATACAGTGATACATAGTTTTTCCAGTTTCATATTTGAATACTGAATTTTTAGTATGCTTCAGTATACTTCGATTAGTTTTCACAAGTCTCTCTACTGTTTAGTGTCATCTGTAACGTTGATGATCGGCTAGTTGGCCTAATAACGATAATATCTCTTTAAATTAGCTGTATGGTAATTGAGAAACTTATAATAAAAGATATCCACCCAAGTTTCTCAAATCAGATCCATTTAAGCTATAGAAACTCAAGATACCTTGTTTTCTACATGTATTTTCATCACTTAAAATAAGCTGTCAGGCAGGACATGATGTACGTACGACAATTTTTTTATCAGTTCAACATCAGTTAAAAGGTACATCATAGTTTAGTATGTTAAAGGATATTTTTTTCTAATGGTGAGGTAATATCACTTCTCACATCATTTCAGTTTAGCTTTTCACCTAGAACTCATTTTCATGAAGTTCAAATAGGATTAAGGACAGTTAGTTAGTTTAGTTAGAAAAGGCTTTGCTGAATAAAATGTGTGCGGTATTAACCCTCAAAGAATAGGTGTTTAAATGGTTCTTGATATTTTTGCTCAGTAAGTCTTATGTATAGTCCAACTATGTATAGTCCAACTATGTATAGTCAAACTAGCTGCCATTGTACTAGGAATTTAGAGGAAACCTTATTGCAGTTTTCAAAGCTTTAATCCACAACTTGTTTTAGTTACTGCATTTTATGTTTCTTTAGAATTAAATATTTAATGGCTCATAGGTCTTACATCATTATCGTATTGCATAAACATTGATACTTTTACTTTCAGACTTAGGCAATGTGCAGGCTATGCTTAATACAGGCAATATCACAGCTTGAAGTATTTACATGTTCACATTCCAGAAGAAGAAATATTTCAGAATTAGGTTGATTAATCTTTATCTCAAATTAGATATCAGGTGGAAAACTCAAATAATTACCATGTGATTAAACAATACTGTAAATTTTTAGCAAGCTTGCCATGACAATTCTGTTCTGCTAAATGTTAAGCATCATTTCATAAAAATAAGTACCAAAAGTACATCTCAATATCTTGTCAGGAACATTATCATCATGGCACCTCTGCATATTTTAAGATACTGCTGGCATGTAAAGGCCCCAGATTGAATGCGCTGCTTTAAGATTAGTTTTATTCTTAACAATATCGTTACGTATAGGTAAGTGATTTAATCAACTCATATTCACTGTAATTTTGAGGGGAGTTTGACACTACTGACAATAGGGTTATGGGTAAATTAATCCATAAGTAACCTAAGCTATAAAGTGTTTTAAGAAAAATTTAGCACTACTGGCAATGGTATATTACATAACTGAATTACTCATTACTCAAATTGAATGTATGACTTATTGTAATTTGGTTTTTCTTCTTATGATGGTTTAGGTAAACAAATAAAAAAGTAAACCTGTATTTAAATGTCACTTTTCAGGAAGCTAGGTACTGTTTACAGTGGTTATCTTAGACCTATGTAAAGCAAATTTGTGAGGATATTTTGGTAGGCGATTGAATAGGGAAACTATTCATTTCAATTCTACACTGAAGGATTCAAATCATCTAGAAAACTAGCCAACATTTTTCACAAGACTTAACAAATATTCCACACTTTTTGTTATAAAACTGAAACTGATTTCATAGAGGCTTCTGGGTTATTAAGTTAACAGCTATTCAGTTTATTTTTATCATTAAGTAAGTCACACATATCTCCTGCCTCGTAGTTTCCCATCAAAGGGACTTTTTCCTTGAAAGATGTTAATTACGAGAAAATTTTCTTAGTCAAAACCAAAGTGTGATGAAAGTTCACTCTTGACGTAAAAATACCATACAAACAAGCAAACAAACACCAAAGTTGGGAAGGAGAAAGTAAAGTGATTTAGAGTTAAAGAAGATATTTGTTAGTCAGGGATTTTGTTACAGATGCAGTATACTAGCCAGAAGACTGACTCAGTATGAAACTATGTAAATAGTTATGTCAAGTTAGGTCATTTCAGGTTCCAAAAGTCATTGTGAATAGTAATTTCAAGTAAGATTTTAATGGAAAAGTTCTTTCTTGGCTCATAAACAAAGTTGCTTGTAGTTATATATTGTTTAGGGTATTTTCTAAATGCCATTGGCTCTATAAATGCAAATGTTTTGAAAAACTCCCTTTAACTCAAATTTATAGGTTGAGTATTGGAGAACTCTTTTGATGCTACAGTATCTTGACATATGGAGAGTTTTTAGAAGGTTAATGTATAAATCATACTTTTTTTGTGTTAACGCCCTTTGAATTTCAGTAATATAATGAAAAGGGATCTTGAAAAATTGAATAATGTAAAGGCAAAGCGTTGTGATACCACATTGTACTACTGGCAAGAAAAATGAAGATACAGTTTTCTTAAATCTTCGGATGCATACTGCTCAACAATGCCACACTTGGCAACTTTAGAAAGGGGGTGGAGCTTAAAAATCATTGTTTGTTACTTTCTAGCTCTTTCATATCCGCTTAGTTTTGAGCACTGTGTCCCCAGATATCCGAGGTATCTGGGAGCGCTCGACAGTGCGAAAAAATAATTATTTCGAAAATTCAGCAAAATTATAAATTTTATGCCAACAACGTTCATTTTGCTGTCCTTTTTTTCTAAATGTTATTATTTTATGGTGGAATAGTCAGAATAAGAGTCCCAGCCCTCTAAATACGAAAAAATGTGAGTTATTTAACAAAAAAAAAACTTTACTTTTTTTATATTCTCGTTCGTAACCCAAAAACTATGAAAGTCAGGCGAATGAATGATTTTTTTATGAGAAAGCCAATAAAATTCTCTAAATATCGACATATAAATCAATGGAAAACGAATAAGTCCAGCTGGTGAAAAAATTTATAGAAAAGAGGGTAAGAAACAGAGCGCAGTACAGGGATTTGAGCATGCGCAGTACAGAAACTACTTGTCCGAAAAAAAAAAAAAAAAAAAAAAAAAAATGCCCCTACCACACGCACGAAAAATTTCGGTAAGTTTTACGTACCGCTACGTCAGTTGGATAGATAGGGGATAGAGTATTTTTACGTACTATTACGTCAGTTTTGGGACATGAAAGGGGGTAGATTTTCAGTAATTAAACCATTAAGATTCTGTAAAAAGACATAATCAGTATACTTACAAATGTAGTAACAGTCTCGATATTATTCGTTAATGTTGGTTTGGTAATGTCAGTTCAGAGTATACTATCGATCATCCATCTTTAGAACCTACTGTGAAACCTAACTTATAAGTGATGTTTGACAGTAAAATGACGTAAAATTCATATGTAATTGGAAACAGATCTTAAATAATGAGAGAAAATGTTGTAAAATTTGGGTGATGCTAATGGAAATGGTGAGGAACAATACAGAGATGAATGCAATATTATGACGAGAGAGAGAGCGTAAGCATAGGCCTATCTATGGAGACTTAACTCATTTTACATATATACTTTGAGAAATTGATTGATAATATTTTTCCAAATGTTTGAGAAATGGAGAGAGAGAGATCTGCCTACGTGAAAGCATAGGCCTATTTATAGCTACTTAATTTCATTATATTTTCTTTGTGAGATTGAGTGATATTTTTAAAGTACGGCATGTTTTAGAAGTGGGTGGTGAGTCAGTGCACAGATAGTACCTGGGAAACAGGGTGAAATGGCTACCAAGATCGTGCTGCACTATGCTAAATAAAATTTGAAAGGACCATAGTATTCAGGTTAATTCTCTAAGAAATTCATATCCTAATCTTGGTTTCATTTGACAGTTGCTGTAACATCCAAAGATTTTAAAGAATCATGGAAAATTTCAACTATAGGGTACAGTCCTTCTTGGTCTCTTAATATAGCCTGTACTTTTGAAAATTGATTTTCATCCACAATTCATTCACAAAAAAAGCTGTTAAGTAAAAATATTTATTACCACAAATAACTCTATATTTATTGCACAGGCAATGTAAGTTTTATACCTTGCAAAAATACTGATGTGTTGGGAGATCTTTCAGCATCGCAGCAAATGATGCAGAAATCTGTTTGCGTTGTTTCAGGCTACTGTAACCTTGATATAGATTTCTTTTTAATGAAATTAGCTTTGTAAACAGCAACTAGCATTCAATCAATGTCAACATCAAAGTAAATCAAAGTGTAAAAGCCGTTACATATGCAAGTATCCTGTGACTTGTGCTCTCCCGCTCGAAGTTCTCGGGCTCCTCCTCACATCATAGAAAATACTCTTGTGGCTTCAATTACATTTGCTCAACCTTCCTTAGCTGTTGCAACATTGACATCAGCTAACTTTAAATGTGTTGGAATACAAACATAAATTTGTAGGAACTAAAATATAATTACAATCACCACTTGCGGTAATGCAATAAAATTACTTCAGACATATATCGTGTTTTTAAGTATCTGAACGGCTTTGTGTTGCGGTTTTAACTTATATGATGTAATTTGCTTGTATTTTCATATTTTAAGAGTAAATTTAGCGAGATTGTCTTTTCATTTAAAAAACAAGTGGGAAATTCGATGAATGAAATCGAATGAAAATTGTATCTTCACTTTCTTTTGACAATTGGGGGTACATATATTTTTCTTTTATAGAACCTCTTTTTAAGTTCAGCTTGTTTACTCAGTTTTTCATCAAAGTCTTACTTAGTTTATTGTGGTAATTTTTTTTATACTATTTTGTGATACTTTTACTTTAGGAAGAATGACTTCTGCATTTTTGCATTCAGGAAGTTTTTGGTGAAGAAAATCTGTTAGTCTACAGTACTATTTTTAATGAATTTTGCCAGTAATATATTTGGATATATATGAATTTGTAGTTAAACTCGCCTTGTAAGCTCCCTCAGACTGTCTAATGGACGACCTTTAAGATCCAACTCACCAACCAACGAGGAAAATAAAGGGAAAGAGGGAAAGGTCCCTCACCACAAACTCTCAGCCACAGAACCCCGGGGCACAGCACCCTACCTCCGCAACAACTGACTGACTGCTGCCCAGGTGTAGAAAATCCCACTCACATGTAACTGCTGCAGTGTTTCCAAAAATCCTACTTCACATTAATGACACAATATGCCCACATGATCTTAAGATCAACACACACACACATACACACACACCTTAATCAGAGATATAATCAGCCATCCAAACTGGAGGTCTTCTATTCTTCCGTTGACTCTGATTCTCCACTGTATCACTTTGACCACTCACTTGTGGTTTCACTGATTCTTCTGAGACTGAACCATCACGTGGCATTTTGCTTGAGCTATCAGATAGGGAAGCTGAAACGAAGCTGATCGCACATCCAACACATGCCTCTGCATTCCATCCACAGAAATGTTGTTCAAGGAGTTCACATGAGTAACCATCCTTTACGCCATTGAGTAGTACAACGGGCGCTCCGGGGCTCACCCACCCTCCATCCTCTCCCAGCTTAATTGAAAGGGGCATGTCTTGGCTGGTATCTGCTCCTTTGGGTACTAATGAAGGGTATCTCCACTCATATCTGCACACTGCATGCTGTGGAACAGATGATGCATCCTGTCCAGACCTTGGTGTGCTATTGTACCAGAATACTGCTTCAATAGGACTAATTCCTCCCCTCTCTGCAATAGCCTTGATGTTCCTATGGTGCTTTTCAACTATTCCATTTCCTCCCAGTCGATAAGCAGCCTAAAACGCCCTAACAATGTTCCAACGAGACAATATATCTCCTAAACACTGTGACCTAAATGCTGTACTATTATCCAGTAATAGTTCATCAACTGGCCCTCTTTCCAAAAGAATCTAACTCAGTAGATATTTCTTGAGCATCTTCTCTCTTTAACTTCCTCCATATTGCAAAACGACCTGGACCACAGTCAACCACTAATAAATAGGTATTTGTCTGTAATGAGTAACATCAATAGCTAGGTGCTGCAAGTTTCTTTTCAACCACTTAATTCACCCTCCTTTGGTGCCCCCACAGGAGCAGGATCAATAGACTGCAATGCTCACAACATAACTACTTTTTTACACTTCTCTGAAAACTTCAGGGTCCAACTTCTTGGCTAAATACAGTATTCTGCCAATTCCCATATGGTGTTTACTATGCAACTGTTAGATCAACTACAGCACCTGCATAGAGATGTGCATGCTCGACTTCATTGCTTGCTAACCAACTCTTCTTGACTCTCGTCAGAATATCAGCTTTATTCTTCTCTGTAGGCACTATCTGAACCACAATATTCAAACTAAACTGTAATCAACTTCCTTCAATGTTCCCAAACGTCTCTTTATCATCATCTCTGCAGCTCCCTTTGTGTGAACACGCTTCTCAGCACTTATTAAAGATTTCAACCATGCTCCCAGAGTTGCAGAGTCAGTCCTTAGCTCTATTTACTCAAGACCCCATTTAATGGCCACATTTACCCCTTTCAAAACAGCTTCTAGTTTGGCAACATTGATGTGGTTGAAATCATCCTTTTTCTAAGCCAAGCAGCATCTTCAGCAACCTTGCCATTTATCTCTAAAACTATACCCATAACTGGCATCACACCACACAACACCATACTTAACACCTGGCACACACCAATTTCCTCTCACAGGATCATGTAATTTTACTCTCTCAATTGCCTCTTTAATCATCAACATGGACTGCTCACCGACAGGATCCTCCCAACGTGCTCCTGAGGCTCTTCTCTTAATGTAGCTGCATGCAACTCTTAACCATCCAGCTATGGGATAATGGCCCACTGAAAACAATTCCCTCCTTGTAAGCATATCTGTAACTTCAGGCACTTTATTACCTCTGAAACATCAACCTTCCTCCAACTCTTAGCAGTTGCAATCCTAAAGCAGCTCCTCCATTGAGTGACTCAGGGGACTTTGTCATCAACCCAAATGTATTTAAGTGTCTAATTACCTCATCAGCAGAAGCTATTGATTGTTCACAAGAGTGTTATCTTACATATGAACTGGTTGCTCTCTTGATTTTTTCATCCTTACTCAATACAGTCTTCAGTATCTTAGACATAATCCGTGGTGCCGAGTTCAACCCAAATCCCAATCTTGTAAGGCAAAATGTCTGGCCCTTATAGTTCACTAGTTGATATGGCCACAATTTTTTGTCAACGCTCAACTGTAGGTAGGCCGACTTCAAATCCACAAAGACACATTCTCACCTATCTGTCGCCATTCACGTAGTGTGTCTCTGCATATGTCGGTCACATCATCACCAGTGTGACACTTGACATTCACATTAAGTTCCCGAAAATCAACCTCTGGTCTCACCTTATTCTTTGTTGGCTGTTCCACTGCCATTAGAGGAATGATACCTTCTTTAACTACTTCTTTCCATGGAACTAAAATCCCTTCAGCAATCCACCTGTCCACTTCCTTCTTCCAAGCCTCAAGCTTTTTATCATAACTTATTTTATTTGTCAATGTCACAGGTTCATTGTTTTTCCAAAACCACCTGACTGTCCATTTCTGTCCATCAAATACTGCATGAAAGTCTGGGTCTTCAGTAACAACTGTTGGACAACCGTCACCACTAAGTCTATGCTCAATTTCTTGACTAACTGAAGCAACACCAAAAGCACCAAAACATACCTTGCCTTGCCTTGGGTCACTGTGACACCACCCAAGTGGTCAATAACATTAACTCCTAACACCACATCATCACCATTAACCAGCTGATCTGACACCATAGCCCTCGCGGTTACACATTCACCGTTCACACCTATCTTCACCCAATCTGCAAATTTACACTTAATATGACTCCCATCAAAAGCACTGATATACACCTCACCTCTACACTGAGGAACAAATCTGGAATGTACCACCGATGTAGAGCAGCCTGTATCCACAAGTTCTTTTGCAGGCTCATTACCAATCCAAACATCAATTATAGGCAATGTATCAAGGTGCGCCTTTCTATCATCACAAGGGCGGCTACAGGGGCAGCAGTCATCCCTTACGCATTTTCCGCAACCTGTTCTCGACAACGACTGGCAATATGACCAATTTTATTACAACTAAAACATCTTGCCTGTGTCTCTTTACAGTCTTTTTATCATATGAGGGCCACCACATCGGAAACATTGACCCTTAAACTGGATAGGCCTACTCCTATTCTCAGGTTTCCCACCACCACCTCTTTCTCCATTCTTCCTAACAGTCACAGCTACCACACCACCTTGCTGTTTCGATGACAAAATCCTAGCATGATTGAGCAATTCACTCATTGCCATCATCATTAAGTTTGGCACTTTTTATCAAGCAACACTAATATTATCTGGGAAACCATTGACAAAAGTTTGTTTCACCACATTTTCTAAACCAGCCTTATCAAACTTAGCTAAACTGGCCAACCTCTTAATCTTATTGGCATACACATCAGCAGGTTCTCCTGTCCACTTCATTTGAGCTAGTTTCCAAAAGCAGAGAATGCATAATCAGTAAATGCTACTTTCAGTTTTTCCTGAATTATCACTGCATTATCTTGGTCTTCATCACTCATCTCCAAATAAAGTGCTAGAGCATCACCCTGCAGATACAATGGAATAAATGGTGGCCGCGAGTTCGATTCTCAGGCATTCCATTGAGGGGTTAGAGATGTGTATTTACGGTGATAGAAGTTCACTCTTGACATAGTTCGGAAGTCACGTAAAGCCGTTGGTCCTGTTGCTGAATAACCACTGGTTCCATGCAACATAAAAACGCCATACAAAGAAACAAACAATGGAATAAAACTGGGATATATTCTGTAGCTTAGCCACTAGGGTTACCTTCTTCAATCATGATACAATGTCTCCTTCGGCGGTGAATGGCTTAATCATGTCCATTGTAATTTTAGACGCCATAATTCTTGGAATAGGCTAGATAGCTTTTAGTTAAACTCACCTTGCAAGCTCCCTCAGACTGCCTAATGGATGACCTTTAAGATCCAATTCACCAACCAACGAGGAAAATAAAGGGAAAGAGGGAAAGGTCCCTCGCCACAAACTCTCAACCACAGATCCCCGGGGCACAACACCCTACCTCCACAACAACTGACTGACTGCTGTCCAGGTGTAGACAATCCCACTCATATGTAACTGCGGCAGTGTTTCCAAAAAATCCTACTTCACATTGATGACACAACTAACAGAATTTGTAAGCTTTTGCCAAGGAAATCTGTAAGTCTTTGATATTTTTGGCCAGAAAGTCAAGTTCTTTTTTGCTCAGAAAGTTTGTGTTTTACCTAGAAGGTCTGGTTTGTTTGTGAGTTCTAATTATTGTTTAGTCATTATGTAGGTTATCCTTGTAGCTTTGGTTTAGGGTGGGTAGTTGTTTGTAAGTTTCATGCTAAAAGATACCGGTAGTTCATGAGGCTTTTGGCGATAAAGTTAGGAACGTTCGATAGTTTTGTCTTAAAGGTTTGGTACTTTTCCCTAGAGGATTTTAGTTTTGCAGTTTTATCTTACAGGAAATACATTAGTTTTGTAGCCGTTTGTACTGAAAGCCTGTCAATATTTGGGTGGCCCCCTTTTCCCCAGAAACACTTGTTATATTTATGGAAAACAAAATTTATGAGTTTATTATCTATCTTATTATGTATGGAAAATTTTTTTTGAGTTTCTTAGGAAGTCTGTTAATCTTTGGCTGATAATATTTTCCCCAGAAGGTGGAAAAAGTATTGCCTACAGCAAACTTGTGCAGGGTTAGGAGAGTTTTGTGTTAGTTTGTAAGTGTTAAACTCAAAAATTGTTAATTTGGTAGAAGCTTAATCGTGGAAAGTGTGAGTTTGACACTTGAAAAATTATTTGTTAGGGAAAATGTTACAGAAAATTTTTCACTGAAAAGTGTGTCAGTTTGAGAAAGTTTTCTTCCTTTAAAGGGTGTCAGTTGAGGAGTCATACTCAAAAAGTGTCTTCAAGGGTTTGACTTTTCAGTGGAGAGAAAAAACTACAATAAACTTTGGAAAGCAAAAGATTGTTTGGCTGTATGGTGTTTTTACGTTGCATGGAACCAGTGGTTATTCAGCAACAGGACCAACAGCTGTACGTGACTTTGGAAAGCACAAGGGAAGTTTGGAAGAACTTTTCCCTTCTCAGCAATCAAATGTCAGCTTAGAAAAACACTCTCAGAGTCTATCTCAAAGCTGACTGGTTATGATACCTCCTACTGAGGATGCTCTCTCCTTTGGGGTACTTTAAGGTTGAAAAAGAATAATTTTTGTCTCAAACTGTATATTTCTTTTGGATTTAAATATTTCCTTGCTTTCGTTTTATACATTTTTAATACATTGTCTTAACTTCAAGGTTGATGGATGACTATTTATAATACCTCCTGCTGAGGACACTCCCTCCTTAGAGTACTAAATGTTGAAAAATAATTTTTTTTAGTTGTCTCAAACTATTTTTCTTTTGGATTTAAATATTTCCTTGTTTTAAATTTATACATTTTTAATACATTGTCTAAACTATCATAAATGCAATAATATGATATTGTTATGATACAATAAAGTTTGTTCATACTTACCTGGCAGATATATATATAGCTGTATTTTTCTGAAGTCCGACAGAAATTCAAAAACTTCCGGCACACACAGTGGTCGGCCAGGTGGTTAGTACCCATTCCCGCCGCTGGGAGGCGGGTATCAGGAACCAGTCCCATTTTTCTATCATAATTTTTATTTCCACTGTCCCCTGAGGGGAGGTGGGTGGGTACTTAATTATATATATCTGCCAGGTAAGTATGAACAAACTTTATTGTATCATAACAATATCATTTGTTCATGAAACTTACCTGTCAGATATATATATAGCTGAATCCCACCGTTGGAGGTGGGAACGGGACAGAATAGAAGGATTTTGGGAAGCAAATGCATGCAGATGATTTACATCTTGGTTCCACCTGTTAGCATTGCTGGCTTCGTGGTTATTGCCACGTAAGTCTGCTTGTGCTACTAGAGTTGCCAGCGAGGTAGAGACCTATATAGCTGGTGCACTCCAGATGATCTGTCAACAGGGGCGAGACCACAACGTGACTAGACCCATATTGACCATACCATGAGGGCTAAGAAGTAAAATAAAATATATATATAAAAATATATCACCACCTGACCAACCTAGAAACCCAAAAGTTGAAGGTGTGTTAACTAAGGCTAAGAGTTAAGAAGTCACCGTTGTCGGCGACTCAACTACTAAATTAAGAGCTCTTCCTAACCATTTTCTACAGGATAGGATGAGTGTACTACTTGCCCCCAAGATTGTGTCTGCAGACACGTATGGCCCTAGCGAGCAGCAGATCTCATATGTCATCTTCACATCTCGCAGGGAGTAGTGAATTGAACACAGAGTTGCCTTCGCTAAAACATGGTACTCAGGATGTTGCTGAGTGCCATGCTCTGTTGAAATGCTTCCGAGGCCGCGACCCTCACCTCGTGAGCATTCAAATCAAAAGATTTCAAATCTTTGTGCCAACACAATGAAGGAGCTTTTTGAAAGAACTCCTTAACAATAAAGCCAGGGTGTTCTTCGATATGGGCAAGTCTGGTCTTTTCGGAACACTGCAGATTGTCCGTACGACTTCGACTTTCTTGAGTTTTATGTAGATAAAACTTGAGAGACCTGACAGGGCACAGGACTCTCTCTGGCTCCTGCCCAATAACTTGTGCCATCCTTGATTCCAAGCTCCTGGCACCCAAGAACAAGACGGGTTTCCATTCTTAGGCCACAACGGAAGGCTTAGAGAACGCACCCTTGTGTTCTCTAATGCCAAAACTTCTGACGATGGCTGAAACCTCACTAACCCTCTTTGTCGTATCTAGGGTGGGGGTTAGAAAAGGGCCTTCCTGATCACGTGCAAGAAGTTAACAGGTAGGAGATGTTCGAATGCTTTGACATCAAGAACTTCAGACTATGTCTAAGTTCCATATGAAAGCTTCGATCTGGACATGCACAGTCAGTCAGTCTGTACTAAAGTCAGGTGACCGACCAGTTGACCAGTCAGACGCATCAAGGCAGCAAGGCTGTACCCTGAAGACCATAAGGCACTATTCTTCGCTGAAGGATGAGTGTCTGGACTGCCTGGGCGATTCAAGCTAAGCAAACCTTGTGGTATGAACGCAACCCAACGTCGTTAGTGAATCAACTCCTGAGCCACTCCTGACTCGAGCTTCTGGTGCCAGGAGAAAAGGAGCGAGGAGCAAAAAGGCGATTCAGTCCCGAAGGACGAATGCCTGACAGTCCAACCTGGTCTCATGTTAAACGATCATCGGGGGTGTGTAAACGCAACCGACTTCGTCAACAAGAAACTCAGGGCTACTATGTGTCTCCTGATCTCGCACGAGTGTCTGACTCCGAGAAAACAGGTGAGACAAAAAGTAGATGGTGAGCGAGTTTCGAGATTCCACAGAACTCAAAGATCGTGAAGGGCTTTGTTGTTTGACAGAAGCAAATCTCTGAGCCCAAAGGCCGTCAACAACATATTTGCGTATTCTTTAATAGTTGTGACTGCCAGCTTATCCCATTCTTCAAATGGAAAGGGAAGACGGCAATCTTATGCTGTCAACATCTCGATAGTCTGAACGTAGTCAGACTCAGAGCGGAGAGGTTATAGGTACCTTTCGTGTTAAAGTAGACGACTCTCTCGGAAAGGTCCTTGGAAGGACGTGACCTCTGTGAATCTAGGATCTTGAGGCCAAACATGGGGCGATTAGCGTCATTGTCGCTCCCTGTGATGGTATAAATCATCTTATTACATTTCCTAAGCGTTTGAAAAAGGGGAAAAAAGACTAAACATCCATCCCTGTTCAATATCATAGCGAAGAGATGTATGAAAGGACGTCCCTAAAAGTCTCCATAAACTATTCAACATACTTCTAAAGAAAGATTCCACTCGGAAGTCAGTAGTTGCTGCCGTCGATCGAGACGATTCGTACGGACTTTTGCAATCCTGTAACGAACCTCTAGAGGATCGTTACATCTACGTCTGTTGTTATAATAGGCTCTTTCTCGTAAACCCGAACAGGGACGAGAGAAGATACTTCCTAAGATATGAGAGAGCTGTGGAAGATCAGAGTTGATATGGACCACTGGTTCCAAAAACTCGTTTCCAGGACTGGAGGACGACAGAATTGCTTCCACTTCTTTCAGATTATGATCCAGGACATCTGAAACCCTCTCCAGATGTCCGGCACCTTCTTTCTATCACCTCAAGTGATACTTAACGCACGAGAGATGTTCAGAATCATTCCTAGATCTTTAATAAAATTTCAGGTTTCCCGTAGGAAAAAACTGTAGAGGTCTGAATTGCAGTCTATTCAGGGAAACAAAACTCTTTAGGAAGGAAATGGTCCCCAGCAAGCTAATCCTTTCCCTCACACAGTATGTTTACTTCCTAAAAAGGCTGCGCTTTGCCTAAGCAGGAGAGCATATAATAGTGAAATGTTGCGGTAGACTCGTAGTCCTATACCGTGCGGTAACGAGCACCGAAAGGAGTAAGCGTATCTCTGAGAACATAGTAAGGCAAAACGAAATGCAATGTTATTCATTCATGTAGAAATCCCCAAATCAATCTAGGCTAAAGTCTGATTGCTAGGGCAGAGATACAGGTTAGTCAGTCATCCCGCAGGAGAGAGAGAGACGTAAATGCCAGCACAGAGATACGGTTAGGTCAGTCAATCCCGCAGGAGAGAGAGAGACTACGCCACACAGAGACGGTTGTCAGTCAACCCGCAGGAGAGAGAGACTAACCTACAGCGCATGACAGCGAACGAGCTGGTACTGCCTCGTTTGGACTGGCGGAGAGGACAGTGACAGCAGCAGAGCTTACGATCGTCGTCTCTTAACTTTATGCCTGGGTTGCCAGCTACCCTATTCTACGAAGAAATAGGTCCGTAATTTTTAGCATAAAGAGACTCTCAAGTGGTATATTTAAGCGAAACAGAAAAACGCTAATATATAGATGCGTTTGTGTCGTCATAACACTACCATACAACGGTAAAAGATAAATCGGAAACTCCTGGTCAAAGGCTGCAGGGAGTAACGATTAAATGTCCTTAAATTAATAGACAATAGACCTCTCGGTTGCCATCCGAAGAGGTAACTACAGCAAGAAAGTATAGACTTGAGCCAACCAGTAGTAAAAATAACGCAAGGCAAAATATGATATTATATTGCAATAAAGTTTTTTCATACTTACCTGGCAGAATATATATACTATAGCTGAATTCGGAAATACAGCTACATACATATCTGACAGGCAAGTTTCATAAACAAAACTCAAGAGAATTGAAGCGGACAGCTCAAGCTTCTTATGTTATTGGACATAAGCGTTCATTGACGTAGTCTACAAGTCTATTTCTTGTACGAGTCTGCGAATGATGAATGAGAGCTCTTCCGAATCTTGTCAATAGAGCTTATCCGCTTACGCAATATAAAGTTAATGAGAAGTTTGTCAATGAGAACTAACCCATTTACGGGACAAAGAGATAATTTGTCAATGAGGGGATACCCACTTACTTGACAAAAACGATAGTATATTGTCAATGGGGGAAATTCACTGAATTGACAAAACGTAATCCAGGAAGTCGAGCATTTTATTTCCGATTCCCGTCTCAAACGAGGAAGGGCAAGAATCCTGTTAAGAGACGGCTTACGACAGGTAGAACGACGATGTTCAATTCGGCAGCGTAAGTCCCAGACTAGGAACTAACAAAATCTATCATCTGAAAAGCCCTTTCAGATGGGCTAAAAAGCTTGCAAAATTATCCTGGGAAGAGGAAGAAACTCTCCAACCAGCTTCCTCTCCCGTATCAAAATTTATTGGCAGTATGGCAAAGGAAGTCCTGTCTTGCGCTTTCCTCCTTTGATGAGTGCCTTTGCAAGAATCCTACTGAACGTTGCGAGAGTCCTGACGCGCAGGACGTCGAGCTTTTACATAACCCTAGCTGCCTTACCGCAAAGTCTTGACTGCGGTAGAGCAAAGAGATCTTCCTTGAGCTTTCCATAACTCCATCCAATCCTGGACTTTACGAAAAGCAATATTACTGACAAAGACCTCTATAATTCACGAAACCCGTGGTCTTGCTGGGTCGAAAACGAAGTTGCCTTTTCACTTTAAGCTTCCTCCGAAGCACTGCTTACTTCACATTCTTCGCAGGCGAGTAGAAGGGATCACGAAGTTAGGTAAAAAATCTTTAGCCCAAAATCAGCTTGAAGACTTCAACAGAAACGTTCAGCCAGGCGACACACCTGGCTGTGCGCGCTCGGCGTCCACCTGGGGACTAGCAGGGGCGAGCACGCTCGGCGGTCCCATGGGCGAGCAGCGAGCACTCTCGGCGCGCCCCGCTCGGCGTCCACTGGCGAGCAGCGAGCACTCTCCGGCGCGCCGCTCGCGCTCGGTATCACTGGCGTGCGCTCGGGCCTCGGCGTCTACTGGTGCGCGCATTGGCGTGCACCCGCGCGCGCGGGCCTGGCGTCCATCCGAACGTCCCGTCCAAGCGAGCGTCAAAAAAAAGCGTGCAGAAAAGCGTCACGCTCCCTGACAGGCGTCAATGCAAGCGAAACTGCCTTCAGGGAAGAGCATTAGACATCTCGAGAGAAAACCGACTGCACGAAGCAGTCTCAGGTGAAGGGTTGATCGTGTGAGAATACGCGGGGCGAGGGAACGCCTTCTTATTCTCACAGCAACAAAGCTAGGACGTCCGCGCTCAAAAGCGTCTGCTAATATGACTTGCTTTCCTTTTCTCGGTGGAAAGACGTACACGAGTTCAGGCGACGTTCGCCTTCTTACTTCTCACTGCAACGCATGGGACGAGAGAGAGAGAGAGGACGTGAAACGTCCTCTTCTATAAAGCTTCTATTTAGAGGGCGCGAGTCCTTCCGAAAGCTCCAAACCTGCGCAGGGAGGACGCTTCGGAGGACGAGAAGCAATCCTTCAGGATTCGTGCACGCACTTTGGCAGCCTGGGAGTAACTTCAGGTCTGCCGAAGGCACGTCAGATCGGTGGGGGAGTTCCTCGTAACCCTCCTTCGGCTTTCGACATGCTCTCTCCCTGTTCCCTGGGAGTCAAAGCAGAGGTCCCGCCTAGAGGCGAAATAAGGCCGATCTGACGCACCCTCCACTACACAAGGGGCACTGTCACTGCACTTAGCCACTTCACTTTTGCTCTCCAAAGCCAGCACTTTCGATTCTAAGTTACGAATCGATAGAGTATCAGAGAAAGGTCAATACCCTCTACAGAAAACTGTTTAGGGCGAAGGCAACATTACAGGGTTAGGAGTAACAACTACAGAAGTAGCACTTTTCACCACAATGATAGGAGAGCGAGCACCTTAGATTCCAAGATACAGATGGAATCTATAACGTAAAGGGCATTACCTCACGAGACATATTATAGCCCGTAGGCCATACTACAGGGTTAGGCAAAATAGTCTACAGGTAGGTTAGCCTACCCATGACTTTGTTTACTGATTAATTGCGTACATATGAATCATACGTCTTCCTTATGGAATTAGACAAAGTCTCACTCCTACATGACAAATCTCAACAAAAGAAGCAAGACACATAGCCCTGCGTGCATATCGAGTGCGGAACTACCGAAGCTTTCGGTAGCCACACCCTATCTTAGCAGACACACCCTCTGAAACTAGCCTAACTAGATTCAGATATACAAAAATGAATCATATTCAAAAACAATTTAAGATAGCGTATGCCTAGCCACAAATCCAAGTCAATAAATCAAAAGACAATTAGGATATTTAGCGGCCATGAAGTTTCCAAAATCCTAAGACGGAGGTACTGAAAACAGGTGTTTCCAGCACCGGCGACAGAAAAATTATGATAGAAAATGGGACTGGTTCCTGATACCCGCCTCCCAGCGGCGGGAATGGGTACTTAACCACCTGGCCGACCACTGTGTGTGCCGGAAGTTTTTGAATTTCTGTCGGACTTCAGAAAATACAGCTATATATATATCTGACAGGTAAGTTTCATGAACAAAAAATAACATTTATGTATCTATATTTAAACTATCATAAAATACAAAAAGTTTTCAGCATACTTCACTTCAATTATAAATTCTATATTTCACATATCTTGAGAGAATAAAATTCAATCGTTCAAAAATTGCAAACCTATCAAGCCTACAATGCCTCTGTAGCAAATCAATTCCCTTGAGGTAATATCGGCAGAACAGGGCCTCATCCATGAGACCCTTCTCTGTTCACTGCTAGCAAACTGCCTCACACAACAACTTTCCTGAGCCGATCTGTAGGAATAGAGGGAGTGTTTTCTTAAACAGAAACCAAGACTTGTTTATTATGAAGCATAGTTATCAATTCAACAGGCGATCGTTGGTCTAGTTTCACCTGTGGCCCACAGTTTAGAAGAATTACAGTAGTTTTAACAAAATTGATGTTAGCGAAAGTGATTTACCTAAAGACATATAATTGAGCAGGTATTCTAAGATCATCATAAATGAGCAGGTATTCTTGTACAACTTTTGAGGAACTGAATTAAGAAGTCTGGTTTTACAGTAAACAAATCTTTTAAGGATCCATTCTATTAAGTAAGCAGGATCATGATAGGGACAGGGGGTTTATAAGCCAGCAGCTGTACTGACAAAGGCCATTGGTCCAAAAAAAAAAAAAAAAAAAAAAAACCAGGAACAACCCAGGTCTAAACTCAAAAAAAAAAAAAATAAAAAAAAAAATAAATAAATAAAATAAAAAAAAATAAAGGAGGAACCCCCTTTGAATGAAGGACCATCGAACTGTCTAAGCCAAGCACTGGGGCAAACGAGAACAAGAAAGTACAGACATGATTCGAAATGGTGGGGTCTGCTGCTCAAAGTACCAAGACAAGCCAGTTTAACCTGCTGGTTCCACCTTCATCACCTAAACATTTCAGTGTTTCGACATATCGTTCAGGCCTGCAGAGAGTGGGTTTTATAGGGACAATGATGCTTTACATACACTACCATAACTCCTCCAACAAAATATCTGCTTCAAGTCAGTATAGTTTTTGCGTAAAGGCCCGTCCACACAAAAGCTAACCAACTGTTCAATGTGACATCAGAAGCGGTGAAACAGCAGATAAGGTTTTGCCTTTTCCCACTTCCGACGTCACATCGAGCAAAAATCGACCGTTACATTAAAATGGCAGAGCCTAGATATAAGATACTGCTAACCCACCTTGACATATACTACCATAACTCCTCCAACACCAAATAAAGGGTTTTGGACTAGACAAAATATCTGCTTCAAGTCAATATATTTTTGCCTTATTACATTAAGCTGGCAGAGCTTAGATAAAAGGTACTGTTACTGTCAAAAAGCAGGAGAGCTATTGGATGCATACATTTGTCCAAGACTCCTGAAGAGAGAGAGACAACCATTAGGATGAAGGAAGTAACTATGTAATCCAGGGTGGACAAACATCTTGAGAAAGGTTGCTGTTTGCGAAGCTGCCAACCTCCTTTGACAGGATGAATTGGAAGTACTGGTTGAGATAAGGAAGTCAGTCAAGTGGTTTGTTGACTAGAGTTGATGCCAGGGATACAAACATTGAAAGCCAAGCTCTAAAAACTGCAAACGTACTTGAAATGTTCCAGGTTTAGTGCATGAACATTTATATATATACATTCATACTCTCTAAAATAAAAAATATGTAGCTTATACAGAAAACTGTACCTCAACCACAGTACGGTGAACATGCCACAATCAATTTCCTGACAACATTTCTACTACATTTGATAATGAAATGACTTCTACAGTTTCTATAAAGATAAACTGTGTTTCTCCAATATAGTGTTCCAATTTCTCAAGAGCTACAAATGCCACCTATGCAAGTACTTCTCAGTTTTTACATTGTGAAAAGGTAATTAACAACATGGCCCAAGTCTGTAAATGCATAAACACAACCAAAACCATTTGCAGTTGAAGAAAAAGGTTAACATGGAACTTTCAAGTAGTCATTAGAAACTGTTCCCCAGTTTTACAGCACACACTTATTTCCTTTTACCATTTTGTGTAGGGCCTGTCAGTAACTTCACCATGATACAAATTTATAGGCAAAGCAAATCTTTCTGTCCCCTCCCCTTACATATGAAGGCTAATGTTTACTACAAATCATCCATTTAAACATCTTTACGTCCTGTATCATCATAGGTACACTGGAAATAGTTATTTAGCTGACAAGTGATCTCAACTAAATTGCATAAAACATTAGCATTAAATGCTAATGTTTATAGCCATGATTATCTATTAAGCACTATTAGACCAACAAGAAATTTAAATAAAAAACTTGATAACAAGAGATACCCTATGTATCCTGATTACAGTAACACTAAGCTTCTGAATAGCTTATACTGTCAAGAAATGAATGTCACAATGAGCATCTTGAATCATATTGGCTTCATGATGGTTAATATCAAACCAGAGGCAGGTTTAGACAATAACTGATACAACGTATCCTGAATAACAGCGAACTGTCTTCATATGGTGAAGACTGCATCAGTCAGTAGGCACTATTACGACCATGATATAATAAAACTTGCATGAATATGATAAAATTACTGCTATCCTTGTTTCAACAGCCATAGAAAGTATGATTTTAATCTCTCAATGCAAAAGCATCACTCTATCCAAAATTAAATACAAAAAGCATCGCTCTATCCAAATTTAATGTTAATAGGACTATCATTCTACTTTATCTGGCACAACAGTCGAAAAGATAAATATTTGATTACTGAAAATGTCCTCTTGAAGTTAATGCTCTTCTTTCGTAGGTGAGATTGGTGTCTATTCAACTGCCACCATTTATCCTCAGGAACTGTAGATGGTGAGTTTTTCCTGCGGGAATCAAGAGGTGGTTATTTAGTGCAAAAAAGTCAAACTGAGATCTTGCGGACTTAAAAATAAAAGGTGTTAAGATAAAAGATAATAAGACTCTTGTATAAATAAGAATCAAGACACCTATATCAAAGGCCACTTTTACTAAGAGGCACATAAACTGGGATAGGGTCTTCTCAATAACATATGAAAATCATCTTGAAAGATTTAGGACAACATGTTCTTGAAGGATTTAATCATAGTTGCAGAAAATATAAGTCAATTGAAAACTGGAATTCAATGCATATTTTTGCAAAAAAAAAAAAAAAAAAAAAAAAAAAAAAAAAACACTTAACAGAAATTTCAATTACCAACTTACAACAGATATCTGTACATTTAATAAAGGAAAATTGGCCAAAGAAAAAGATGCCTGAAAGTTGACATCTGTATCTTGAGTAAATAGTAAATATCTTCTCATTATTATTACTACTGCTGCTTGAGACTTGCTATAACATTTTATAGTGCTACGATAAATCAACCTTTCAAGTAATCTAGTAAGATTTTTAACAGTACCAAAAAATGTTCTTCCATCTCCCCTTCTGATTACAGTGGGCGTCGCTTATTCACGGATCAGTATTCACGGATCCAGTTAATCACGGGTTTTTTCTTGGACCGTTTCTCATGTTACATCACTGGTATGAATCGCTGCATCACGGGTTTGTTGTGTTGCGTATGCGATGTTTTTCGGTAGGCTAACCCTCGGCCGTGGTCCGATGAACTACCAACATTCATTTAAAGACTCATATAATGATATTAACTGACAATAAAGGTAATAAAACCATTCTCACCTAATATATTATTGTCCTATCTTCGAAATAAATAGCCTATTCAAGGTTTATGTACGACGTTCATTGGTAGGCTAAGCGTAGTTGCAGTGCGATCAACCACCAACGTACACAAACATTCACATTATGATATTAACTGACAATAAAGGTAATAAAACCATTCTTACCATTATATATTATAGTCATATCTTCATAATAATAAATAGCCTATTCGAAGAATAATTCACATCATTGCACTCAACTTATCGTCGGAGTGGCCAGCCACAAAATGTAAGCATATACCTTTACGTACGAAAATGGTTTATGTATACGGTTGCGTTCAAAGCGACATTTTTTGTTTTGATAAACTTTAGAAATTTTAAATAGTAGGTAGTGTAATTACAGTAGTAATAACATAAGGCTAAAATTAATTCGAACTTCATTATTATTTTGGCAGTATTCGTATATAACTTCTCTGAACAATGAAGTCATACAAACGCTATTTGTCATAGATTATCGTAAGTATTGCTGTTTGTTATTGGCGACGAAGCGTAAACGAAATACATAAAAACATTTTTTACCTTATATATTATCGTCATATCTTCATAATAAAAAGGCTATTCGTGGAGTAATTCCATATCAGTGAAATCAATTTTATCTATGCGAGGCCAGCCAGCTGACAAAATGTACGTACGTAATATGAAAATCAAATTATGGTAGCGTTCACAGCAAGATTATCTTTCGAAATTTTATTGTACTATTCATGCTACGTAGTAATAATGTTTGGAATATACGTAACATTAATTTTCAATACAAAATATCATCGTTATTTTGGTAGTGAATAATAGTTTAGAATTATCATACATACACTGCATGTTATGGTTGTGCCAGTGATAAAACAACCAAAATAACGTTCTCCTTTAAGTCAACGCGTTTAGGAAAAACATGACATAGAATCGACTTTGCGACTTCGTTCACTTTGATATTTTTAACGATACAATAACTATCATTTGTACTACTAAAACCATCTTCACATAAGTAATTTTCGTAAGATATGTGTTGTTACAAAAGCTAGCTTATACATAAAAGGCTTTTATAATTTAAGTCACATATACATATGTACCCAAAACTCATTGTGGGGAAATTTACTACTGTTCCTTGGATATTGCACTTTAGCATCATTTCAAATACTTTAATAATATAATGCAAAATACTAGGCTATACATAATTACATCGTATACACAAATACTACATACAGTTATATACACATACTTTTATATACAAAGTTAACAGTTTATATACACATACTTTTATATACAAAATTAATCATATGAGGAGTGATCAGACGACAGCTGTGCACTGGACTACGTACGTACTACTTGGAAGATAAAACAAACAAAAATTTTGTTGTTGTTAGTCGCCGGGATAGATTAACATTTTCCAGAGATTAAAGAGCTGAATTTTGTTTTGAAGGTATGTCAACCGCGTTAGTAAAATAGGTATCATCTTCTAAGGAATTTTTTTTTCTCTCTTTTTGCGGAAGAATCTTCAAGCATTTTGCATTCAAAGTAATGAGAAGGAATCATTCTATTCTTCATGAAATCAGTAAAATACTTACACTAATAATAAAAACTAAAACTACGTACTGTATACAAAACACATACATCATCGTTAGCTTCGTGTGTGTAAACGTTCATTCTAAGAAATTACAGAGTAGTATAACTAACACCTGATTGGTTGGTTGGTAGCCATGGAGATCTGTTATCCAATGACTGCCCTCTGCTTCTGTTCTATTTATAGACATACGCCATGGATGGCACTAGGTTTGAACGTTACCATGTTCGTGATTTTCTGACTGCTGACGGCAAAAATTACTCAATAATTTTCTTTATATAATTATTCCTTCGTGAAAATAATAATATAATATCGCGGTTGACATACCTTCCAAAACAAAATTCAGCTTTTAATCTCTGGAAAAATGTTAATCTATCCCGGCAACTAACAACAACAACAAAATTTTGTTCGTTTTATCTTCCAAGTAGTACGTACGTAGTCCAGTGCACAGCTGTCGTCTGATCACTACTCATATGATTAACTTTGTATATAAAAGTATGTGTATATAACTGTATATACACATACATGTTATATAAAAGTATATACACATACAGTTATATAAAAGTATATACACATACTTTTATATAACTGATATATAAAAGTATGTGTATATACGATGTAAATATGTATAGCCTAGTATTTATGCATTATATTATTAAAGTGTTTGAATGATGCTAAAGTATTTCAATATCCGAGGAAACAGTAGTAAATTTCCCCACAATGAGTTTGGGTGCATATGTATATCTAAGATGACTTAAATTATAAAAGCCTTTTATGTATAAGCTAGCTTTTGCAACAACACATATCTTACGAAAAATTACTTATGTGAAGATGGTTTTAGTAGTACAAATGATAGTTATTGTATCGTTAAAAATATCAAAGTGAACGAAGTCGCAAAGTCGATTCTATGTCATGTTTTTAACTTTAACGTATAGTGGTATGAAAAAACACCAGGTGTCGTAGCGATGCGTCATCAATATAGTGGTATGAAAATACCACATGGTGTTGTAGCGATACGTTATCACAAAGTACAAATCCTTTTCCCGGACCATCCTCAGAATTTACGACTCTTCAACTTCAAGATCGATATGGTAAAATATATTATATAGTCATACTTATTGTTAAAATTCACAAGTTGAAACTGCAAAACATTATTATATTTTGATTGTTAGTACATATATTTTTTGTGTTTTACGGAATGTTTGTTTGAAAATAATACCCATTAGTGAACATATGGTATTAATTGCCCTCCCACTATTTTATTATAGGTGATCTTAATTATCTCACATTCATTTAACAGTATTGATATTATATTTATTTAAATAAACTGTAATTAATAAATAACAATAATGAAAAACATAAGGGAAAAAATGTTTTTGCTGCAGTAGTGGTGTTTGTTTGATTATGCATCTGACCTCACATTCCGAAATATGAAAAATTCCAAAAACCGAAACATCGGAATGTGTGTGTACTGCACATTTTTTAAACACGCACACAATGTCTACACATTACTGCAAATTACAGTACGTACGTATTTTATTCCTGAGAGAGAGAGAGAGAGAGAGAGAGAGAGAGAGAGAGAGAGAGAGAAGTGATTAAGGACTCCAAGGCGTGTATTTTTTACAATTATTTATTATCTTGGGATTTTTTTTAATCTTGAGATTTTCTATTCAATTCTCGAGATTAATAAGAAAATTACCGTAAATGACTAGCATCAGCACACATCTGAATGACTCGGCCATTAGCAGGCTAAACCACCAACCTTATGAACTTGCATGATACATGAGATACATGACAAAACACAAAACCACTGTTTATTGGTGAAAATTAGGGGGTTGCACGATATGGGAGATTGCACGTTATTCGAGTATATACGGTATGTGATTTTTTTTAGCCTTTGTTTTATGGAACAAAATCTAGCAAGAAATTGCCATTCCCAGTGTGGCAACACTGGCCTACAAACGTTTGTTTGTTGTTGTTATGAAATGTGGTGTGCGGCGCGTTCTTTAAATTGTACCCCATATAAACGAGTTAATTATGTGGCATCCAAAAGCCCTGATTCTTTTACTCTTATGGGAAAGCGCCTAAAGGTCAGATGAAGGTTTTTACGTGGAATATACTAGTATTAACGTGTTGTGACGAAGGAAGAAGATGTTTCGCTGCATACTGTTGGTAGCATTATCGTTATTATATTACTGGATTGCACTGCAAAATCGTCGCCATCTTTTATCAACATAGAGTTGGTGGAGTACCCATATGATTTAAATATTTTGATAGTTCTCTTACCACTCATCCTCTCTTTCCTTGTAAAAAAAAAGAGGCCCACCATGCGTATGTAGGCTTCTAGCTGTAATCCCTAGGCTAGTAGGCTACATATGTACAGTAGTACATATACTACATTTATTTTTTAAGGCTAATTTTGTACAATAACTTTAAAACTGTCTTGAATTAGTTTTAGGTGATAGTTGAAAACATATTTGGTGTTTGAACTAAAGTAGGCAGTTATAAACATTGGAATAGTGTCTTGGGTGGGTTAACTATTAAAGTAGGCAGTTTTAAGCAATTTTTTAAGAGGGGGTATCAGGATAACACGGGTATTTACTTATCACGGGGGGGTTCTGGGCCCTATCCCCCGTGGTAACGAGGCCCACTGTACTATTAAATCCTTCAAGTACTCCTCTAGTTCATTCAGTCATTTTCAGAATGACTACTCTCTTGCTTTCTCAACTGTAAAACCAAAACCAAAACCTTTAATAAATTCAGGCCCATATGAACAACTATTTTTATCCAGCCCATATACTAATACATGTCCTCAGAAATCTTCTTATTCTATATTGATAAAACACATTCTTTAACAGGTTTACATAACTTTGGATTATTTACATCAAAATCCATCAGTACTACTTCAACTGGCAAACTGTAAATTACCTGAGAGAGTTGTAAATTGCCTGAAAGCGAAGAAACAAGTTAATTAAGTCATGGAAAATTGAGGCACTTTTGTTTACAATATATCAAAATAAGGACATAAATTTGCTATAGTCAAACTTTAAGTATCCTATGCATACTGCATAGGTCCTCATTACTAGAGGGTCAAGATGGGGTCTTTGTAGAAATATGAAGTGAATGACTGAGGATAAACTTTCTGGAGCTCCATTCAATCTTAGTAACAATAATGTCATAACCAAGGGTTCAGCTAATCAGATCTCGTCCAAAGAAACTACAAAAGTATCTCCTAGGATAATTAATCTTTGATTCCTTTAGAAAAAATCTGTGAAAAGTCTGTCTTTCTTCATAAGAAATAGTAAAAAAGAAAGGTCTTCTTTAATGTAATAGTCCGTTCTTCTGTTTCGACTAAATTTTTAGAAAGATTCGCCATTTCTCATAATTTTCTCTCGTGATCTCATGAGGTCTTTTCCCTTTGTATGGATTATGGAGTGGAAAAACCCTAAATCACTATGCTATCCAGAAAATATCAGAGCAACAATCTAAATTTCTTAAACTACGTTTTACCACAAATTCCTTGCCAAAAGGACATGAAACTGGAATTGTTAGAAGGCAGTGAAGTGATGCAGTGTTGATATCTCCAGAATATTTCCCGGACACAAAAGTTGATTTTGAACCATCTTCAAGAACCAAGATATGGCCCTTTTGGCCAAAAGCTAAAACTTTAACAATAATAGGCTATCACACTGATGAACATTATAAAAGTTTCTTCAGCCTTGATCATAAAGGGCTAAAAATACTCTTACGTTTCTTTTCAGTGAATGCTACCCAGTAGTTTAGTCTGAGCAACAGTTTTTTGATAACTACCGAAACTTATAAAATTTGATTGTTTAAGACCCGCAAGACAGATGCTTTTGTACTGAATAACACACTTAAAACCTATTTACACTAGTATTAATTTGCACTGGCATGAGTTAAGGGGAAGTGTTGCTATAAAACAGACAATGTTCGTCATGGCATCATGAATGTTTTGCTCTAAAAATCTCAAGGCTATGCTATTCTAGACATTTGAGAAAAAGATTCCTATGTACTATAGTAACAGAGCACTTTGTTGACACTCACGCAAACATACATATATTACCAGTCAGTTAACTTAACCAGGAAGCCTGAAACCTACATATATACAGCTGGCAGGATATATCCAATTAAACCCTCTCTCAGATATGTTTCCACGAATGTTCATAGAACCACTTCATACAGTACTCGGTATACATTTTTCTCCCTGGTTACAAGCATATGTACTGACGACTAAGGCCAAGACACACGAGAACCTAAAACATCCTCCTGTACTGACACATGGGACAAGGGAGGGACAACACTTCCACCCTTCAAGGAAAGAGTCTATAATTACAGGCCTGCTGGGTGTTGGGATGTTTCTGTTACAAAAGTACCCAACTCAGTTGGGTCTGTAATACACCACATGTACATCATCACAACATGTATTACACCAACTCACATACAGATTTTTCTCAATTCCTCTGCTACTACTTCATGGCTGTCATATACACTTAAGCCTCATAATATATGGAGACAAATGGTAGGTACACGTTCATAGGGATCCAGAGGAAATTGCTAAGAATGGAGGGCACATTGGCAATGAAATGGATGACCTACTGTTCACATGCAGACTGACAAGGTTAAATGTTACTGTTTGTAACTGGCACAGTGAGAGATAAATGTTAAATGTAATTATTTGCTAGGAACCAATTGGTTACCTAGCAACTAGACATACAGTTTATTATATGTGAGATCCGAACCCCATTACATTGAGAAATTAATTTCTAAATCACCATAAATAAATTCCCCTGATTCAACGTTGGCAGAGCAAGGAAACTGAACTCGCGACTACCGAATCAGTAGGCGAGCAACTAGGAACTCCCAACGCAGTTCAATGTTCTATCATTTGTGCGTGTTTTGCGTGTGCAGTATGGTATGCTATACGGACTGAAAATATTCCTTAAAATGTCCTCTAAAAGTTTCTGTTTGCTTAAGGCTTTCTGTTTATCCGGAATTTATCGCATTAATTTGTGACTTAGGAGAAAACACTTACTTCAAGAGGAAAGTAAAGGTTTCGAGGTGTTGCTTCGACGGACACTATAATATAGGCTCTTGACTAATGTTCATCCTGAGTTACAGAACGTGTTAAAAGTATTTTTTTCAGGAAGGTGGCCACGGAAAGGGTCAGGTGGCCGCTAGGTGGCCATTCTGTCGTTTACCCTATTGTATATATTTATATTTTTCTCAATAAAAATATATGGGTCTCAATGTTTACTTTCCTCTATTGACGATTTTCTGGCCATTTCAAAGTTGACCCCAATAATTTTCTTACGGAGCCAAAACAGACAAGTGGCCAGAACAGTTGTGATTGCATCACACTTCCGTACCCTAGTCCTAGCACACAGTCATTAACGGGCTCATTTATTTCAGCCATAATTATTAAAAATAAAAAAAAGTCAAAATAGTAATATGACTTAAATCAATGAAAATTGCTAGCAACAAAATAAAACATTTTTGTCACGGATGTTTTTGGCAGACAGATGTACGGTAAGACTGAATAATTGTTCCTGCTACGGTTTCGCTGTAAACAAACTTCACATATTTCACGTGGAATTTGGAGTGCATTAGGATCAAAATGTGTATATTTGCAATCAAATAAGCACAGTGGAGTTTCAGTTGTGATGGCAGTAAGGATAAAACTATCGATGAGAAGGTAAAAATACATTTCAGTTCAAAACAGTACCCCGGGAATAAGACGACTCATATTTTCACTAGTAATATAGACAACAAAATGTTGCTTTATTGTGCTGATCACAGATACAATCTTGAGTAATATCATCTCTCCAGCACTCTCGTATATATTCCCTAAGTCTCATTATTTCAGAGAGAGAGAGAATGATTACCTCGTTCATCCCCGGGGACAGACGAGAGGTGGCATAAGGCCCAAAATGACAATGAATGGGTAAAAAAAAAGGGGGGGAGGGGTTGTGAGGACGTGGGCCTTTCTGGAGGAGCCAGGGAGCGGATTTGGGCTTCAGGGATCCTGGATTGATGGGTGGAATGCACTTTCACATGAGTGGAAGGAATGCATGAGAAGAATGCATTGCGGTAATGAATTAATTAGACTCTATTCACCTTTTACTGGATAGCACCGAATTTCTTATTCTAAAATATAAATTTCATTAACAGGAAGGATAATCCAACGTTGCATTCTGTGTTACGACATACATTCTGATTCCGCGCATTATTACCGAAGGTTCTTTGCAGCGTCCCTTCGGCCCCCAGCTGCGACCCCTTTCATTCCTTTTACTCTACCTCCGTTCATATTCCCTTTCTGCCATCTTACTTTCCTCCACCCTTTCCCGACACTTGTTACATAAAGCAACTGCAAAAGGTTTTCCTCCTGTTACGCCTTTCAACCTTTCTACTCTTCAACTTCCCTTTCAGCGCTGAATGACCTCATGGATCCCAACGCTTATTAGCCTTTGGCCTTAATTCTATATTACAATTCCAGCCCCCCCAAAGAGTGAGTTTTGACTTTGGCTGAGGTTTGCGCTTCTTGAGAGAATAGTTTTTTTGTTTATTTATTTATTTTTCCTTTTGTTATTGATATCGTTATATAAAGAGAAACAACTGATGCATTGCCTTTAAAAGCGTCGATGTTCCTCCTCATTTGCATAAAGGACGGAGAAACAGAAGAAGGAAATGTCGTTTAGATTAAAACCTGCCTCTTGATTGATGGGTCGACACTGCCCCCCCCCGCCCCCCCCCCCCCCCTCTCTCTCTCTCTGCTAATGGAATGTTGGGAATGAAACTCGGAAGGATTGATTAAACTCATGATGTGATTTACCTTCACGTTCATTCGTCATTTAATTTGCTAACGATCTATAGACCCACATCAGGATCGAACCCAGGCCTTTGCATATAAAGGCAAGGACGCTGCTAACTGATCCACACATGTCATAAAAGAAGTTGGAGCCTGAGTACAACTGCTGGGGTTATTGCTTATGGTTGATTAATGCAAGTGTTCATTTCTTGGAGATGGTTAATTATTGCAGATGGTTACTTATTGTTGGCGGTTAATTTTAAAAGTGGTTAATTATTGCAAATGGTTAACTGTAGCAAGGGTTAATTTTTTGCAGAGGTTAGCTACTGCAGGTGGTTAATTATTCTAAAGGTTAACTACTGTAGGTAGTTAAGTATTGCAGAGGGTTTACTATGGGAGGTGGTTAATTATTGCAGAGGTTAGCTACTGCAGTTACGTATTGCAGAAGGCCAACTACCGAAGGTGGTTAATTATTGAAGACGGTTAATGATTACAGGTCATTGATTATAGCAAGATGTTCATTACTGTAGAGAGCTAAATATGTCAGATGGTTAACTGTAGATGGGGTTAATTATTGTGCAGTGTTAATTTCTGCAGATGGTTAATTCTGTTACGTGGTTAATTATTGCATAGCGTTAATATATGCAGATGGTTTATTATTGCAGAGGATTAATTAATGCAATGATTAATTAATGAAGGCAGTTAACTATTGCATGTGGTTAAGTATTGCAGTGGGTTAATTATTGCAAAGGTTATGTATTGCTGAGGTTGATTATAGCAGAGGATTAATTATTGTAGATGGTTAGATATTTCAGGTGGTTAACTATACCAGGTGTTAATTATTACAGTGGGTTAGTTATTGCAGGTGGCTAATTTTTCCAGGTGACTAACTATTGCAAGTGGCTAACTATTGCAGGTGGTAATTATTGCAGAGTTTTGCAAACAGGTCGAGTGCAAGTCATTTGTAACTGCAGTGGATTTCAATTATTTTTCTTGTTTCCAAAACACAAAAGGATTTTAATTCATTCTTACAGCACGACAATGTGCGTATTATACTCATTGACGATCTAACCTATGCAGCTAGGCCTATATGGTCATTTAAGACCCTATTTAGGGAGGATCACGCTCAGACTAAAGGGATCTGATGCCACTGTTTACTCTGGAATCTGTAGTGGAACCTGTTCTGTCTGTAGTCTGGCGCCTCTGGTTAATGCAGAGCAGCAGTTGGAATAAAAGAACTTTATATGGAAGCTTTTGCATAGGTCTATCACTGAGAGCGTAAATTTAAGCTTACCTTGAGAAATAGCTGCCATGCCTAGTTGGTATTTTGTTAAGTTTAGAATTAAATTAAGGAAAGAGGAGAAAGAAGGTTGTATACAATTATGAAAACACCGAAATTGTTGTATTATGAAATAGTTAAAGTTAGCTGGAAGTAACTTAGTCATTTTAATGCTGTTCCTGGATCAACCAGGTATAACATTAAAAAACCCAGCTTTATATTTTAGCTTGTGTTAATTACTCTATTGGGTTTTGTAATAGCTGCTGTTAATATCGAATTATCGTCTACAGTGAGTCTAGTGGTGTCAGTCAGTACAGAGTGGATGTTAAGTACATCGATATAGATTTTAATTTCCGATGAACATAAAAGTACGTGTTACTAATAAATAAATAGATAATGTTCTTTAATTGCGGAAGTTAGTGCTGCGCTTCTATCGAATTATCGTCTACAGTGAATTTAGTGGTGTTAATAAGCACTGAATCGGTGCTAATTACATCGATGGCGACGTTTCTCTTGGACATAAAATTATGAATACTTTATAAATAAATAAACACTTGATATTCCTTAATATAACCTGCCAAAAGAACAGAGAGAAGCGTCAGATAGACAGAACAACGTCTAAAAAAACTTCAGACTAGGCTAAACTTTCCAAACCAGGTGGGGGGAGAGAGGAGAGTGGGTGGAGACACGTAGTATCCTCCCTTCCCTTTGGAGGGGGAGAGTGGGAAATTGGGCGCCAGAGGCTGCAAGTTATGGAGGCTTCATTTCTCTTCCTTTAGTCTTTAGAAAGTTTAGCTGGGCTCCTCTTTAATCAGTTTAGGCTTCATGTCAGATTTTCTCAGCGAATATAAATAGGGTGAGCTTTCTTCTTGTGAGTTTTTTTTTATCACGTATTTCATTTTTGTATTGTCCCTACCAAGTCTATTTTCTGAGAGCGAGACAGAGAAGAGAGAAAAGAGAGAGCGAGAGAGAGAGAGAGAGAGAGGAGAGAGAGAGGAGAGAAGGGGGGGGGAGATAGTAACAAATAAATATGAGGGAATAGAAAATAAAACTGACACACCCGAATGGAGCAGCAGCAGCACCCGAGAGCAGGAATGAATTTGTTCCTCGCTTTTATATCAGGAAACCAGAAGATTCCACAACCTTACTAATGAAAACTATAACACCTGTTGGTTGTAGCCAAGATAAAATCACAGCAAATTATTTTGATATTGAGGCCGTCTTGGCGTTGATTCTATGAGAGAGAAAGTGGAAGATGGAGTATTGTTCATGTGAAAATTTGCGTCTGTTCTGGAAACGGTCGAGACGTAAGCAATTCGTTAGGAAAATGAGATTGTTGAAATAAAGTGGATTTATTTATACATTTATTTATTTATATTTCATGTATTTTATCTTTAGGAACATACAACATCTAACGTAACGAACGGCAAAGCTCAATTATAATGTTGAATGTAGACGGTATATTCAGTTTATGCCTACAAACAAAGTTTCATTACCTTTAACAATAATCTCCGCCTTTCTGCCCGCGGGTGCGTTCATTCGAGTAACTGAAGCGTAACTCTTTAATTTCATCGCGTTCTGTCGCTGAGTCTGACGTTTTTAAGACCGCTTTTCACCTCGAGAAACTGGTGGTTCGTGTTTGCTGACGCTTACTGTGACAACAGAGACACTTTTGTAACTTTGGAGCCGAACTTTTTCCATAACAAAAGGCAATCGCTTTAGAAAGGATATATGACAGGCGCGAATATTCAGCTTTGTGAACGGGCGAAAAATCACATCCGAATGTGAGGCACATGATTATTAGGCGTATGAAGAGAAGTTTGTTTCTTAAACAGAATATTTTTGTAACTGTTTACTAGTGGTAGGTTTGTTGCTTGTAGGATTCGTATATTGAACAATTCCAGAATAAAAATGTTTTTGAACAGGAAACTTCCTTGAGAGCGCAACGCATAAACTAGGTCTATTCAGGTGAGATTGCCCCTTGAACAAAGTGTACTTTTGTACCAGTGCTTATGAGCCTAATACTTTTTTTTTTTTTTTTTTTTTTTTTTTTTTTTTTTTTTTTTTTAATAATCTACATACAATTTTTACAATAGTTCTTTACGATGAAATCAGCATGATTTGATTCTACTAAATATAAATGACCGTTCTATAATGAATTAAATTCTTCCAAGAATTTCCCAAAGGTTTTCGTAATCTTATGAGAATTATCAAAAATTAATTTTATATCTTCTTTGTATTGCATGCACTTCATTCTTACACGGTCCTTTATATTTTCAGGCAATAAATTTGTGTTTCTGCATGACCACATAGTTGTGATATAAGAACACAGGAATAAAATACATATATTCTTGACTCGAAGATCTTTACAATTTATATCAAAATATAAAAACCTGATGTTATTTTTAGGCTTAAAACCACAAATATTCTCAATTCTACTTAAGAACCAATCAAACACAGGTCTGCTTCTCTTACAAAAATAAAACAAATGAATTGCACTTTCTATCATATTACAATGATCGCATAAATTGTTTCCAGATAGGTTAAACGTGTACAATCTTTGTTTTGTCATTAATACATCATGTAGATACTTATATATTAGATCTTTATCAAAAACACTTATAAATTTACTCTCATGAAAATTTACCCATATTAATTTCCAGTTAGAAAGGGGATATCTTGATTCAACAGTAATAGGTACTTTTTTCAGTAAAAAATGGTACAAAATCTTATTGGGAATTATTGGAAACAGGACAATCGATACATGTATCTGCCCCATCCAAAATAATTCTATAATAAGGACTTGGATGGTTACCCACTAAACCTTCGCTTACTTCGCTGGATATCAAAATCACCAATCTTAGGGAAGTATAATGTAATAACAAATACTGCACACCCTTACTACCTATATAAGTTTTCAGAAAAGAGTTGATTAATAATGCAAAGGCTTTGGTTACACAGTTAAACATATTCAAATCTCCTTCCCTCTTTTTCCTATACACAGTAGTTCTTTTCACGGGTTCATATCTACCATTCCATAAATACTTGAAACATATCTTCTCAATCAAGTTCCCGTAACTATAGCTAGTAAACAGGTATTGATATAAGCAGACCTTTGAAAGATTGTTAATTTTCTGCCAAAGAGCAATTTACTTTGACACACTAATGCATTTATCACCTTATTCCAGTTTTGTTGTAGCGTAAGCTGATAATTGTTGCAATGAAAAATCTCCAAGGTATATAAATACACGGCTTCCTTCTTTATCCAATCAATCGGCCATACATTCTTAAATTTCCATTTCCCCATGCCATAAATTCTAGATTTTCCATTTCTATTAATTTTGCTTCCAGTTGCCTTTTCAAATTCTCCAACTATTCTATCGACTTCTAATAAACTATTATCAGAGCAAATGATGATATTCGTGTCGTCTGCATAACCAATGGCTTTGATCGTAAAGCCCCCAGGCAGGAATAGTGGTGTAACAGAGTTGTTTGCGTTTAAGGCTGCATAAAAAGGTTCCTGGTAAAAGGCATACAACATCATGCTCAAAAGGCACCCTTGTCTTACCGATCTGGATACTGCGAAAAATTCACCAATGATGTTATTTATACATAATGCGCTCTCAGCATTTTCGTACAACATTTTTATCCAACCAACGTATTTTTCCCCAAATCCGATTTTACTTATTATTTTTAGCAGAAATTTTCTATTTACCATATCAAATGCTTTGTACCAATGAAGCTTTAAAAATGCTACCTCCTCATCATTCTCATTAACATAATACATAATATCCCTTATAAGCATGTTACATTGTACAATGCTTCTCCCGGGAACTGAACAGTATTGACTTTCATTAATGATTTTCCCCATTGCTAATTTCATTCTTTCAGCTAGTAATTTCGCTATGATCTTATAGTCTACACAAAGTAGGGAAATTGGCCTCCAATTTTTCAAGTCTTTCTCATCACCATCCTTCTTTACAAGTGTAATTATACCCTTATATTGCGAACCCCCTAATTTCATAATTCTTTATATAAAATTAACTAATTCAGTAAAATCATCGCCTATGATATCCCAGTTCGCTATATAAAATTCAGCTGGGAGCCCATCAATACCTGGAGTTCGACTGTTGCAAATTTTTTCATTGTACGAAATATTTCTTTCTTATCAAAATCCTGTTCTATTAGTTCTCTATCACCATCATCAAGTTTACATTCTATATATTTTAAAAGGTTTTTTTGCATATCTTGATCTCCTATATCACAAGAGTACAAATCTGAGTAAAACTGCTTACAAGACGTTTGAATGGCTGGAAAGGACCGTAATTCTGTTCCCCACTTATCCCTCACACAAGTCATAATTTTCTTAACTTGCCTTTCTCGTTGTTTACCAATTAAGTATTTTGACATTTTCTCGCCACACTGTAGGCCTTTTAATCTTGTTCTTATCTTAATAACTTCGTTCAGTTCATCCCTAATTGTTTGGATTCTATTTTTAATTCTCTTTATTTCTTCCATATCAGAGTTCCCTGTCTGGTAAGCAGTTTCATGTAAAGACCTTAGTCTATTTTCAAGAATATTCAACATATTATATCTCTCTTTTTCATACAACCCACTTTACTATAAAATTAACCTTAACTTTAACCTTTTTACTAGTTTCTCCCACCATTCAAGCATGGAAGAATAGGTTATTAGTGAGGGAAGGGAAGCGCAGAAAGTAAGCAGAAATTTCTACCAGAATTAAGAAGCAACAAAAGTGCATATACAGTTCTTATTAACGCTGGCTACTGATGAATTTGGTATGTTCAAGGGCTTTTAAGGTGGTACCGAGTATAATGCAGGTATTTAAGGGTAGCAATAAGGGTTCGGGATGGTTGTTGAAAAATTTAATTTAAATTAATTTTCAAGGAAATGAAAAGCCTGAAAGTAAGTCCAGTCTTTCAGCAGAAAAGAAAATCCAAAGCCTTAAAATACTTAGGTAGATAGAAACAAAATTAAACAATGATCACTGTTGTTCTCTATGAACTTAAAGATAGCTGAGGTCAAAGCTAGAAAGATAGCTGAGGTCAAAGCTAGAAAGATAGCTGAAGTCAAAGCTAGAAAGATAGCTGAAGTCAAAGCTAGAAAGATAGCTGAAGTCAAAGCTAGAAAGATAGCTGAAGTCAAAGCTAGAAAGATAGCTGAAGTCAAAGCTAGAAAGATAGCTGAAGTCAAAGCTAGAAGGCCAGTTGTTGCAAAGTTTACTTTTTAAGGATGTTTGGTAGGTAACGAATAATTACTTATATCCAAGGATGGTCCAATTCGAAAGAGTGGAAAGATAGAGTAAATTCGCGTGATATTTAGTAGCTAATCTCTGAAGGAATACGGTAAAAAAGTTTATAGCTAGGAATGTAAGTGAGCTTTTACCTCAACATTCAGTGATAGAACTCATAATTCATGGTTGTCTGAAAGGTTAAGAAAAAGCTACTTTATACAACAAAACTTTACCCTGTTAAGTGAAAGAAAAAAACGAAAGTTTTCAACCTTCGGCTGTACTGAGAAAAAATTAAGTTTACAAAAGCATGAAAGTAGGTACAAATACATTTTTTATTAGGGCAATTAAAATGCAAAATGGCAGTCTGGGGGTCTTCCTTGAGTACCATTTTCTTGAATGCGGCGTCTTTTTATTGTATAAGTAAGAGTTTGCTGGCCGAAGGAAGAATTTAAAAAAAAAAAAAAAAAAACTAATCGTAGATTAGCTGTCAGGCATATTAACTGGTTTGTAGAACGCCTTTGGAGGTGAAGGCCTTGTTCATTGGAAAGTAGCGAACTGCCTGATGAGTGCTCACTCTTTTTATTCTTTTATTGGTATCAAGCGACTTTCAGATCATCTTTGCCTTGTCAAAAGAAATCTGATGGTTCAAATCAAAGACTGTGGTTGGATACGGCATTGGCTACGGCACTATTACTGGCCACGGTCTTGCGTGCATTTTTATGCTCTGTTAAATCTGACTATGCGCACTCTTCCAGACTTTGGAACAATCTTTACAAGGAGTAATGTAAACACTAGAATTTAATTCAGAATTTTTAGAGCTTTTTTAAAGAGTGTTTAAAGATGACCTCTGTATCAGTTTGGTTTTCTTTTTTACCACTGCTAATTAATTCTTTGGAATAAGGCTGTTTTCAAAGTTTTTTAAAGTTCACTTGGGTTTTCTTAACATTTACCTGAAGATGAACAGTGACTCATTGTCCTTCACAACCACTTGAAGTTTCTTGCGAATTTTATCACTTTACACATAGCAGAATGTGTGTATTTTTAATCTATATTTAATGCGCTTAGAAGGGCTCTTAAGAAAAGGCTGTAATATACATTACGATCGAACCAACTGGGGAAAAGTTTGTGAGTTATAAAGGACAGAACGGGAAGAGGGAGAATTTTAATCCATAATAGGAGTGTGACCACCACTTATATTATCGAAAAGTTTATTAAAGTAAAGTTCTGGCTTGTGATTTTGTTGGCAAAGTAAATGGTCGTCGACCTCCTTGTGAAACACCTCAAGAAATGTAAGAACGAATGTGCTCATGCATTGTAATTTTACACAGTGAAACGATGTTATTTAATTTTTTTACATCGTTCAGTCTGGAATAAATGAGCTATAGCAAAGTCAAAGAAATTAAACTGTAATTTCTTTGAGAGGCCCAATCTGTGAGTGAAATTATAGTACTTCGTGTGGTCAACTAGCACATCAATAAGCGTGTGATATACATGTATATACAGCTCTCTACCTGCGATGTATATACTTTGTTTGCATATTTGTCATAAGTGACCAATGAAAAATTAATTTCTCTCTGAGAAAGACGGTGGAATGAAATTGTCTTGCTTTCAACAGCAGTAGCGTTAAATAACAACCTGGTTGTTTTAAAGAATTCTTGTAGCGTTCCATCGGTGATTTAGACATTAGATTTTAGTGCTTAGTTACCACCTAATAAAACAGAGCATGTCAA
>NC_087214.1:6224967-6257467 GCF_015104395.2 Macrobrachium nipponense | reverse complement strand
CTGAATCATGCCTCTTTTTGTACTGGTTCTGTGCAAGTGCCGGGCATTCGCTTGCTATGTGGTTTATGGTTTCATTTTTCGTATTGCACTTCCTACATATGAGAGAGATGTTATTTCCGTCTATCGTTCTTTGAACATATATGGTTCTTAGGGCCTGATCTTGTGCCGCTGTTATCATTCCTTCAGTTTCATTCTTTAGCTCTCCCCTTTGTAGCCATTGCCATGTGTCATCGCTGGCTAGTTCTTTAGTCTGTCTCATGTATTGTCCGTGCATTGGTTTGTTGTGCCAGTCCTCTGTTCTGTCTATCATTCTCCTGTCTCTGTATATTTCTGGGTCTTCGTCTACTTTTATTAGTCCTTCTTCCCATGCACTCTTTAGCCACTCGTCTTCACTGGTTTTCAGATATTGCCCCAGTGCTCTGTTCTCGATGTTGACGCAGTCCTCTATACTTAGTAGTCCTCTCCCTCCTTCCTTTCGTGTTATGTATAGTCTGTCCGTATTTGCTCTTGGGTGTAGTGCTTTGTGTATTGTCATATGTTTCCTGTTTTTCTGATCTATGCTGCGGAGTTCTGCCTTCGTCCATTCCACTATTCATGCGCTGTATCTGATTACTGGCACTGCCCATGTGTTAATGGCTTTTATCATATTTCCGGCGTTGAGTTTTGACTTGAGTATCGCCTTGAGACTCTGCATATATTCTTTCCTGATCGTGTCCTTCATCTCTTGCTGTTTTATATCCCCTCCTTCCATTATTCCCAGGTATTTGTATCCTGTCTCATCTATGTGTTTGATGTTGCTCCCATCTGGTAGCTTTATCCCTTCAGTTCTCGTTACTTTGCCTTTTTGTATGTTGACTAAGGCGCATTTTTCCATTCCAAACTCCATCCTGATGTCCCTAGATACAATCCTTACAGTCTGGATTAGGGTATCTATTTCCTTGATGCTCTTACCATACAGCTTGATGTCGTCCATGAACATCAGATGGTTGATTCTGTAGTCTCTTTTCTTGAGTTGGTACCCGGCATCCATCTTATGTAGTACCTTTGTTTTGTCATGGGGAATCATTGGATACTACGAAGAGTAGTGGGGACAGTGAGTCGCCCTGGAAGATCCCTCTCCTGATATTAACCTCTGCTAGTCTATTTCCAGAGCTTGTAAGTATTGTATTCCAGTTGCTCATTGTATTTTTGAGGAAACTGATGGTGTTTTCCTCTGCCCCATATATTTTCAGGCATTCTATTAGCCATGTGTGTGGTATCATGTCGAAGGCTTTCTTATAGTCTATCCATGCCATGCTTAGGTTGGTTTTCCTTCTCCTACTGTTCTTCATTACCATTTTGTCTATCAGGAGCTGGTCTTTTGTGCCCCTACACTTCCTTCTGCAGCCTTTCTGTTGGTGGGGGATGGTGCCTGTCTCCTCTAGGTAGTTGTATAGCCTTTCACTGATGATACCTGTTAGTAACTTCCACATTATTGGTAGGCAGGTGATAGGCCTGTTGTTACTGGCTATATTTCCCTTACTCTTGTCTTTTTTTACTAAGGATGTTCTTCCTGTGGTCATCCATTTGGGTGCATTATTATTATTATTATTATTATTATTATTATTATTATTATTATTATTATTATTATTATTATTATTATTATTATTATTATTATTATTATTATTATTATTTTATTAAAAATGTTACTGCAAGTTTTGGTTTTCCACTGTGATTTGATAAGGATATTATGTTAAACAGGCATCTTAAAACCTCTATGGTATTATTAAATAAATATCCATCTAAAAAAGATATTTTAGTCCATCAGTCATATCTTAGGACAAAAAATAATACTAAACGACTTCTGTCGTACCTTTGTTGTCAGATGGAGAACACTGATGAGGTGGTTTCCTTCCGAGGAATGTTGAAGAGCTTTTCCTAAACAAAATTCTATAAAAAGAAAAAACGATTAAGTATGTACTGCAGTTTTGGCCAACCTTTGATAAATATCTGAAAGACAAATTAAGTTTCTTGGGAAAAAACAAATTTTGACAATCGACGAAAAAATGCTGATTGGAAATACTGTTTAGTATATATTGCTACAAATGCCATGTTACGCTAACACAAGAAGTTTTATTCTCGAATACAGAAAAATTATCACGATTCGCATGGTTGAACTGTTTTTTGCTTAGACCATGGATGTAATATGAGCGAAATGAGAATTAATTAATCGTTTGTTTATTACTCAGAATTATCAGTATGTGGATTTTACTTACAAACCAGTGATAATGGCAACTTAATGAAATTTTCAGTGATAGCCATTCCTGCCTCCATTGTGTCAAGCTATATAGTTTCAATATACTCGAGGTTCAAGTAAGTTCTTTTTGGGACCGAGAATGTAATAAAGCCGTGAATTGGTACCAGCAACATCACTGAAGGCCGGTAAAGCAAAGGGGACATTTTTGAAAACTTAAAAGTACAGTTTAGTAAGTTTCCATTAGTCTGTGAAAATGTGTCGGCCCAGTTTTGTGGTACGTAAATGGTGCCTGATGTCACAGCAGACCAATATGTCCAGGAAGGTATAGGCTGTCAATAAATGGGGAGGGGTAGACCCACACCTGCTAGGTGAAGAGGTTTCACAGGAAGGCTTTCAAAAATCAAAATTTTGATGACTGACAAAACGATACATAAATTTTTATTCTTAATTAAGCGTTTCACGACTAACTCGGTGTGTACGTAATAATCACTCATAAGAGGAATAGGATGTGGAAGAGGTTTGCCACGTTTATAAAGGTTACCAACAGTATACTAGATAAAGGAAAGTGCCATTTTAAGCAGCTCTGAGATTTTTGTCAATTTGACTGGATTCTTCCTATACATACTGTTCTACCCATATGTTACCTGTCCCCAACATTTTCCTTTGAATACTGAACTTTAAGTTCGTTTTGTACAGTTAATCGTTTTAAAATGGAATTGTCTTCCAAAAGATTTTTCTTTATTTGTTTAGCATTTTCTCGATACTGCGTCTAACTTGGATTGTCATTATTCCGTAGACAGTATTGAAGTCATGTTCAACATTTTTTTGTAATGGATAGTCCAGCCATACGAATCTTGATTACATTACTTTATTTAGGGGAAAAGTTAATGTTTTGAATGAAAAGTGTCAAGAATTTTCATGCCTGTTCGATTAAACTGTGCTTATTTTCTCTATGATTCTGAACAATTGCGATATGAATGAATGACTCCTTGTCCAGCTTTACATACTATACATTATTTGGATGTACATAGTATGTAGTGCTGGATATACGTAATGGATATTTCTGTACCAGAATTGTGCATTTCTATTCCTTATGACTAATGGAGAATGCTTAGACTGGTTAAAACCTGTACATAGGTACATAGAATTCATAATTCGTTACAAAAGCTTGTGTAGTTGTTGTACTGGACTCACTTGAGTAAGTTACGTGTAGGACCAAATTATAACGTCTTGCAAAGTGAACATTGCGGCAGTTATTTAAAAACATATTTGTAAGTAATATGAAATGTAATATGTATGGAAATTAAAAACTTAAATATTGTATATGGCTTTAAAAAGTGTGGGACGACTTTTTCGGCCTGAGAAAATTTCACGTTCAGTAATGGCATTTTGGTAGTCTGAAAAATTAGTTTTGAGCCGGTTTTTTTTTCCACATTACAATTTGCATACACTACTAGTTTTTAAAAACTCAAACCAATGATCAGCACTTACACTAGATATGACTCTCTTGCTTTTAAAAGCAGGCATATTGGGAGTAATGTACTATCACTGACAGCATGTTTAGAGGGTAGTAACATTTTTCAGTCTACAACTATTTAGCTGGACAGCTTACGGCTCTAGTTATGTGATTTCATATAAATGGTAAAACATGTAGTAACGTAACTTGGTAAATGTTTTTGTCAAGTGCGTACAATACGTAGTAGTAATGTTGGGTTCTAGCTTTCTTATAAGTGTTTAACAAAGTTTAAGCTATAAAAAAAATTCATGTCGTCTTGGTTAAATTTTAAATTAAAAAATCCACACCAATAAATTGTATTATTGGTTCAAGTTAAAAACTTGGAGCAAGCTTTGAAACAACGGAACAGCGTTATTAGTTATAAATAAGGATAGCGAGTGGGCAGTTTTCCTAGGTTGAGTTTAGAAAGGGGGAAGAGTTAATTGACAAAGACCCTTTATTATATAGCCTCTCCTTGAGTATTTCCCATGTATCTTATGCATAATGCAACACCACGTAATTGATAGTTTCTAGCGTGAACTAACTTGTACTTTTACATTTAAGAAAAAGGCAAAACATCTAAATTGGTAGTATAGCAAAAAAATAACAATGTAGTTGATGAGTAAAGAAGCCCAGTAAGTTGAGGTGTTACATAAGAGCATTGCGGTATTAAAGATGTGTATTTCTGGTGATAGAAGTTCACTCGGAAGTCACGTTAAGCCGTTGGGCCCGTTGCTTAATAACCACTGGTTCTATCCAGCGTAAAAACACCATGCAAACTTAAGAGTAGCACTACTGATAACAATAAGCTATTACGGTATTTTTTGCATTAAAAGTAAGAATGTATGTAAAGCAAAATACGATATATGCAAAATTTGGTTCTTAGGCTAAAATAAAGTTCATCGGTATTGCAAATAACAGTATAAATTGCATGTAGTGAAAGAAGGGTAATGGCAGGAGAAAAGTATTTTTGTTTGAAAGAATGGTAATGGCAGGAGAAAAGTATTTTTGTTTGAGCATTTATTACTAGTTTGGCAGAAATGTATTTTTTGTTTGAGCAATTACTAGTTAGATTTTATTCAAACTAATGCTAAAGTCAGTTTTCATAAAGTAGATTTTATTCCAACTAATTCTAAAGTCAGTTTTCATAAAGCATATTAAATAAGTGCAAATAATTAAGTTTTCATAAAGCATATTGAATTTGTACCAACAAATTAAATTAAATCTTGTACATGAAGATTACTTTTAATTAGTCAACGTAGTTTCAAAAAGTTACTTTAAAGTGACTTTTACTTTTAAACTGCTTACATTTCTTGACCCCTTATGCATTTTTCACATTTTCCAGGCTTTCTGGTGGAGCAAAGAAGTAGCGAGTTTACGATCTCGAAATTTGCTAAAGTGAAGAATTACGTCTGATGCAAGTCTTAAGCAAAGTGGCACTGCACTGGATGACGGCCAGAGGTACTGTGGATTATTATAGCTAATATTCAGAACCCAACAAACTCTCATGATGACTTACTATGTACTAGTAAAGAGGGCAGGAGAGCATAGTATCGTTTACAGTAGCGAGAGGGCAGGAGAGCATCTAGTAAAGAGGGCATTTATAGTAAAGAGGGGAGGAGAGCATCGCATTGTTTATTTGGACAATTAGGGAGGGAGATTGCAGGAAGCTTTTGAGGAGGTAGGTATAAAAGATCCTAAGTATGTAGTCCTGCTTGGGCAAAAATTAGAGCTAAGGCTCCTGCTTAAAAAATTTGGCCTCTTATTAAATTTAAAAATTTTTCATTTGACAATTTTTGATCTCATTAACCCAAGTTTTATTCTGTTGGTTTGTCTTGGTTAAAGGTTGGTTAATTTTGTATATAAATAAATACTTCATTTATTTCACAGATGTATTATTTTGCATTATAATGTTGTAGATTCACTAAAAAATAGTCGTTCCAATTCTTAAAATTTGTCTAGTCCACAAATGTAATAAAAGAGGTCCTGAATTGCCAAGATGATCTGAAAAACCCAAGATAATAATATTATATATCTTGCCGAGCTTGGGGGGAATCAAGCGCTTGTCACTAAGCCCTCGTGTCTCTAAGCGGAAAAATCCGAGATTAACAAATTCACCACCACATTTTCTTTTAAGATATGTATCATATAACCCTCTTAGTGGGTTGTGGCTGTTCACCCTCCCAACCCCCAAAATAAAAACAAAAAATTTGTCTGGTCCAGTAAGAAAATAATGCAGGCCCTGGATTACGGGCTTGTCATTTATTATTTTAAAGTCTCACTCCTGATATTCTTTCCCATACTGACCTGCATTTTCTTCTTTTTGTTGTACTCTCTGTATCCTGCCTTGTTGATCTGGAATACAGGCAACAAATTTTGTATAGATAGACTACCAACTGACAATGCACGCATTAAGACATATAAGTATTAGATATATTTCTGGACAAGACACAAATTTCAGATAATTTTAAACCAATACATACCAGGCCCTGGATTACCAGTAAAATGCACAGAAAAAGATATACATAGTAAGAGTATGATATATTTCTGGACCAGACAAAAATTAAAAAAATGTTTCCAAATACATACCAGGCTTCCTGTATTTTTCACTGTGGTTTCCCTCCTGGTGTACTCTCCCATTCTCCTCAGTTCGTAGTCACCCGCCCAAGCTGATCTGAAAAATAGACAAATTTTTACTGTTGAAATGTGGGCAAAATAAAGGACACTTATTTTATACCTTTAAAACATAAAATACCTTTACCAGACTACGTAGTATAAAAATATCCACAAGACTTCAGATTATTTTGAACGTATCTTATACTACGCAAAATGCAGTCTGCTATGAATAAAAGTTATGGAAGATAAGATCAACAACAAATTTTTAACCAAGGCTTTGTTACCTTTGTTAAATGTTACCCAAAGAGACACTGGTTAATTGTACCCTACTAGGCTAACTTGGCATTGAAAGAAGGGTCAATTAGACTAACCTAGCACTTGAAAGAAGGGTCAATTATACTCCACTAGGCCAGCCTAGTACTTTAAAGACGACCTTGTTCATGTATATATACAATGAACAAGTTCTCATCTTTTGCTTAACAGCACAAACCTTGTTTAAATAGATGAGACAAATAACAACCTCTACTGCAACTGTGTTTTGCGTTTCCGACCAAAAATTTTGAAACGGTTATTTGTAAATATGTGACATAACTGCTACAACTTGGTAGATCAGCTTCCATCGAACATACCAAAAATATTTAAATGCTGAAACTTTAAGCTTTCTCATGCTTTGAGAGAAAACAAGCTTATATTACACTGTAAAATACTGTCACCACTTACAACACAAAATGATTGTGGTCTGATAAACTCACATGACATATACTAAAACTTGTTATATGTACAGAATTACACATTTGATAACTTACATATAACATATATCTAACATGATAAATTTGAATATACGTACCTACCGAGATTATTTGAATATACTGGATGTAGTGTTATACCAATCTCTGAGTTTACTGAACAGTATCATATCATAATCTCCTCTTGCAATGCTTATTACTGATAAAATCTAAGGACTTATCCATTCAAAATAGGCTTAAACATCAATCATTCTCTACATGTCAAGACAGTTCATGAAACACCTGAAACAAGTCAATATTTATTAATAATACATATCTTGTGAGAGATAAAGTAAAGCCAAACAACCAATTACCATCATCAACTTAAGAATTACAGACTGGCTGTTTACTCAGGACACTTATATTAGCCCAGCCAGGCCAAGCAAACTGCATACAAATAAGAGTCAGCAATGTAAAATGGTGGAACTATTTCTTTAAACATCCATTATCCTTTGCACAGATTTAATGTCGTATTTCAAAGCACTACTCCTCCAGACTGTCTACAGCAAGCCTATAATAATGGAAACAGGATCAGAAGCCCTAGTAGATACCTGATAATAGGGAAAGACAAGCTGAGCTATGATGCTTTATAGTACAGTACCAGAACTGTCTTCATGAGGAACTATGAGATGGAAAACAGACACCCTACGACTAGTAGCGCAAATCAAAAGCTTCACTCAAAAGGGTATTTTTTTTTTAGTAAGGAGAAGAGGCCTGTACTTATCTCTACCATGCCATGAAATTCAGATGGAAATTTTAATTGTACGTAAGGAAATGTAAATAAAGTATGAGACAAGCATCAAGAACAAAATGGGAATGAAGCTGTGTACAACATAAAAAAAAAAACTAGCTCAACTCTTCAAAGTTAAAGAACAAAGAAACAAAGAGGAAGATAGTTTTGACAAAAGCCTAAAAAAAAAGGGTTAAATTATTCCAAATGAAAGACTAAGGACTGAAATAGCATTAGAACTCAAAGATGTTAAATTATTCCAAGTGAAAGGAGTTCTGACAATAAGGCACAGCCTTTAAAAAATAAGATACCTTCCTTGTTTCACAATACTCTCTTTAGGGCTGGGAGTTACTCATTACTTTTGCATGATGACTTACTCAGTTTTGGAATTCTATAACATGCCTTTACAAATACAACTGACCTTCAAAAGGAAATTTAGAAAAATTACAAGTCAACTATAAAGCCTATCTGAACAAATCTATAACCTTAACGAAGTATTGTATTTAAAAGTTCCAACATAAACTACCAAAATACACAAAACTTGTTGCTTACTGAAAACAGCAAACCAACAAAGAAGGAACACTCCTTATAACAGCCTTACATGCACATAAAATTTAGTTCCAATTTTGATTTGTTGTACAGGTGTAACAGATTTCATTTGAAATAAATGGAATTCAAAAACCTTCAAGAATATAGAGGAAAACCTTTGGTAAATGAAAAATGCAGGACAAAACATGTGTAACTCAACAAGTAGTCTTACTTAATATAGACCTATAAAATTAAGAATGAACACAATATAAACATAGAAAATTACATAATATATTAATGCAATTAATAAAATGAATGCATGCAGACCTAGACCTGGACGTGGGATATGCAGTGGATTAAAAGCTTTTTGCAAACACGAGTAGTACACTATTACTTATCCTTCAATAGCATTTAGGTTGGGGTGCTCAGTATGACTTGGCCGGCCACCTCGGTGGCCTCAAGTTTGATTCTCGGCATTCCATTGAGGTGTGAGAGATGTGTTTTTCTGGTGATAGAAATTCACTCTTGACTTGGTTCGGAAGTCATATAAGGCAGTTGATCCCGTTGCTGAATAACCACTGGTTCCGTGCAACGTAAAAGCACCATACAAACAAACTAACTTACCCTTCAACACATAATGTGTCGTCACATTTATACTTACAGGAATGTGTGGGAGGAAACTAAATTATTAATGTTCTTAACATATAAATATTTACACAATCTTGCTGCTGATAAATATAACTAAATAAATAAGCCTATTTTCATATACCGTACATACTCTGCTGGGAAAAGTACAACTTTTGAATATGTAAAATTTATAGAATATGCAAAATCCATAAAATACTGAAAAATCACTAAAGGTTTCAGTTCCCTATCAAAATTAAATATAAATAACTTGTTATATTCTAATAGTACATTAACACATTTTTTAAGTAGCTGAGAAGAGATCCTTTATAGGTAGTTTACTCACTAAAAGCTGTTTACTTACTTAAACTACTGCCTTCAAAACAAAAATAACCAGATCACCTGAACCGTGAAATGATCCCTGAGATAACAGAGCTCAAACTGGCCAAACAGTTTATAAGATCCCTAACCTACGTATAGCACCTTCTCTTAGCCCGTACACACACACGTACACCAGACTGCCTGGCCTATTCTTTATATACTAACAAACAAAGAAACAAAAGAAACAGAAAAAAAACACAACCACTTATACACACATACACTTCTTCATTTGTGACACACACTCATACACACATACACTTCTTCACTTGACACAAAGTACGGATAGCATCACCAAAAAGAAGAATACTGTCATGCTTGGTGAATCTTGCCATACACAACAGACTGCTTACAACAGACTGCTTAAAAAAGTTAATAGGTGACGGGAAATTTGAAAACAAAGACAGTTGCTGGAATGACGATGTACAATGAGCAACTAAAGAGAAAAACGCAGCCTTCAAGCTGTGAGACAAGACATGCAAGGATGAGGATACATGTATGTTACGTACATATAGTACATGAAAAAGAGGGAAGGGGCTAAAATGCTGGTGGGAACGGCAAGGGGAAAACATTCATTAAAGCAGTGACTGTGGAAAGATGTAAAAGGGGCAAAACATATAAAAATTAAAATGGAGAAATTATGAGTGAAAATGAAGGTATATGCTGAATGTTGGCCGCAGTCTGGATTTTCAAAAACTTCTGAAAGAAGAAAATAAACAAGAAATGGACATGCAGACATATTAAAAGAGCCGAAGGAGAGCATACCAGCTGAAGAGATAATGAAACAACTTTAAGAAAGCAGGAGGCTCCATTATCCACACATCTTATCAGAATAAAAGAAAAGGGATAGGACCAGAAGGATGGAAAAAGCCTTCTAGCAATGGAATAAATGCTGGAGGAAAAGCTGAGAAGCAATTGTCATTCTGACTTTATATTAGAGAGATAAATACCAGAAGCATTATTTATAATGTGACATCTACAGAAAAAGTACCAAGCAATATGGAAGGGGCACTTGTGGATCTTGACAAATAAAAACTAGTGGAAGGGACATGTGTGGATCTTGAAAAAAACTAATGTTACTCTACTTCAAACACAACACTTGAGTGTGTCCTTCATGGATCAGCACCGAGACCTTAGCACTTTATCATAGTAGTACTGGACAATTTACAAAGATGTCGGAAATGGTGGTCACTGGGTGCTGCTTTAACCAGATGATCTATAATCTGAGAAAGTGATGGTAAAGTTAAAAACGTGGACTGAAAATCAATGTAAGCCAAACAAAGCTTATGGAGACTGGAAAAGAAGCAAAGAAAATAATACTACTATCAGGAAAGTGGTCATGCCATTACTGTTGGGAGAAAGTGTGGACAGTACACAATTCTGTATATACAGTGTCACAGATGGTGTGACAATGTATTAAAATGACAATATATACATAGAGTAAAAAATTGTGATAACTAATTTTAAATGCATCACAAAAGCAAGCACGGGAAAGGGGGAGTTGAACCTTATATGGGAACGTCTTAGAAGAATATAGCATTTCTGTAGCCTAGGGGACACATTGGACAGCGAAGTAAGAATTGAGAGAGCAGTAAGAAACAGTGCAGCTGCAGCATGGATGAAATGGAGATAGCTGTAGTCAAACCAAAATTACTACAAACTCTCTTCTCAGATTTGACTCATAAAATCTTGACCTAAGCTGGGATACTGAATATATATATTGCAGATACATTGCAAAATCTTCCCCATACTAGGTCAGGAAGGGTAAGAAGTTTGATACTTGTTCTGCATATCTAACCATGAAGATGCCAAATGAGTAAAAAATGAAATATGATGAAAATTAAAGGATGAATTATGGTTAAGTGATAATAAATGAACTGCAAAATGACTGAAAATTAAATATGAACAACTATGGATACTAAATGATGATAAATGAACTGAAGTCATATATATTAAACTGCTTTGATCACAGGGACGATGAGAATGGTTTAGTTTCTGACCATCTAAAATAAATTATCAAAATACCCAAAACCTGGCTCACAAGCAATATGTTTTTACGTTGCATGGAACTAGTGGTTATTCAGCAACGGGACCAACGGCTTTACGTGACTTCCAAACCACGTCGAGAGTGAACTTCTATCACCAGATATACACATCTCTAACCCCTCAGTGGAATGCCTGAGAATTGAACTCGCGGCCATAAAGGTGGCAGGCCAAGACCTTACATTACGCCTAAAATACGTACTTTATCTTTGGACAGTTTCACATCTACTTAATATATTCTAAAGTATTGTAGCTAAAAAATTCCATGTCTATATACAATTTTGTGAACCTATTTCATGGCACCCTGCTATCTCTTGGTTGCTAGAAAACACCATATTGTGATTACGAAATCTCACTCAAAATCTCAAACTAGTTCCAACTTATGGACTTTTCTTTAAGGTAGATAATGGGAAACTGAAGATGATATTGAGGCATATGCATCTTATCTCATTTCTCTAAGCATAAGTCAATGCTAATTCCATACCCAAAAATTATATAAAACTAACATGTTTATATGACTTACAATTCTATGTAATTTTAATTATGGACAAACCAACTTGTGTAGTGTATGGTATATCATTCTATTTCAAAATAAGAGTAAGCACATTAATGTTTGATTATGAAATATTCTGGCTCTTTTCCTAATGTGAAATAGCATTACTTAAACTTCTTACCACCACCGTTTAAAAAAAAAAGTGGGATTTTTTCTTTTGCCATTTTCTGAAAACATTCTAATGGAAAAAGAATTTCACTGATGTGAGTGAATGAAATTCAGCGAAGCTTTCGGATTGGTACTTAAATGTATCTTTACTTCTAGGTTAAAATATTTGTACTGTAGTATCATTTATTGTATAAATAGAGACAAAAACTGTACATTACATAGAAATGGCGCTCAAATTTTTGGCAATTCTTACATAGGTAAACTGAAATTGGTTAAATAAAGAGTAAATTTTAAAGTGAACCACTTCAGCCATAAGCACAGTGATACGAAGCAACTGAAAAGATGCAACTACAGAACCTTAAGATTCATCATCAAATTATGGCGGGAAGAAGAATGTTAGGAACAAGGAATTGGAGACAGTATCAAGATGCTGGGATAAAGAAGACTGCTGTTAAGGACCAAGGTGGTCTAGACTCTAGACATATGATGACAAGGGACGAAAAACAGTTGGCCAGCAAAAAAAAAAAAGATGAGGATGTAGCAGGGCAAAAACCTGCAGGATGACCCAGGAAACCAAGAAACCATCTGATGGGAATTCAGGTAGAAAGTGAAAGGTGGCAAAAACTTGTATACCCAACCCCATAATTGGAAATCCTGATGCAAGAGCATTTACGGCGTAAACAAATCACACCAAACCTAGGCATTTCAATTAAGTTTAGATAAACAGTAAATTCATAAATAAACACCGCAGGTATAGTTATTTACCTGCCTTCCAGACAAAAATCATCAAATCTACTTAATTGGCAGAAGATCACTCCAAAAGTCATACTGTTCTTGATTAGAGCATAGGTATATCAGAAGAAAAAGCTTGAATTCGTAATGTCAACACTTAAAACATGCACATACACCTGCATTTGTACTTTATCTTGCATGCACCTAAGAAGCTTGAGTGAAAGACAATATCCTGCCCAATACTATAGAAGGATATGGACAGAGTTATGCTCCCTTGGTAGTGTCAGCATAACTCGGCAGATGTAATCGTTTGCAGGACCAAAATGAAAGAAGGCTGCTGAGAAGTTTGAGATGCTACAATAACCAATTGCAAAACTGCTACATGCCTTCCATCGTACTTTAAGCTGCAAAGGACAGGTGTTCTTTTTTGCCTTCTAATTCATCTGTCCTTCAAGCAGTCGACCATGATGATATTGTTGAAGCAATGAGGCATTACCTATCGAGGTTCCTGGATGTAGTGATGGAGGGGTTTGCAAATGAGGAGGAGTAAGAGCTTAGCTTACATATCTTTAAGGAATGGACTATACGGACTATAAAATAGAACCTATCTTTAAGGAATGGACTATACGGACTATAAAATAGAACCTAAGTCCACAATTAGAACCAGGGGACTTTTTTGGAATAAAGCCTCTGCTCTTAGCCCAAGAGTGTGGTTAGTATAAGCTGTATAGTGGAGAGGAGGATACAACTTATCTTCTAGGCCTAGGGCTCAAGGTGGGAGACATTCAATACTTCAAAAAGGAGGTGGTCACTGTTACTACCCAAGATGATAATGATGACAACCGGGACTATGTTGCTAGTACTGTAATGACCAGATTCAGCAATGCCTCAGAAGCACACTCAAGAAGTTTTTCGACCATCACAATCTTGACAGGAAACAGCTATGTTATGGTTTGGTTGACTCCCTTCAAACTGAAAGGACACATATCAGGATTCAGCAACAGCAGTCCTACTGTCAAGGGTAGGCTTGAAGATCACTTCTGGGCTGGTCCCACATAGCATCCAAGTAATTTGGTACCCCAAATTACATACTACATCACAACCAATGCCAAGTACATCAACCACTGTTGTTCAGCTGCCACACCCATTAATCTCCACATCAGTTATCTAAATTAATATGTCTCACTTCGTCTCCAAATAACCCATGACACTGCCATGCTTTCATCTGTTCAAACATCTGTGAATGTCAGCACAGGGTCACTTGCATGTGCGGAGGTGGCATAGTAATGCCTCTTGAATACCCACAGCAACGTGGAATACTACCTTCAAACAAGCACGTGGAGTTGTCCAGGTCAGTTAACTGAATAATACTTTCCATGTTGTCAGTACTGAAGGAGAGAGAGCTACAGGGAGTTACAAGGATTAGGAGATCTCAAAGACTTATTAATCTATCCAAAGAGACACCGTGTGCTCATTATCCCTTGGAGCAAGTTTTACTGTTCATTCACAGAGTCCTAATGATTTTGTCTCACTTTCTTTTAAACTCTTCCACACTGTTGCTGTTTACAACTTCTGGTGGCAGTTTACTCTATTTGTCACATATCTTGTAGAGATCGAGTTCCCACAATGGGATGTGTTTTATCTTTTCAGTTCTAGTTTCCATCCATTACTTCGTCTGGTTTTTGTTTAATGTAAATAGGTTACTGTCTACTTTTGTTATGCCTTTCTGTATTTTGAATGTTTGTTTAGTTGTCTTCGCAATCGTTCAGGCTCTCTAGTCGTTCAGTAGTGTTATTCAAGTTTTACCATAAGGCATGAATGTTACTTGCTTCATACTACTGAAAATTCTTCACTAAAATAATCTGTTTGGAGTTGCATAATTGGCTGGCCTATGATGCAATACTGTATCATTCATAAAAAAATTATGTATGTGAAGAAAAGGGAGTCTAACTTAGATCAGTTGCATTACACTTTCTTGCGCCTTGCCATTTATCTTCAGTGGCTTATCTTGCCATTGTAATTTTATTAATTGTACTCAGTATTTATAATATGTATAGATATATGTACTATATCAAAATGACTGCCTATAGACTGCTTTGTCATGTGATGATACAGGTACTTCATTGCAAATACAGTTGCTGTTTCGCTACACTAGCCTATCAGAGTTTTGGCACACATTTTCTTGGCATTCTGTGTAAAACACATTTACACACTTAATGTATACTACTACAATGTATATATACTTCACTTCATTCTATAAAGTTTATGATTCCACAGACTGGCCAGATTGACTATAACAATTAGAACCAATGGCCAAATGCACCTTTTTCATTTAAATTTTTCTAAAGGGATCAAGTTTTCAGAGAATATTATAAAAAGTAAATGTACAAACATCCTAACATACTGTAGATATTCCATAAGGTTGTCTAAAACTACAATGTTATTTAAAATTTCTCAGATATGTTTACAAATAGTATTGCTTCCTTAACCAGTCAAAACTGAAACACTGCACCAGAATTTACTCATGAGACACTGGGTTTTCCAAACTAGGATTATCAACAATACCTAGTCAATAACATCTAGTATGGCCAACCCTATGGCAGGCCACATTCTCTTCAAACCTTCTGTTCAGGTTATGGCCAGATCCCCAGAAGCCTAATTTTTCTCAAATCCTCTAATTTTTTGTTACTGGGTTGTATGGTTGACAACCAACTATGTTGCCTTCTATTTACATGTATCACAGTCAGACTCTGCTTAGGCTGTGAATTTTGGGTTAGCCTACCATAAGTTACAATATTCACTCACTCAAGATAAAGCACTTTGGATACACTGGCAACTGTGTTGGACCATTAATAAGGTCAAACAAGGGATTAATGTATATTAATATAACTTTAATAAGGTCAAACAAGGGATTACTGTATATTTAACTTATGCTGTAACCAGCAATATCTTGTCAAGTCTTTTGAAGCTGAGTTTAAGCAATAAACTTCCCACTTTCTGATGCCATCCTTAACAGCTGTTAAGCTATAAAACACTAAACATTTCTTCAGTACAATCCATTCTTTTGTACAGTGTATAAGGCTGTATGAAACTCCCAGCCATGGCCCATGAAACTTTCAGCCAAAGCCTGGTGATGGCCTGTGTTGTTGGCTAATTTTAACCTTTAACATACCAATTTGCAGCCCTTTAGCCTCCATTTTTTAAGATCTGAGGGCAGACAGAAAAAGTGCGGGTGGAGAGACAAATAGCCATCTCAATAGTCTTCTTTTACAGAAAACTAAAATGGGCTTTGTGATGGAAAATCAAGACAAAATACGCTACTAATACTTACAATCCCAACTTAATCATTTGCATGGTAGGCAACCTTGCACATATACCTGCTTTTACTTTTCGCCTCCTAAATTTTCTCATAAAAAGCTTGCAAAGATAGTATTGTGAAAAGTTTGAGTTCACAAAAAGCCTTGAAACTACATACTACCCAGCCATAATTCCAGGGCTGCAATGCTTCCTAATTCTTTTTTTACCCCTTACCTTTATTAAATACTTGCTATGAACTAGGATTAGAATTAAACGTTAGTAATTGTTCCTGCCTCTTTTCTTCTTTCCTTGGCATGTTTTCAACATATCTGTAAAAAAAATACAGATTAGATCACACTTCATTTACATATCTGCAAAAAAGAATATATAAACTAACATTTAGATATTTCACACTTGAAACAGACTCAATACATCTTGGACCTAATAATGAGGTTACACATGGGATTGCTGTACATTTACTCGTACTGCCCTATGCAATATCTTTTACAGTTATTTGAAGCTGCAGTTACAAGGATTATGATGTCTCAAAGACTTATCAGTCCATCCGAGGAGATAGCGTGCCCTTACTTCTGTTAAAAGATCAAAACCTTTTATTCAAAATTCAGCAGAGATAATTAGTGGATGCAAAATAAGCTGGCCCTCTCCTTCACACTTTTGGTTCTTTAGATCTTTAAGCCTATAAACCCCTCTTTAAAGAATCAAGATGCTCTTCTCCAGTTAATACAGTGAAGTTTGTTTTCAAAATTTACCATGCTTTTATCGTCCGGAATGGTCATATATGTATACATCTTCGTTTGTAACTCCCTTGGGTATGTATTGGTTACATGTCCATATTCCTGGCGATGAAAGCAGTCCTGATAAGGAGGTAAAAATGGTTGTACTTTCAGTCTAAATATCCTGCTCTGAATAGATCTGGCAGACTAAGAACATTATAAGACCATAATGTATGTGTAGATATAAAGTTACCCAGTTATCACTACTTCACTTACAGCATCTTTCAACTGCTTTAATACCCCCTCCTCCCCCCCTCCCCAAAAAATTTATTACACAGACAGTAAATGATTTTTTGACACTAGGTTGGGTAAGGTTTGCAGGTAAAGAGCCTGGCCAGGATGACCTGGCATCCTAGGTTAGGTTAGGGAGAGTGATGTTTGGATGGATCCCTGCAACTGGCTTTAATAACGCAGTTTTCAAACCACTTTTTTCTGGTTTATGCACGTAAGCATTGTCTACATGGTGTAATTCACTCAATTTTGGTTACCTACCCTCAAACCTCCAGTGTCTCTCTAGGATCTCTACATAACTATAATACCCGAAAGGTTGGGAAACAAATAGCTAAGGTAGTAGGGGCCAACAACAGTCTAAAATATGAAATGCACTCCTGTAAGGAGCCAAAAAAATGTTTCATAAGTTTGGTGAGATTTTAAATTACTACACCCGAGAACAATTTCTGCCCAAATACATGAACAACTTATTCTTCTGGCAAGCCTATACAGGTAGTCCCTGGTTTACAAAGGTTTTGGCTTATGACGCTCTGAGGTTGTGATACTTTTCAATTATATTCATCAGAAATTATTTCCAGGGTTACAACGCTTATGACACCTATCCGACAGAAGATATATGACTCCAAAAAGACAAAATAATCAATATATGGAGCTTTTTTGTTATGAAAAACACAATAAGAATGCAGTTTATATAGTTTTTAATACACCCAAAGCATTAAAAGTAAGGTTTTCTTAGGATTTTTGGCGATTTTCGATGATGTTCCGACTTACGATGTGTCTCAAGAATGGAACCCCCATCGTAAACCTATATATAACAATCATATAAAGGCCTCACGGGCATAGTAAGTTTTTGAGTGCTTCTGAGCTTTAACTAACTTGGTAGTCCAAGCGTAGACTAACCTACTGACAATTCTGCAGTCATTCATGATGGAGTATATTTGTAAAATAAGCAACATCCAAATTCTGAAGCAACAACTGGGCAGTCTGTATTTCTAAGTAACAACTCTGCACGGACTGTAAGGAATGGTTCCGTGAATACGAAAGCCATTAGGGAGCCCTATGTTCAAGAAGGGATTGGTTAAGGAATCCTATTATAAGAGGAACCAAACTAACCTAACGTGCCCTAGCCAACCCTAACCTAGTTGGCCATGTTACTTAGCGAGGGGGCACCAGCCCCACGGGGACCCCGGACCCAAGGTGGAGTAAACTCCACATCTTACCAAATGTTCCCCTGTAACATTGTGCATGTACGCTAGCATTTCACGATGGCCACCATACAAAACAATCAGTTCTGAGGTTAATTACTGTTGACAGACAAAAATAATCAGTGAATTCTTAATAAGCAAGCAAAATACTATAGAAAAAGTAAATTTCCAGGGAAATACCCGATGCAGAACAATTACTTGGAAATACCGGGTAGTTTCCTATTAACCTATTTTAGGTAAAATTTCAATACAATCCAACCTACATATTTAGTCTCCCCCCAACCCCGTCGTGGACACGGCCATTGAAACAAAGACGATTAATATCTCAGTAATGGAAAATATATTATCCTTTGCTTTCCTCATGCATATTAACCTTAACTAATAAAAAATTCAACAATGAAAAATGGTAGTATTGCAACATACACTATTTTTGATAGGAGTCAATAAAATAACCTTGCACCTAACGCATACTAGGCTACATTAGTGTACCTAACCCAAATATGCATTCTGTTAACCAACCAGGCTATCACACGATTGCATGCCACTGGCTTCATCAGACCGAAACTAATGAAACTTCACTAACCTATTGCAGCAAACTTTACAAAATACAATGTTGAATTGGGATGATGATATTTGGTTTAAGCTTAAACTAAGCAGTCCCATCATGGACTGCCGGCTGAGGTTATGAAGTACCTAGTAGGTCAACTCTGCCAATAACCATTACAATTTCAAAGCCTTAACTGGGTGCAATTCCTTGTATGATAAATATTTAGCATTACTATGACCTAACCTTGTATAATACAAAAGTAATATTACTAAGGGATTAACTTAATCCCTTAGTAATATTACAGTGCACAGATACGGAAGTGGGGCGGGACTGACGTACATAAAGAGCCGACAGTGGAGAAAAGTGTTGCCAAATATATAACACTGAAATTCGACAGCCAAATTGCGAAAATCCGCTGTTTTGACCACAAAAACGCTAGATTTTACATTTGTTGGTAAAAATATTATTCTTAACACTTCTAAGATATGCTACTGTAATTCATCATCAAGATAATCAAGACTGGGTGTCCAGATGTCCCAGGTTATTTGAGCAAAGATGCACTTCAAACCTTCGTTTAAGAGTCTTTAAATTGGCAGCTTCAGTATGTACTACAGTAAATTCCCACTTGCAATAGGGAGGACTGAAAATGTCTTATCCTATGAGTGTTATGTCAGTGTTAACTGACAATAAATAGGCATAAATCTCAGAATGACTTTAATGTGTGTGAAAAAAAGGAGGAAGAAACGGTAAGCATTAAACAGTAACGACAAAGTTGTCTTCTCTGTTGTGCTTGTGTTAGAATCCTTGCTGAATTAATCCTCCATTTAAAAAATTAAATCATTATCCTCGTTGAGTTCCTATTTCATAATCAGTTGGAGTTAATAGCAGTGCTGATGTGCTTACTTCCTCAAATGAAAGCGCACTGTATACTGCTATTGTTCTTATTCTTATTTCACACACTTAAAAATATCGTAAGTTTACAATAATCCTCCATTCTTTTAAGAACTTTTTTTTCGTAATATGCTGGCAGCAAGTCATGTAGTTCTTAAAATAATTACCAGACTATATTTTCTAATAATATAGCAGCACATAAGCTTACTTATTAATTCGTAATGTGACAAGACTCTGGCAACGAACAGCAAATATGCTTTCAATAGAAAGCCACTAAAATCTGTTAACATCTTTCAAAATCAACCCGATTTCATGCTGACCGCAAAGTTTAAAATCCGCCAACAATGACTGCGAATACGTCAGCATTAGCGATTTTTCGTTAGGTTGATCAATGCTTGATTCCAGTAATAACATTTCCCATCGAAAGTCTTTTAAAAGATTATAAAAATTCTATTAACTTCGCTGTACATGGTCAATATATAAAAAAGTATAATTAAATTACATCTTATAAATAATGGCTTATAGCTATAAAGGTTGCTTCAGTTACATATGGGGCAACCCTTGCATTCACCAATCCCTTAGATTATTAGCTAATTTGTCCCGAAACCTTTATCGCTTTTATTCTAAAATCTCGTTTTTAAGATGTGCTTATACCGTTTTATTTTTCTTTTACGTACGTTAATGTTTTTCACCAATTACCTAATATCCATATGTTTTCGTATTCTATCAAATTGGGCATTATATTTTGCGAGTTTTTCTAGCAGGATATAATGCCCAAATTGAAATTATATGGAAACATGGTTATTGGGCATTGGCGAAGAAATTAACGTACTTAGAAAAAAGAAAAGAAAAAAAAAGTTAAACGACATCCCCATCAAATATATAATTTCATTCCCAATGAAATACTGTTAAATAAAATTGTATATAAGTTATGTATCATTCCACCCCCATTAAACGCCAATAATTCTGACTGGAAGTTTGAGTTACAAACTTGTCGTACTGTTTCACTTCATGAAATAAGTTCAGTACTGTTTATCAAACCAAATAAAGCGACTTGAAAGAAATCGTCGTCCGAGATCATCTTTCACAGATAGAAGCATAAAAATGCTTAAAGGACATAAGAATTTCCATGACTATTAGAAAATATAATACGGAGGGTAAAACGCGAAAGAAAACAGATTACTTTATTTTATTACTCGTTTATATTGTAAGCACATTCTTTTAGCCTATTTTTTAAAATTTACATTTGGTCTACTCTCTCAATGACAATCGCATGCGAACACATAATATTATACATACATACATTCTACATGCTTATTTATATAGATACATATGTATATACACATATATGATATATATAAACACAGCATATTTATATATACTATATATATATATATATATATATATAAAAAAATATATATATATATATATATATATATATATATGTGTATATATATATATATATATATATATATATATATATATATACACATATATAAGTCTATGTATGTACAACATACAGAGAGAGAGGGAGAGAGAGAGAGAGAGAGAGAGAGAGAGAGAGAGAGGGGGATACACTGTCCACGTCCAGAATCACTTCTGCAGGCCGTTAACTGCAGTCACCTGTGCAGCACAATAATACGAAAGAAACAAAGGGAAAATGTGAAAGAATGAAGAGGAAAAGAGAGACAATAACGAAAAAGAACGGGAATAACGAAGAGGAGAAGAGCAAAAAAAAAAAAAAAAAAAAAATCAAGATAAGAAAAAGAACGTCAGAACCAATGGTATTGGCGACCTCAGTCTCTCTTTTCTAATCTCAAGAGAGGTCGCCCTTGAAGGGGGTTGGGGGACGGGGGGAGGATGGGGGTTTATACCCCTCTGGCCCCCCCTCCCTGCCGAGTATTTAGCCTTTTGCTTTTTCCTTCTGCCTTTGTTGTGTCCTGCCCTGTCGCTCTCGTAATGGGAGGAGGAAGGGATTCCTCCTTCTTATCGTCTGTCATTATTCTACCTTTTGTAACAGTTCCACATCTTATATCAAAGTTGATCAAGTTTATCTTGATGTCTCTGCTTTGTCTGTCTTCTCTTTTGCCAATTTTTATACTTTATTTTCAATGTAGTTCTTTTTCTTTCACTATTTTTCCGCCCTTCTTTATTTACATATTTCATTACAAACTATCAATTTCATCTAGACGTATTTTTTTGCGTTGTTTGTGTTATCAGGGGTAATGCTAAGGCTATTCTTCCTTCCTCACACATTGTCTTGTCTCTTATTTTATTTGTCCAATTTTTTCTCTAAAATTCATGTAGGTTTTCTCGGCTTCAGACGTCGATTCTTTCTTACACCAAGATTTCTGTTCTTACTAAAAACTACCAGTCTGTCCTGCCTTAGTCTCGTTCGAGTCCACATATCCCATTTCTGTAAGAAGAATATATTTGTTTATTCCTCTCAGCCACGTTCTCATCTGCTAATCTAGTTAGGGAAAGTGCACTAAATGTCACTTCATCCATAAAGTGATAATTTTTTTTTTTTTTTATGTACGCACTGCTTTATCCACTTATTCCGCGAACTGACCTTTTATTTAAGCAACTAGATAACATATGTATACTTTTGCTGACATATTTTATTGTGATGGTTGCACGAACAGAAATCTAGCAGCTGCTTTCGTTCATGCATCCATACATACATACACAGACATACACACATTTATAATGTATAATATATAAATATCTAACCATCTTCTTAGTAGGAGGTAGCTGCAAGAAAATTATAAACAGCAGTCATTTCCACATTCTCGTTTAACCTGTTGAGTCGTGGATGAATCTCCTGAGCTGAAAACTTTCATGAGACCTGTGACATTTACACAAGAGTCCCAAAAGCATCATGAGAGACCTCATCACATGCACTGTACCACTCATGTCCATTTTGCAAGCAATCTCTCGCTCCCTGGATGTTGAAGCCAGTTTTCCAGTACCTATTTTCACACCATTTTTTCATCTTTTTCTTGACCTAACTCTCCTCCTCCTCCCTCACACCCCTTCCAAATGATCAACCTATAGTCCTCTGTTCTTTCTGCGCGATCAAACATCTCAAAATAGTCTGATCTATCAATTAATTTAAACTCAATCCTTTAAACTACTCCTACACTCTCCACAGTAAGTACTCTTTCATTTCTTTTTTTTACAGCAAATTCTACAAGACCAGTTCATCTCTTGGGCATCCACTTTTCCCTTTTTTATTTGCATTTAGCATCCACACTTCAGTGCTATAGAGGTGAGCTGTGGGCAGTTAATCCCATCAATCCTTCCAACCTTGGCTCCCATAGTCCTTCAAAGTTTCCACACAATCTTTTACACACACCCTGCTGCCTTTCTCTCTTCGCCTATTCAGAGACTTACCTCTCCCCTCAACCTATCATAAAAAAAACTTTACTCCTAAATAATTATAAGACTGCAGCTTCCGTTTGCTGGTTCCCATTTACTATCATGACCTTGCTTTGGGTCACATAAACTCTCGACTTTCATTCCTTGTAGATACTTTCAACTTTCTAGCGAATCAGCAGTTTCTATCTCATATCTTAATCAGCACTGTATTGTCTGTGAACTTCAGCCATCCTGCATTGCATTCACAACACATCTCATCTCCTGACCCTCTAACTTTGCACAGACAGCAATAATTGTCCTTTCTTTAAATTCTCACATCACCTAATCCATAGAGCTATTATACATTCACAGAGAGGCAATAAACTTTTCTCTAAGCCAACTTTCACATCAAACCAGTCACTCTCACGCCTACATACTTTGTCTCCTTAAGCCAACTATCACATCAAACTAGTCACTCTCACGCCTACATACTTTGTCTCCTTAAGCCAACTATCACATCAAACCAGTCACTCTCACGCCTACATACTTTGTCTCTCTAAGACAACTTTCACATCAAACCAGTCACTCTCACGCCTACATACTTTGTCTCTCTAAGACAACTTTCACATCAAACCAGTCACTCTCACACCTACATACTTTGTCTCTCTAAGACAACTTTCACATCAAACCAGTCACTCTCACGCCTACATACTTTGTCTCTCTAAGACAACTTTCATATCAAACCAGTCACTCTCACACCTACATACTCTGGCATATTATTCACTTCCATCACTCTCAGTATTTTACCTTCTATACTATACATACTCAGCATCCTCCTTTTCCTCTCTATCATTTTTGTCATAAGCTTTCAATATGTTCAAACTTATCACCTAATGGTTTAATATTAAACATCTAATCGAAGTGTCACATTTCTCGTCTTAGCCCACACCTTTTTCCCTTATCAGACCTTCTGTCAAGTGGCCTACTTTCAGTGGCATACTTTCTGTGGTATACGAAATATTATTATGCACGATAATTCTTAGTCTATTCGATCACCCTTACCGTTATACAGAAGAACAATTATTCCTCTCACCAATTCCCTTTGCGCCATAACCACAAATCATTTACTCTATTATCTATAAAGTTTATGGTAAAATTGTGAAAACAAATAAATAAAATCGGCAAGAACACAATGAAGTGTGAAATTCCTTGGGTAGGCTCCACTTTGGAGGGGTCCCGATTGTAAAAAATCGTAAAAATATTTGCCAAAAATACACTAATCAAGACAGGCTAATGAAATTTTCAGGCATTATTAGCACTATAATAATGCATATTCTCTGTGAGTTTTATCATCCTACAGGGAAAATTAATGATTTTATGACAAAAAATGTGAAAAAACGGAAATTTCCGGGCCCCTCGTACTGAAGGTTATTTGGTGATTGGTGAGAAACTACAGTCTTGAATAGAAATTCGGTCTGACAGAATGTTGGTATATCCACCTGGAACATGCACAAAAAAATTATCAAAATAGAAAACAGTAAATAAGCACGTTATAACAAAAAGAGCAACAACTTCAGGTAAGTTCAGCGAAAGCCCCGCCGAAAAAATCAGACTATAGCTAGGAAGAAATATTCAGGAAAAATTCAATCTCGATTTAGGGACAAAACCCTTTGAGAGTTTGTAGTTATTATGTCACTTGAAACGTTAAAGCCGAGCAAGCTTACGCAATGGGAACAATTATCGAAATACGTCTTTTCGATCGCGTGAGAAGCGGCCATCTTTGGAATGAGCCAGTTTCTAGATAGATGATGGATTACTGAATCAGCTGTTTATTTTTTACAGGTATTTGTTCTTTTATAAATACTTGCTGCAGTGCGTAGCCATGGGAATGTTTTTTCTAAGTATTTTCTGCTTCATTCTCTCGATTTCATCAGTTGCATAAAAATTGACCTACCACACAACTATATCGTAATTGTGCAAAATATGAGATAGATCTAAATCAACATATATAGTATATATATATATATATATATATATATATATTATATATCTATATATATAATAAATATATATATATATATTATAATTATATATATTATATATAATCTGAAATTTATGAATGACCTCGTCGTGTTGGCAATATAGTTTCTCATGATCCTGTCAAAGACTGTGAAATACAAATTAGGTATAGAAGTCAGGCAAGAAAAAGAGGATGGGGTGGGGCGACAGAGAAAGAGAGATGAGATTAAGGAAGATTGTCATAAACTTTATCAGGTAACATTATCAAATATGGCATACATTAGCCCCTCTACAATACGTATTACTGTAAACAGTGAGAGATTGGCAGCCTTCCCACTTTCTTGGGAGTTAAAAAATTTGGCACTCGTCTGAGTTATTTCAACTTCTGAGAGTACATTCTCATTGAGTTTATGATTTATAGGAAGGGGTTTGCGAGAATGTGTTGTATTCGTGTTGCTGACAATAGAAAATATTGTTTATTTTTATTATTATTATTAGGCATGATTTTTCTTTGGTTTTTCACAGCAAATTGGTTAAGTTCTAAATTTCATGTACGGTAGGAATGGGTTTTGGTCGTTTCGTGTTCTCGTTTTTATTTATTTATTTTTTTTTTTTAGTTAATGTTGTGTTGAAACTAGGATGTTTTCGCGCTGTTCACGCTGCTTCCAGTAATTTTAGAAGTGTGAAATCATCTTCAAGTGTCCCGAAGATAATGGAGAAGTAAGTCCCTTGTAAAACACGACCTGCTGAAACTGTGGCGAGGAGGCGGGACGAGTTCGAGGAGAAGCCGCGAGATAAGAGATGAAAATAGGAGGATGGGGAGGGTTACAAGAGAAAGGGAGGAGAAGGAGCAGTAGTGGAGTAAAGCTTCAGAAGTTGGACAAATGAGCAACAGAATTGGGCAGGAGAAAATTTCATTAGCCTGTCTTGATTAGTGTATTTTTGGCAAATATTTTTTTACGATCGGCACCCTCCAAAGTGGAGACTACCCTAACATAGCTACGCAAAGCGGAATCAACCTCAGTGTAAAATAAAGAAATTAGGAAGATAAGATGTGTGGAAAAGGAAGAAAGGAGACGGTGATAAAACTTGCGTTGTGACGAAAGATTGAAAACCGGGAGAGGTGAGCAGTGCAGGAGATGCCAGTGGAAGGGGGTAAACAATGTAAGAAGCACTACCAGAAGTTGCAAACAAATGCAGAGAAACTGGGTTGCAATAATGAAAGACACGTCAGAGAAAATGTTGAATAACCATTTAATTGGAGGGGATTTAAAACGATAACGTGCAATTCTTTCCATCACTCAAAACATAAATTAGCTTCAACAGATATTCAGCATTTACAGTTTTAATGTATACATATTATAATGAAATAGTTGACAAAGTTAGCTGACCTTGAGGGAGGAACGTTCTATCGTCTGTCAGAATGTAGACCCGGCAACAGTATTTTCTTTCATATATCTACTCTGATTGTCACCTGTATGATCTGAATTAGGTGGGCAATTTATTTCTCCAGAAGCCCATTCATCATTTTCCATTTTTGAGTGTTTATTTTTTTTTATTTTTTTTTTTTTTTTTTTTTTTTTTTTTTTTTTTTTTGTATGGTGTTTTACGTTGCATGGAACCAGTGGTTATTCAGCAACGTTACCAACGGCTTTACGTGACTTCCGAACCACGTCGAGAGTGAACTTCTATCATCAGAAATACACATCTCTTAACTCCTCAATGGAATGCCCGATAATCGAACTCGCGGCCACAGGGGTGGCAGGTCAAGACCATACCGATCACGCCAGTGAGGCGCTCAGTTTTTGAGTGGTTCTTTATAATCTTATATATCACAAAATGGAACGTCTCTTATAATCCACAATTACGGATAAAAAGGAGGCTGAGAGAGCCACGGGAGGGTCTGTCTGGAAATAAACATGAACGTACAGAAAACCCGAGTGACTGCCATTACATAATCCCGAGCATAATTTTCCCTCTCCGGCGCCACTCTCTGCTCCGTAAGGATGATTACGCAGAAACATGAATACTCGACTTACTAACATTCACTGATGTTCAGGGAGAGATTTATGGTGCAAGACGCTCTCATGCCAACTATTCCTTCACCTTGTCAGATAATGCAACGTTTGCAGTTGTCCTGAATGACGGATCGTATTCAGTGCTGGAAAGGTCGCCACAGGAAAATTCAAGACAAATATTTGGAAGAGATGGCTGGACAAAAAATTACATTATTTCGGCTTTGTTTTATGTTCCCGATTCGTAAATTTAATTAGCAAAGAAGTTTACTTTACATTAATTCCTTCCATATATTCCAGCAGTAATTAGCATCTATATATACCAACCCTGCAATACCCGAAAGGCTTAATTCATCTTGGAACTGGGGTAAGGTGGGATTTTTAGGAGTTATGCATCGCCAACCAACCCTTTTCAGCTAAAGAAATGTGATAACAGTGCAGCAAATGTTTTCGATATCTGCACAAACGGAAAGCTGCGAGGGTGAAGTGGAGAGAGGTAGCTGGGGTAGTTTGTGATAAGAAAATACCAATCAAGCTAAAAGTCAAGATCTATGCCAAAGGGATAAGACCAGTGTTGCTGTATGGATCGGAAACTTGGGCTATAAGAAGAAAAGTGGAAGTCATTCTTGAGAGAACAGAGATGAGAATGCTGAGGTGGATTATGGGAATATCACTGCTTGAGAGATTGGAGTTAATTATATGTTAGTTTTACCAAACCAGCGAGGTGATTAACAGCCCTCCCAGGACTGGCCGAAGGATTAGAATTTTTTTTACGTGGCTAGAAAATTATTGGTTTCTTAGCAACGGGACCTACAGCTTATTGTGAGATCCGAACCATCTTATATCGAGGATTGAATTTCTAATCACCAGAAATAAATTCCTGATTCCACACTGAGCGGCAGTGGGAAGCGAAATCAGGTTACCAGATTGATAGTCGAGAACGGAACCCACTTGTCCAGTGAGGAACTTTGAGAGATTGGAAAATGACGAAATAAGAAGAAGGGCAGGTTTAGCAAAGATTACAGAGGTGATAAGAGAGACACGATTGACATGGTATGGACATATGCTCAGGATGGATGTTGAGGAAGGAGTGAAGAGGGCTTGGGAGGAACCTGTTAGAGGAAGAAGATCGAGAGGGAGAGAGAGAGTTAGAAGGAAGACATGGAAAGAAGAGGTTAGGTAAAGGTTGGTTTGTTTGTTTGTTTGTTTGTATGGTGTTTTCTCTCTCTCTCTCTCTCTCTCTCTCTCTCTCTCTCTCTCTCTTCCAAATGTGAACGATGCCTAGTTTGCATGAATAATTATGTAAACACTGCGCAGAGATTTGTGGGAGAAAAATTGTCTACAACTTTGTAACTCTATCCTCAACATCGATGACATCTGGTAAGTTGAAGGAAAAAAACAACGAAGGATAGCTTTATATAATTAGCTTAAGTAACGAAGAGGTCAATTAATTATTATAATAAATGTCAGTCAAAAGATATAAATATGACCAAAACCATGAATGCTTACGTGCAAAATATGTAACGTCTGGCGCCGTTAAATCTTCAGTAAGCACATTGTTTTACCTGTGTGTCTAGAAAACAAGATGAAGATATTAAAATGAACAACACATGATTATGCTTACTGTGACAAATATGTACGTCTGGCCGCGTAATCTTCAGTAAGCACATTTGTTTTACATTGTGTGTCTAGAAAACAGCTGAGATAATATGAAACATAGAACATGCGATTGGTGACGGAGAACACCGAGATAATGCATCTCAGATAAAAGTACTCAGTGTAAAATGTAATTTTCACTTAATTGAAAAATAATGAAGCAAAATTAGGGGCTTGTATCTGCTCATCGGGTGTATTGTGTCCTCACTTTTTCTTGGCCACCAACAAGCAGATTTGATCTGGTCAATCTTCTTCTCTCCTTATCTTCTCACTTGTAATACTTTCAAATGGTGAAGTGTCAGAAAATTTTTAGTAAGAAGACCTTAATGTTGATTAATGCTACTTTCGTTTACTCAGCAAGTAAGCCTACAAACTACCTTGTTGTTGTTGTTCTTGTTTGGGGGGGGGGGGTGTAGGAAAGGTCTATGGGAGAGCCTAAAAAGGTCTGAAAAAGGTGTTTCACGTTGAGTTAAAGAAACAAATAATCTATCACAATACAATGCTACCAAACCCTGGCCAAACTACATCGTTAACTGACGTGGCGTAGATAAATGCATGTCAGCAGGGGAAAGAAAACTGTGGGAATCGGAAAAAATCATGATAGCGGGGTTATTCAGTACAGTCATGGTCTTTTAGACCTTGCTAGAGCCTTAGCCACGCCAAGCATACCTAAAGATACATATTTCTTGGTGTCTTTGGTATGTACAAACTATGCATAATATTATAGTAGTACAAGGATGTCAGAACTATCCGGAAATATCTGTTTATATAAGGATAAAGGTTGAATTTTTTTAAATACAGAAGAGTGAGCACATGATGAAATCCAACGCCGCAGCCAAGAAGTTATGACTCAACAAAGGTATCTTCTGCCAGCAGTGAAAAAGACAGTCGCACTCATACACAGATACGCAAAACACACATGACTATAATACAACTAAAACACACAGGTTAAGGGCACAGCTCAGATAACCATGGACAATAGAGTTCAGGCCAAAGGCCAAGCACTGGGACCTATGAGGTCATTCAGCGCTGAAAAGGAAATTGAGAGAATGTTAGGTAGGTTTGAAAGGTGAAAAGGGAGGAAAACCTAGCTGTTGCACCATGAAATAATTGTTAGCAGAAGATGGACAGGAAGATGGAAAAAAGAAAACATGAATGGAGGTACAGTGAAAGGAATGAAAGGGGGTTGAAGCTAGGAGCTGAAGGGACGCAACAAAGATCCTTAGGTAATGCCTGCAGTGACAGTTCAGATAACAACTGAGCTACTGTCCGACTGTTGGTTAGAACAAGGGAAACTGGCCCATACACAGTACGTCTTTATCCCTGAAGCATTAGTTCTTACGGTTTGGTTACGCGTAATCCAAGACACTGCACATTATGAGTTACCTGATCACACAGAATTTCGTATTACTGTTTTCCGCGAACCAGGAAGTCGCTGACAGACTTATTATCATTATATACAGGGTGTCCATAAAGTCCCAGCACCATTACAAGTATTTATTGATCAGAATGGTACTGGGACTTTATGGACACCCTGTATGTTACAAGAAGCATAAGCCGGAAGGCTCTACACTTGCTCCAATTTCCACAAACTACCTCTCTACATGAGAAATATATAAATAAGAGGACTGTATTATGGCAACAAAATTAACACTAATAAAGTTTTAGGCTTCTAATTACTTCTTAACAAGGCGGTCGGACAATTCTACCTTGTTATATGACTTGGTGTCTTAGAAATACTCAGGTAGTTGTGCAAGTGGCCCGATATTTGCGGATTTATTTAAGCAAAAAATATGTCAGTAATATAACCGTTCGGAAACATACGTCGATAAAACCCGTAACTTAAGACTAAAACGACCGCCCTAATTGGCAAACTTCATAAGTAACAAGTGCTGAAGCTCTCGGATCCAAATATTTCACGAATTTGAACAAGCGAAGTAAACAAGATTAAATATCGCCAGCTCAAACGCTACACTACTCAACTTTTTTTGTATACTGAAAGAAGAACGTTTTCAAGGGAATAAGCAGCTAACGATGGTAATTACATATTCGCGGAGTATATGTACAATAAAATATGAGCCGAAGTTTCTTCGGCGTAATCAAGTTTTCTGTTGTGTGAAACTCTCAGCCAAGGCTCATTAAACTTTGCCTCTGCTCATGGAAATTCCAACCACGGTCTGGTGGTGACCTCTTGTAGGCACCTATACCGGCGCCAAACGCACGATCATGGCTAACTTTAACTTTAAATAAAATATAAAACTGCTAAGGCCAGAGGGTTGCAATTTGGTATGTTTGATGATTGGAGGGTGGATGATCAACATCCCAATTTGCAGCCCTCTAGCCTCACTAGATTTTAAGATCCGAGGGCGGAGAGAAAAAGAGCGGAAGGACAGACAAATAACCATCTCAATAGTTTTCTTTTACAGATAACTAAAATAAGAAAGTTATAATAATAAAAATTAATATTAACAATAATAGCAAATGTAAAGAAATCCTTAATTATAATAAGATTTAATATTAATAATATTAAGGTTAAACACTTATGAACTGAGAGTTCCTCGTTGGAGGAGTGGGTTACGTGCTCGCCTAACGATTCTGTAGTCCGAAGTTCGCTCCCCGCTCTGCCAACGCGGAAACAGAGGAATATATTTCTGGTGATTAGAAATTTATTTCTCGATATAATGAGGTTCGGATCCCACAATTAGCTGTAGGTCCCGTTGCTAGGTAACCAATTGGTTCCTAGCCCCGTAAAAAATATCTAATCATTCAGGCCAGCCCTAGGAGAGCTGTTCATCAGCTCAGTGGTCTGGTTAAACTGAGATATACTTAACTTTTTCCTGAACTGAGTCGAATTATCCGAAAATGCTTCACCCGATTAATAGGTGAAAGAATTTCACCGGCATTTTCTTTTGACAATTTTCTCCCATTCTGAACGAGAGGCTTCAACTTGTGGAAACAAACAGGGGAACTGTATCTGGATAGTAGTCGAAGGAGAGAATCCGTTACTGTCAATTGCAATTCGAGAATTACCAGTGTCCTGGCAACAGTCACCAAAATAGTAGATTTATCTCCATTCATAAGGCTTTACACCCCTCTCTCCTTCAGAGGATTTTTTTTATGGGAATGAACATCCCTCTTCATTTTCCTTTTCAAAATGGTCTCACATTATTCTCTTTTAATGGAATAAGCAACTTTAAAAGCAAAATGTTTGTTGTCATAAAGGCGAAGGAGGAGGGACACTGAAAGGTCATTCACCTCCGACTTCTTCATCGAAGTTTCTTTGTTTTGATTGGCATCGCTTTTCTCATTGTCTTCGTCCCTCGGAAAAGTTCCATGAACTTTCTCTCTTTCCTCCTTTCTTTTCTCCTATCTTTTATCAACGGCGTTCCCGATCAGTTCAACATTCGTTCCCTTTGGTCTCTACCAGTATCGTGATTGGTTGGGTTAACTTATGCGAAGGTCTCTCGTTCCAGTTTTCATCTTGCATGGGATGACAAGTCCTTCGACAGAGAAACTAAAAGAGTCCAGATATAAACTCAGTCGTCTCGTTAAGTTACTTCAGAATAATAATAATAATAATAATAATAATAATAATAATAATAATAATAATAATAATAATAAGGAACCTGGAAAAATTTCAAGCTGAAGTAGCTCCAG
>NC_087214.1:6201702-6224467 GCF_015104395.2 Macrobrachium nipponense | reverse complement strand
CCCTCCAGTAGTCTTGAGGGCGGAGCTCTACAACCCTAAAAAAGGAAAAATCATATTTTAAAAATTACAAAGACATAATCGTGGGCGCCCTGTTTGGCAAATTTTAAATTCCTTAACTTTTATATTTCATTCATTCTCTCTCTCTCACATAACAATAACGTTAACTATCTACCATTAACACGACCTCTGACGACTAAACTATACCTAACATCCACATTGCATCGCAACACTGCATCTACTGATCCCGGTTACTGGGCTATTTTTCCTAGTCAAAAACTTCTAATTCATATATATAGGCATAACCATAATAGATTAGTCCAAGGGGATAAAAAGCTTTCTAAAGATGTATAGGCTTATTTTGATATTTTATGGTAAAGTCGAAATTAAACACTAATCTGACCAGAGTATGGTAAAGTCGGAATGAGAGAAGAGAGAGAGAGAGAGAGAGAGAGAGAGAGAGAGAGACGGATTTAGTTTACCTAAAATTATATCAAGTACCTAAAATTCCAGTTGCAATCCAGTCTAGTACCTAAAACTTCCGGTTGCTATCTAGTATAGTACCTAAAATTCCAGTTGGAATCCAATCTAGCAGCTAAATTCCGGTTGGAATAAAGGCTTTAAAACACTAACTATAAGGACGCTGTCCTCACTGTAGACCAACATAGACTCAAAGTACTGTAGAAATGAAGTTTATCATTATTTGTCAAGCTTTTATTTGCATAGATGGAAATATATTAGGCGCTTGTTACCTAACACTTTGGCTATACTGGTATCAAGTAAAAAGAATTATAAAAATTATTAATTTATTAACAATAAATAGAATAACTTATAATAGTAATAGATGACACGTAGGTTGGAATGTGGGTACACTCTTGAAATTATCTAGATGGCTGAAGATGGTACGTAGTGGTTTAGATTGTGGGTACATTCTTGAAATTATCTAGATGGCTGAAGATGGTAGATCCATGATGACAGATCTTACACCAGGTAAGATCCATGACGACAGATCTTGCACCAGTAAAATGGTACATCCAACAGGTCATACAAGTCAAGACAAGATGTCAAACAGACAAGACACCATTAGGCAAGGCAAGGCAAGGCAAGGCAAGGCAAGGCAAGGCAAGGCAAGGCAAGGCAAGGCAAGGCAAGGCAAGGCAAGGCAAGGCAAGGCAAGGCAAGGCAAGGCAAGGCAGAGTGTCATGTGAAAGGTGACGAGGTTCGTAAAGTAGTGGATATCACTTGGAAAGTAAATAAAAAGTAAACAATAAGTAATACCAAGGACACTAAAATAACGAACAGAACCAACGGCATCTATTAAAGCGAATGCTAACAACACCCAAGGATGATAGAATGGACAACCAACGCCATCTATTGGATGAACATACAACCAACACTCAGTTTCTAGTTTTAAGAAAGGAAATAACCCCCTCCAAAAAAAAAAAAAAAAAAACTCATTCGTCTACAAGTAGAACCTAAAAGTTTAACCTTACACCTCTTCCCTTGCTGTATCTAATAATAATATTAACAATAATTGAAAAAGAAACCCACAAAATCACTTGTAACTTGTTTACTTCCAAGTATTTACAGAAGTAAACAAGTTACAAAGTGATTTTGTGGATTTCTTTTTCAATCTTCAGAAAAAAACTGAAAGAAGTTTTTGTTTGGTTTAACATTGAAATAATGAAGATAATCTTTGGATAATATTAACAATAATTATAATAGTGATGATAACCTTTGGAAGTTTCTATATAAATGGGTTTCTTCATCTTCTGAATAACAATAACAACTAAACCATGAAATAACAAAGACGATTACAGATAAAATCAGGTCAACAGCAATGGGCATGTGCACATGCATGTACGTTTTGTGTCAGGGTTTTCTTGAAGTGCATATTTGTTAATTATATAATTATACGTTAACTTGTGTAGGAAATGGGCTACTGTGTACGGTGACCAGTGACCAGTTATTATGACACCGTTGCTCCCCGTGTGAAATAATAATAAAAAAAAAATTCTAAGTTTAAAATACCAAGTATGGCAACAGAAAACAAAACTGCTTAGTGTGTCTGTCTCCTTTCGAGATGTAGGTTATAAATGCACGATTTAGATGTTCATCAAAGTGATAAGAATGGTTTAAATATGAGAAAAATTCATTCGAATCTTGAATTCTGTCGCAATATTAGTTCTAGGTAACTTTCAACTTCCTTGGCTGAACACGTGTTCAGGGGTGTCTCAAAGTCTGAGGGGGAACGGGGGCGGGGTTGTGTTGTAGAACGGAAACGATTGTGGTTGGTGACTGGCCGACGAAGGCATCACAGAAGATTGCTGCTCAGAGACAGAGAGCACACGGTCCATTTCATCTCTCTCTCTCACACACACACAATAAAACTAATTAAAGTTCTCAACTTAAGAGAGAGAGAGAGAGAACGCATAAGTACAGGAAATAACTACTATAAGGAATGCTGACCCGTTTTGCTAATTCTGAACAGAAATCAGCCATTAGGCAACTGTCAACACAAGCGCAATACTTTTGATAATAGGGAGATGTTCGATTATTACCAAGTGATGTTAGTCATGTAATAGCAAAACTTCATAACAAGTAACACGAAAAACCTATATAAGAAAATATACAAGAGCTTAAATACCGTAAACTACGCTGTTTCTTACCTTTGAATGAAAGGGGATTTAGGCCTACTCGCATTAGGCAGACTTGATATCAAGGCCCTTGGTCTTCCAACGGTTTTTTTTATATTCAACTGTGAAGAGAAAAAGCAATTAAAAAATGAGGCCAAATGAGAGAGAGAGAGAGAGAGAGAGAGAAGAGAGAGGAGAGAGAGAGAGAGAAAAAATCCTTCATATTGGATGACCTACGGGGGGAGGAGGTTTGGTAAGCAACACTAAATTAAATATTGTAACCTCTCCCACAGTTGCTCCAAACCCAAACTCTGCTCACGGGCGTATGATCAAGTAAGAAAAGCCTTAAGCCTCCTACCTAACCGTGGTGGTCCTAAACTTTCATAAGATAAAGTAAGGAATGCCTTAAACCTCTTAAATAAATAATCATGGTGGTACTCACCTTAAAAACTAATTCAAAAAGATATTCAGAGGGGCAATGAATACCAAATATCCCTAACTCTATAAATGTATAAACATCTCCCAACAATGATTACTCACTAATTCACTAAAGCCTAACCACTAACTGAATTTCACTAATTTCTAAATACTCACTAAACATACTTATCGATCATTAATTCACTAAACACTTAGCTCACTGATCATTCACCGATTGCTTATGTAATCAACATTTTTACTCAACTCTAAACACTCACTGAACACTAAAACAACTAATCAATAACATTCACAAGACACACAAACTAAACATTCACTGATTACTTACACAAACATTCACAAAACATTTATGAAAACCTTACAGACTGGCTAAACACTCACTGATTACTTACAAAATAGATTCAATTCGAGATCGCACCTCTAGGTATATATATACCCTCTACAGTCCACCCCGACTCGGCAATGACTCCCGTCAACATCCTGGGGAGGAAGGAAAAGCCGATGCTTTTATAAGAGTAATAACCAAAGGATGGAGGATGAGAACCATAAATACAGCAACACCCTGAGAATACATGAGAAGCATAGATACAGTATGTCATTAAGGAAAGCCATCAACCACAAAAATATGGTCTCGCACTGAACGACGTTCCCAAAACCTTATGCCCTACATTATCTACTTTAGTTTTAGTCATTTTGGATAATTCCTGAATTATTTTAACTTATAAGAATTATTTCCGAGAGTTATTTCCGACAGAGCTCTTTCACCCAAAGCTCAATGCATAAATCATTTTTAAGTTCAATCTTCATTGGCTTATCTTTAATACCTCTAGATGTCATTCTAGTAGTAGTAGTAGTAGTAGTAGTAGTATAGTAGTAGTAGTAGTAGTAGTAGATAGTAGTAGTAGTAGTAGTGAGAGAGAGAGAGAGAGAGAGAGAGAGAGAGAGAGAGAGAGAGAGAGAGAGAGAGTGTGTGTGTGTGTGTGTGTGTGTGTGTGTGTGTGTGTGTGTGTGTGTGTGTGTGTGTGTGTGTGTGTTCAATAAAGCAAATGACTTGTGTATTGTATTTAATAATGCGAAACTCTTATTTTAAGTGCAAAAGGTTTTGTTCTTTTTCGTCTGACCTACATAGTACTGGTACTCTCCTAGCCCGTATACTGTGGTACATCGCATACATACGAAAATGATGTTAAGTCATGTAATAGCAAAAAAAAAATAATAACAGAAACGAAACATGAAAAAAGTATACAAGAAAATACATAAGAGCTCAAATACCACACGCGACGGCCAATATGCGAGAGAAGGGGTTGTAAAATATTGAAAAGCAGCAAGCACAAAAGTGATAAAGGGTTAGATAGTGAACCTCTACCTTAAAGTTGCACAGCTGGCAAATTCTGCAACAAACAACTTCAACGGTGGTGTGACAGGTCAATTTTGAAATGTCTCGAGGTAAATGCTGACCATGAACCAACAGGAATGAAAGGTAGGCATACTTTTTCGCACACTTTTGGCACCCAGAAAGTGAATTATTAAAAGGGGAAGGGGGGTCTGCTGAATTTTGGGGTCTTGCATAATGGACTACTACTATTCTTATTCAGTTTTTAAGGAATGCACTGTCAGTCAGTCAGTTCCTGTAGCCGTTCCTTCAGGTATTCTGTGGCTCGACTTTTACAAAGCAATCAACCTTCAAACTTGAGATGTCCTCAAACTTACTTTGCCTCTAGGTGTCCTCAGAAACTTACTTTGCCAACTGGCTCTGATTATTCTATTGCCTGGGACGACCTTCCCGTTTATCCGATGGTCTCCGGAGGTGCTACATACCACATTCTGAAATCAAAGCAGAGAAACATTAGCTGATGTTCAAGAAATGTGCTGTAACTATATATTTGAGAGAGAGAGAGAGAGAGAGAGAGAGAGAGAGAGAGAGAGAGAGAGAGAGAGAGAGAGAGAGAAATCAGGTAACGGCTGTGAGTGAGGTACGAAGGCCCTAAGCCAAAAGTCTCTGTAGCCCCCTTTCTTCACATCTTTGAAAGATGCTCTCCTCGTCACATCTTATACACCCTCATCTGAGAGAGAGAGAGAGAGAGAGAGAGAGAGAGAGAGAGAGAGAGAGAGAGAGAGAGAGAGAGAGATGCTCTCCTTGTCACATCTTATACACCCTCATCTAGAGAGAGAGAGAGAGAGAGAGAGAGAGAGAGAGAGAGAGAGAGAGAGAGAGAGAGAGAGAGACTTACCTGGCAGTTGCCTCCTTACATGCCTCATAACGAGCCCATGGTCCAAGACAGTAAGGTCCGAACTCTCACCCAATATCAGTTCCACCATCATTCTAAAACAAAACAAAAACTATTGTTAACACCATAGTTAGGTAGCTTGCAACGAGAAGAGGAAACACGGAATATAACAACTGAACGTTAAGGTAACAGACAAAAGTACAGCTGCTGCTCCATAAGAAAAAAATATTTAAATCTAAGAAAACCAGGACGACTTTAATGACTCATAAAAAGGAAAATCAATAAGTCACGTTAATTTGAGTTATGCAAGGTCTGAAAATCAATCGACACAGACGGGTGATGTGATAAGACTCCAGTGCAGCTACATCGTTTGATAAGAAGGGACAATCCGTATGTCCTCAAAAAGGAAGATAAAGACCAACAGAAAAACTATAAGTCGTTACGAAAATGGTAAAAATGAAATATACCATGTGGGAAATTCAGGCCAAAGGTACAGTAAAAAGCAGTGAGGACATTTCCCAACTAAACTGATAAAGCGTAATTACTTAGTGAAGATTTTGTATACTTTGTGCAGTCTCATATGGAGTTTCGTGAATGGTGTCTATTTAGTTTCGAGTTATAAAAAAAAAAAAAAAAAAAAATTAAGTTATATCTAAACAGGACTCAAGAGGTCTGGAAATAATAATCCTTATTATTATTAACATCAAGTGGAAAGGGTGAAAATTAGTAAGAAAAGTTACAATATTAAGAAAACAAGCTACCAAGAGAGAAATGGCCGACATTTTGAAATATGCAGGTTAGCCATTAGAATTATCATAGAGTAAGGCTTTAAAATATTGAAAAGACCAAACTCAAGTGATAAAAGGTTAGATAGTGAACCTCTATCCTAAAGTTGAACAAATGCCAAATTCTGCAACAAACAACTTCAAGGGGGTGGAGTTAGACAACGTCAATTTAGAAATATCTCCAGGTAATTCTGACCAGGAAACAAGCAGGAATGAAAGGTAAGCATACTTTTTTCCAACATTTATGGCACCAAGAAAGTGAATTATTAAAGGGGGGAGGGGGGTCTGCTGAATTTTGGGGTCTTGCATGATGGACTACTACTATTCTAATTCAGTTCCTGTAGCTGTTCCTTCAGGTAATCTGTGACTAGACTTTCACCAAGCAATCAACCTTAAACTTGAGATGTCTTCAGAAACTCACGTTGCCACCTGGCTCTGATTATTCTATTGCCTAGGACGACCTTCCCGTTTATCCGCTGGTCTCCCACAGGTGCTACATACCAGATTCTGAAATAACGGCAGAGAATTCTGAAATCAAAGCAGAGAAACATTAGCTGAAGTTCAAGAAGTGTGCGTAACAAATATTCTTTTCACTAATTTTATATTATATATATAAATAAACATATAATATAAATACAAAATGGGGATGGGTTGAAAAATAAGATTTTTTTTTTATACAGTTTATACTTACAAGCAGAATACCAGCTCAAAGTAGGAGCTGTCAGATCTGAAAAAAGTGTTTCGCATATACTTATCAATGTGGTTTTTTGCAAGCTAAAATGAAAATAAAAATATTCTACGTTTAGCCTAAGCCCTTATCTAATATGTTGGCAATGTAATAAGAAGTTGAGTGAATTTTTTCTATTACCAAAAATATTATATCAGTACATAGTTAAAGGAGATTCAAACTAATTACATTTGGACTATACCTGAGAAACATGTCACCCTTACTTGGAGATGTCCTCACCACAGAAATGAAACCTGAACCCACCATAAATATACACAAAAAATTTTTTGAAAAACAATTATACTTTACTGAACACAAGGCTTTCAAGACAGAAATGATACCTGAATCTCTAAATCCACAAATTATACTTTACTGAACACTAGGCCAAAATCAATCACCCAACTAAACAATACAATTAAACACACTAAAACACAAGAGATTCCATACAAATCTGCCGAAGGAAAAAACTGTCCAATCAAGAAAGAATAATGTAAAAAAAAAAAAAAAAAAAAAAAAAAAAAGGGGGGGGGGGGGGGGGAAATTGCTGAATTTTGGGGTCTGGCTTGAAGGACTACTACTCTAATTCAGTTTCTAAGGAATGCACTGCCAGGCAGTCAGTCGGTTCCTATAGCTGTTCCTTCAGGTAATCTGTGACTCGACTTTCACCAAGAAATCAACCTTTAAACTTGAGATGTCTTCAGAAACTTGCTTTGCCAACTGGCTCTGATTATTCTATTGTCTGGGCCGACCTTCCGGTTTATCAGCTGGTCTCCCACAGGTGCTACATACCAGATTCTGAAATCAAGGCAGAGAAACATTAGGTAAAGTTCAAGAAACGTGCTGTAACAAACACTTTCACTAATTTTATATAAATTATATATATAAACATGTAAATACAAATGGGGATGGGTTGAAAAAGAACACCAGAAAGTTTTTTTTATATAATACAGTCTATACTTACAAGCAGAACACCAGCTCAAGATAGGAGCTGTCAGATTCTGAAAAAAAAAAAAATTTTTTTTTTGAGTAAACTTACTAGATATGGTTCTTTGCAAGCTACAATGAAAATACAAATATTCTACGTTTAGCCTAAGCCCTTATCTAATATGTTGGCAATGTTTAAGAAGTTGAGTGAATTTTTTCTAATACAAAAATATTATAACAGTACATATTTAAAGGTGATTCAACTGATTACAACATTTGCACTATACCCGAGAAACATGTCACCCTTACTTGAAGATGTCCTCATACACAAATGACAACCTGAACCTATAAACTACACAAAAAAAGAAAAGGGGGGGGGGGGGGGGGAAGTTAGCACAAGGGTGCAGATTACAAGCAAGGCACCGAAATAAAATAAAATCATTAGTATACAATGAGGAATCTACAAAACAGAAAGCCTCAATATAACCAACACCAAATACATTTTCAACGCAAGAGTTTCAAAGGCTCTCACGTCTACACTGCTCTAATCTGGATTCCACATACCAGTACATAAATATGTTTACACACATTTTACACTGTCACATCTACTTTCACATTGCTTATTATAAACATTCGGCAAACAATAGGCCTGTGCTATTTGAGTGTCCTACCAAATACACATAAAATCAGACAACGGGAAAAAACCCAAGTTTCCTGTGCGAAACTTCAAAATACACACCTGAAAACAGAATGCCCAGATTAGCAGCAATCATTCAACAAAGTAGTCTTAAATTAGTACACTAATCACGAATTTAATAACCGTGTTGTACCATCCACCACTAAATAACATCCCTATTCCTATATACTACACACACTGGTACCATAAATACAAACACAACATTTATTGTACCACAAAACGTTACAATACCATCTCTACCTGATAACGCTTATTTCAAACCGCATTATAACACATCACCCACCTTCATTAAAACTAACATTGCCACAAAATTCGAACGATTATCGTCCATTACCTTCACTTATACCCTCAACTCAATATTAGACCATTCTTAAGTTTATAATTCTAGCACACCGTAACTAGAACGATACTGATAATACCTTAATATCCGTTCAGCCCTCTGCGAGAATCCCTTATCAACCTTCGCTTTTGCTAATTCACTTTCCCTCGTTACCTCAAAATAAGGCCTTGATAAGCTTTAAATGAGTGTCCCAATCATCATTAAAAAGTCATCAATATAAACCACACCCTTCTAAATCGTACACCGTGTTCTTGATCAAACCGTGTTTTACCATATACGTACATATTTCACCTCCTTTGCAATATAAGGATGGTTCACTGGCGTGGCAATAACATCTACGCCATGTTCTTAGATGTTCGTTCAATCTGGTATACCCGAAAACAATTCTTTATATTCGAACACAAACTTCTTCAGATACCTACGTTTCTAATCTTATTACCTGATGGCCAATTACTATCAATACCAACCATATTGACCCTCATTTGAGTTTTCTCTGCAAGAAGAATAAAGGTTATTGACCTCGGGTGATTCTTTCATATTTTTCCATGGAGATTGTTTCAGTGGCGTGGTATTCCCAACATCAACGTTATGCTCTAAGACAGATGTTCAACCTGGTACATCCAAAAACAATTTTTCGTATTCGAACACTAACTTCTTCACTTCATGCCTACGTTTCTCATAACTCTCATGAGAAACTGAACCATCAATTTTCCAAAGAAGTCTTAATACCTGATGACCAGTTACCATCATCAATACCATATTTACCCTCATTTAAATTCTTCCTCTGGAAAAGAATAAAGGTTATTACTAATCCTTCCCAACTTATATTCCTTTAAGAAATTGATATGGCAAAGTTGCAAAGGTTTCCTCCCACCTCTTCAGAGCACCCTGACTTTCAGGATAAGGAGATGAAGTCACATGTTTAATACCCAACTCTGCCATTTTCTCCTTAAAATAATATTAGTTTTAGAATTCCATTTTCTCCTTAAAATAATATTAGTTTTAGAATTCCATTTTCTCCTTAAAATAATATAGTTTTAGAATTCCATTTTCTCCTTAAAATAATATTAGTTTTAGAATTTCATGTAAATATTTGTTTTCGAATTTCATGTATACGTACTGTTACCAACCTGTAAAGAATATTGTTCATTATCTTAAACTTTGACTGTTAAATCATCCACCTCACCTGACTCAACTGGAAGGTCCCGGAATTTGTTTCTGAGCTTTAATTAACAATATGAAAACCCATTATACTTAACCGAAGACAAGGCAAAAAGTTTTTTAGTAATGCAAAGACGAAGGTCCAGAGAACAACTGTCTGAAACTCCCACATAGCAGTACAGTATCCCTCGGCCACCCAGGGTGGAGGGGGGGCTGAGTAGTCTTACACACAGACTGAAGAAATGTCACGTGGTCCAGAGCATCCAATGTCAGGCCCGACCCTCGTTACACCATAGTAAGTAAGTCTGCAACAAAGAGAAGGAATCAAGGTATAAAACAATTATCTTACATTACTTAACATAGAAAAGTACAGCTGCTGAACCGAATAAAAAAATTACCCATAAGAAAACTCATTTGGAGAAAAAAAAAAAAATAAATAAAATAAACTAAGCCACCCAGGGTGGAGGGGGCTGAAGAGAAAAGTCACTCGCACACCCTACAAAGCTAACAGACTAATATACCAAACTCTTAGTAATTTGTATTTTTCCTAGCAATACTTACCTCAAACTACTTTTCTAGGAAATTACCAGGATTTGTCAAATCCGACCAGAAAATTTCCGTAGTAGTATTTGCTCTAACCCGCTAGGTCCAGTCCATGCCTTGTTAGAAGCCGCAGCCGCCCAAGACTTCGGCAGCATAGTTGCGAAGTCTCCCGAGACTTCGGACTCATCGGATCGTCGTATGAGGCGACGGGAGCCTACGGAGGCCTCAGATGCCCCTACCGCGCTGGAACAAAATGTTTTATCATTGAACATTCAATATTTAACTAATAATATTAATAAAATCTAATTACATGACAAGATGACAATACTCATACACTCAATACCAAAAGTTCTAAAGATTATGAAAATTTCAATGCCTCCAATAATACTTAGTAGGAATAATTTCTGATCCATGGAAAACTGTATTATTTAATGTCTCAAACTCTATATGATTTAAATCTAAATATCTAACACAAAACATTATTTCCCTTTGTTCTCTTACTCTATTGCTTAAAAGTCTACAGTACTGTTTTACAAACCCTCAGAACATCCTATCATTTACAAACGAGTAAAGTTTCAGCCATTTCTTTCTCAAGTTACATACCATTTCTTTCACATTTTCCATGACAGTATGTCTGCCCAATTTTGAATGCTCATACTCTTCGTGTACCAAAAGAGTTCCAAAGATTACGAAAATCTCAAGAGAGACTCCGGTAATACTTAGTATGACCATTTCTGATCCATGGAAAAGTTTATTATTTAACGTCTCAAACTATATTCCAATGTAAAAAGACTTGCATTTTATAGGTTTCGGCATATTTCACCAGGTATGACCCTGATGAGGGACCAGATTTGAAATAGGCATGATTTGCCATGAATTAAATTTGAATATCTAATAAGGTCTAAATCACGATTTGCAAATAGCTCTATTTATTCATACCTACAAAAAGACTGGAAATGAGAAGACCCTGAATTCCTACCTATCGATCTCAGAGGAAATTAATAAAAGACTTCTAATTATGTAAATGAATCCACTGTCAAAAAATTGCTAAAGGACTCCATGACCTATAATTATATGACTATTTAAATGTATGCACAAAATATTTTGAGAAAGACCAAAAATAACACATCAAGTTCAAAACAATAAACAAAAAGGACTGTGATTATTAGAGTTGCAAACAAGAGCAGAAAGAATCAGAAAAATGATTGAAAACCAGTAAAGAAATGATAAAAAGGATACTTCCATTGCTTTGGGCAACTCCGCCTTCGTAGTTCACATGCAGCCACTCCTGCTCCTTTCTGTAGGTCTTGAATAAATGGAGGGTGGGTCTCCAAGCAGGGGCTGCATCACCTTCAAGATGAAACAAGAATCCTATTTAAAAATTTGAAAATAAAATGACATCTCCATCAAACATATATACACATACATACATACATTTTATATATAAATATGAATCAAAAGTGTCAGCAATCTGCCCCCGGTAACTATAACGTTATAATAAAAAGTAACTAACTTCAATATCACAACTATAACTTCACTAATATCAATATCACAACTATAACTTCACTAATATCAATTGAGCAACTAACATCAATTGAGCTACAAGTTCGAGAAGAGATCTTTCTCAATAAAATTTTCTTGTCAGTATGATTAAGATAAAACGTGAAAAAAGGAAGGTGCAGGAGAATTTCTCTCAGTATGAACCTGAGACACAACAGCTTTTGAATGTATATATATTTTTAGTTTATAAAAAAAAAACATAACAGCTTTTGAATGTATATATATATTTTGTTTAAAAAAAAAAACAGCAGAACCTCTCCATCATACCATACAGAGACGTATAAATATTCTTCCTAATTCTTTGTGATTTACCTCTTGGTACTGGCGAGTCACAACAACAACAACAACAACAACAACAATAATAAAATAATAATAATAAAATATAATAATAATAATAATAATAATAATAATAATAATAATAATGGACGACATCAAGCTGTATGGTAAGAGCATCAAGGAAATAGATACCCTAATCCACACTGTAAGGATTGTATCTGGGGACATCAGGATGGAGTTTGGAATTGAAAAATGCGCATTAGTCAACATACAAAAAGGCAAAGTAACGAAAACTGAAGGGATAAAGCTACCAGATGGGAGCAACATCAAACACATAGATGAGACAGGATACAAATAACTGGGAATAATGGAAGGAGGGGATATAAAACACCAAGAGATGAAGGACACGATCAGGAAAGAATATATGCAGACTCAAGGCGATACTCAAGTCAAAACTCAATGGCGGAAATATGATAAAAGCCATAAACCCATGGGCAGTGCCAGTAATCAGATACAGCGCAGGAATAGTGGAATGGACGAAGACAGAAATCCGCAGCATAGATCAGAAAACCAGGAAACATATGACAATACACAAAGCACTACACCCAAGAGCAAATACGGACAGACTATACATAACACGAAAGGAAGGAGGGAGAGGACTACTAAGTATAGAGGACTGCGTCAACATCGAAAATAGAGCACTGGGGCAATATCTGAAAACCAGTGAAGACGAGTGGCTAAAGAGTGCATGGGAAGAAGGACTAATAAAAGTAGACGAAGACCCAGAAATATACAGACAGGAGAAAGATAGACAGAACAGAAGACTGGCACAACAAACCAATGCACGGACAATACATGAGACAGACTAAAGAACTAGCCAGCGATGACACATGGCAATGGCTACAGAGGGGAGAGCTAAAGAAGGAAACTGAAGGAATTATAACAGCGGCACAAGATCAGGCTCTAAGAACCAGATATGTTCAAAGAACGATAGACGGAAATAACATCTCTCCCATATGTAGGAAGTGCAATACGAAAAATGAAACCATAAACCACATAACAAGTGAATGCCCGGCACTAGCACAGAACCAGTACAAAAAGAGGCATGATTCAGTGGCAAAAGCCCTCCACTGGAGCCTGTGCAAGAAACATCAGCTACCTTGCAGTAATAAGTGGTACGAGCACCAACCTGAGGGAGTGATAGAAAACGATCACGCAAAGATCCTCTGGGACTATGGTATCAGGACGGATAGGGTGATACGTGCAAACAGACCAGACGTGACGTTGATTGACAAAGTCAAGAACAAAGTATCACTCATTGATGTCGCAATACCATGGGACACCAGAGTTGAAGAGAAAGAGAGGGAAAAATGGATAAGTATCAAGATCTGAAAATAGAAATAAGAAGGATATGGGATATGCCAGTGGAAATCGTACCCATATCATAGGAGCACTAGGCACGATCCCAAGATCCCTGAAAAGGAATCTAGAAAAACTAGAGGCTTTAGTAGCTCCAGGACTCATGCAGAAGTGTGAGATCCTAGAAACGGCACACATAGTAAGAAAAGTGATGGACTCCTAAGGAGGCAGGATGCAACCCGGAACCCCACACTATAAATACCACCCAGTCGAATTGGAGGACTGTGATAGAGCAAAAAAATAATGATAATAATGATGATGATGATAATGATAATAATGATAACGGTAATAAGGATGATAATGATAATAATAATGATGATAATGATGATAATAATGATAATTACGATAATAATGTTAATTACGATGATGATAATGAATGATAATGATAATAAATATTACTTTACAATACTCGCGGTACAGAGAGAGAGAGAGAGAGAGAGAGAGAGAAGGAGACGAGACGGGAGAGAGAGGAGATAGAGATGAGAGAGAGTAGAGAGAGAGAGAGAGGATGTTGGGGGGAAGGGCAGAGGACAATGAAAATCAGTTTGAACTAGAAAACATAACCGGAGGTACATTAGCAGGAATGTAAGGGGTTGCAGCTAAACAGGGCCGAAGGGACGCAACAAATACTGAAGAAAGGAAGGAAGCACACTGGAGGTCAAGTAAAAAGGTTAAAGGGCCGCCAAGTAAACACTGCACCCAACCATGAGGTGGCACTGACAGCATTGCCGTCCAAGGGGGACACTGTACGAAAAGTCTTGAGCGAGTTCATGATTCGTGGCTAGACTACACAGGATCCATACACTGTATGGATCCTGGACCTACAATACGAAACAAAAAAACTATGGTCTCTGTGCGTTAATTTTTATTAACACAATCTTTAGAGACGTTCACGTTTATAAGTTGAAAACAAAAAAATTTAGAAATCAATCTACCTTCCATATACCTTTCAGAATTAAATACAGACCAGGTTTGATAAAAACCCGCCTGCTATTCGCTGGAAAATACTGAAGTTGGCTACATTTGGAGTGTCACCAGGTAAATACAAAGATCAAGAATAAAACTATGCAACGGTCGAGAAGAATTTTTTTTAAAGTCCAAAATAATGAGATTAGACTACAGAGAGAGAGAGAGAGAGAGAGAAGAGATGAGAGGAGAGAGAGAGAAGAGAGAGAGAATCAGGACGTCTAAAAGACTTAAGTCCATCCGGGAGACATCATGCGCTCACCTACCTGGGAGACAAGAGAGACACCTATCTAGGAGAGAGAGAGAGAGAGATGAGAGAGAGAGAGGAGAGAGAGAGAGAGGAGAGAGAGAGAGAGAGGAGAGGTCTAAAAGACTTAAGTTCATCCTGGGGAGACATCATGCGCCTCACCTACCTGGGAGACAAGAGAGAGACACCTATCTGGAGAGGGAGAGAGAGAGAGAGAGAGAGATGAGAGCGAGAGAGAGACGAGAGAGAGAGAGGAGCCTAGAGAGAGAGAAGGAGGAGGAACCTACGGGGTTATTCAGCGCTGACACGGAACTTGACATCAGAAGGCTGGTGATGGAACCATTGTTGGGAGGGGGTTGAGAATTGTTGGGAAGGGTTGAGGAAAATTAAAATGTTTGAACAAAATAAAATATGAACGTAGTTACAGCAAAACGAATGAGAGGGGTTGCAGTTAAGGGGGGGCCGAAGGGACACCACAATTACTAGGGTTCAAGTAATGCCTGGAGTGCACCAGGAACAGTCCAGCGGTGTGAGCAATAAAGGGTCTCTGGAACGAGAGAGAGAGAGCCGAGCGGTGGCGATAAAAATAAAACTATAATGTAGGTGTATTAAAAGCATCCAGAATGAGCAGTCATTAACAAGAAGACTCATAATTAGCAACAATAGAATTATAAAATACTGAAACTGATGATGATATTAACGATAAAGGGAAAGTAATATAATATATTTGAAAAAATCACGAAATTTAGTTCTGCCACAGAGCCAAATTAAAATTGAAAACAGAAATAAAACAGGAAGCGTCTTATGGATACTAAATATGAAGTCCTGTGACCATTGGTCAATAATAAATAAAAATTAATAATAATAATTAATAAACATTAAATAATATTTAAATTGATAAAAATAATAACCTTCCCCCACCATAATCATCAGTTATGGAAAAAAACTCATTCGTACGCAACTGTACAGTTTCTGTTCACTGGGAGTTCATTGCGAGACGTAACCCTGCTTGCGTTGCTGATCAATCAATGGGGTATGCACACTTAATTAATTTTGGGGAGCTAATCAGAGATCAGAGAGTTGGGAGGAAAATAATGTTAGTTTGAGAGTTCTCTGTGGCACTGGAAGTTTTTGACACCGGTGGATGATTGTATGTTTCCAATTGTCCGAGCGGTTTCTACTAATAATAATGTCCAATTTTAACAGAAATTATGGGTGAGAAATGCATTCTAAAAGATGAAAACGAAATGAGCCAGGCGTGAATAATAGAAAAAAGCAAGGAGTGACTTGTGTACAAAATCTTGTATAATTCATGGATGCAAAAAACAACCCTAAGCAACTCTGATTTGACGTCACTGACAAAAACTTATCGAATCGTCCTGCAAACCCCTTCTGGTCTCAACCCCCAAGACAAGTTACAAGGCAAACATTGCGGAGAGATAAGAGCAAAATTAAGAAGTGAGAAACACGACAATGCACATATTAAACAAATACTATGATAAACGGAACAGAAATATAAAGTTGAAATAATATAACATGATAAACAAATGAGGAAAAGGTATTTGTAACTCAATGTATATGAATCCACACCCCCTCCCCCATTTTTTAACCATTCCTCTCAATTAGGTGGGTTCTGGAGGAGAGAAGAGAGAGAGAGAGAGAGAGAGAGAGAGAGAGAGAGAGAGAGAGAGAGAGAGAGAGAGGAAGCTCCCCTGTAACATGGCGCATGCGCCGTAGGATTAGGCATCGTAACAGGTAGTAGCAATAGGTGGTTTTCGCCTATGAAACGGCTCCAAAATCGATTTTTTTAATCGAATATTTTCGATTCTTATTTGAATGTTTGAAAATGTCGGTAGAATTTTATTATTTGCAAAACAATTATTCCTAATTGGAAAAGATTGTTTTTTTTTTTTTTCTGAAATATTCCTCAACGTGTTTATAGGAATCTTGACGACGATTTTGTTCGGAAATCAACAGTAGTTTAGTTAGGGTGTAGGGTGTCGATACCCTTACCCCAAAACTTTGTATTTCCGACGAAAATCAGACATCAAATTCGGTCAAAATGCGTGAAACTATTCCAGAAAAACCATCCTGTTATACGTAATAAAGATATTAGATGGTAATTCATTAGAGGCTTGTGGTTCTGGCAAAGTAGCCATAAAAATCTTGTTGCCTGATGGTAAAGTGAAGAACTGTACATTGAATGATGGTATGTACCAAAGTTGTCTTTAATTTACTTAGTTTGTGTAAAGCTCTATAAAACTTGTACATGTCACTCCCGTTTGTGGGGATGTGTAAAACTTTATGCCAATAAGTTGATTGCATTTGCAGAGAAAAAAGGTTATTTGTATTAGTATTTAAAATGTGCAAAAAAATTATCATACGAGTACGTCGTCTGTACTAGTTAGGCCTAATGAAAATGTGGCATAGAAAGTATGGCCATTGAGGTATTGATGATAACTTAAGGCTGTTAGTGAAAGAAGGTTTGGTAGGTGGTTTGAAATTTGATGTTAATAAAGATTTGGAGTTTTGTGAAACATGTACTAAAGGACAGTTGCCTCAAATTTTAGGCAGAGGCATTGTCAATTGCTTATTATCTGAATACAAAAGTCCTGCTAGGGCACTTAATTTACTGGAATTTAGCCAAATTTTAAAAATTTTAGTTTTTGGGTGTGTTTGTATGCTCATATTCCTAGTGAAGCGACCACCAAAGATGTACTATGATGAGTGGGTTTCAGTTGCACGTGACAAATGAACTAGCATCATTCACTGAAGCATTGATGAGCTGAGAGAGTATTGGATTAATGGAATGAAAAAATTAATTCTATTCATGATAATGAAGTTTATGATTTAGTTGAACTTCCTGAGGGTAGAAAAACCCTTAACAGCAGATGGGTTTTTCAAAAAGGAAAACATGTAAAGTTTTTTTCACAAGTTTCGTGTGGATTATGATGAAACCTTTTGTAAGATTTGAACCTATTCGTATTGTGATTGTCTTTGCTGTTCAAAAATGAATCTATACACACACACACACACACACACACACAGAGAGAGAGAGAGAGAGAGAGAGAGAGAGAGAGAGAGAGAGAGAGAGAGAGAGAGAGAGAGAGAGAGACCAGAGAGAGAGACCATGGGAGCTTGATTTTTTTTTAGGTGTCAAAGTTGTACAAGATTCTTCCAAAGGTCGAGTGTGGATTGATCAACCATCTTAATACTGAAAATGTAGCGAGGATTCAAAGCTTATAGAAACTCCAGTTGATCCAAGTCTGAAGTTATGTAAAGCATCTGATCAATACATAGAACTTGACCAGAACATGTATCAAGTCAGCTGTTGGGAGTTTATTGTATTTGTCTAAAAACAAGGGCTGTCATCGTATTTGCAGTGAGTAGTGTTGATAAGTATTGTGCTAAACCTACCATTCAGCATTGGAAAGCAGTGAAGCGTATAATGATATCTCTAAAGGTACCATATTTTGGAATTTTATTAATGGTATTTCAGAGATCACTGGCCATTCAGATGCTGATTGGGCAGGTGACACCAATGATCGCAAGTCAACTTCAGGTTATTGTTTTCACCTTAGTGGTGGTTTGTGAGTGTAGTAAAAAAACACGTGTGGGGCTTGATCAACTGCTGAAGCAGAGTACATAGAGTTAGCTGTCGCAACAGGAGAAGCTGTTTGGTTGCAGAAGCTAAGAGATTTGATTTTTGAATGTAAGGCCCAATTTTGATTTTAGAAGACAGTCCAGTCTACCATTGTAATGTCAAGGATTCTTAAGATTCATGGTATTGCAAACCATATTGTTATTGAATTTCGTTATGTACGAGATCAATGTGACAAAAATGTAATTCAGTTGCAATATTGCCCAAAAAATATATGATTGCCGATATATTCAGTAAGGGTTTAGGTCAAGAAAAACTTTAATTTAAATTTAAAAGTTAAATACAAATGTTGGAAATGTGTAAAAATTAGTTGATTTGTTGGTTTTGCTCATGCACACTATTGACTATTGATTATCTGTTTCAAGTCTGAGGAGTGTTAAAATTGATTGCACCCTAAATAAAAAGTTCAGTGTACTATGTAACGCAGTCTGCTTTGAAATAGTTTTCTTTGAGACAGGCAGATTGTCCCGTAACTGTATTGCAGTGTAAAAGTTCTTCAGAAGTAACACAAAGGAGCTGGTTGTTTTTCCGAGCCACGGTAGCCTACCTTGGCACACTCCACTAAATGGACAAAATGTGGTTTTCAAACCTGATAACCGTGTCTTTAATTCAAGAGGAGGCGGCCCGGTGTTAAAATTCGAGCTACCGATCGGTTTATTTACAGACTGTTATTTATGATTCTACATCGAGAGAGAGAGAGAGAGAGAGAGAGAGAGAGAGAGAGAGAGAGAGAGAGAGAGAGAGAGAGAGAGAGAGAGAGAGAGAGTGTGTGTGTGTGTGTGTGTGTGTGTGTGTGTGGTGTGTGTGTAGTCCGCTAAATGGCAACGCCGCTTTTGTTTATGTGATAGTGTTGAAAATAAGAATGAATTCGCTGTTGGCAAAGGCAAGCCTTATTGGTGGAGACTTTTCCTTACCGGCTAACATATTTCACTTGCATATTTGAACAGAAATAAAATTACCTGATAAAAGAAAAAAATAATACCAAACTACAATGCGATTCATGGTTTTATACATGATTTTTCAAGATTACATAAGACGGTAACAGAGGGAAATTACAAAAAGTAATGTCATCATACAATTGCGTTTGACTCTAGAAAATGACGTAGAAAATGGAAGAGCAGGGTCGGTAAGGGGGTGTTCGGGAAGAGGGAGATGTTTGTAAGATAGACAACTATCCAACCATGTATAACTTCGGTAACGATTTTCTCTTACCTCTTAAACCTTTTAAAGCTAGTTCTGATTTTCCCATTGAAACAACAAATAATGTAGGTAAAACGACCGAAAAATATTGATAAAATTCACATAATACACGAAATGAGAGAAAGATATTTACCTAGAACTTCAAACGAATGGCTGGACGTAAGGGTGGCTCTGATTGGCTGATTACACTTATGGGCATTGATTCGTTTATCGATATATGCAGTGAGGCTCATCAGCTGTTTCTTGTAATCCAAATATTTTTATTTGAATATCATCTCTCCTACGCTACTAGTTCTTTTAAATTTGCGTAATTCAATCCAACAGCGAAGGAATAGTAGTTCCATCTTGAATAGCCAACCGTTCTGTATGTCGTAAAAAAGAAAAATGCTTTGTAAAAATATGGATGAATAAAATTACTGAAAATATTGAATTCCCGACATAGATACACAAGCTAATGTTTCCCGTATGAATGAAGGCGGCCATGACTTAGGAAAGTAGGCCTAAGGTTCTTCCTGTCCTAAGGTAGCATTCAGTGAGGTGGTTTAACATCTCCCCCCCCCCCCCCCCCCCCCACCCCCCCCCCCTCCTCCAGACTGACTATGTTAAACGGATCATTAGATTTGGCAGAGGACATGAAAACTCCGCCACTTTTCCATTTTAACAATATTTTTAATGTCTGAATACTTCAAATGCTACCTACAACAGGATTTCGGTGCATGAGGCCATCAAATACCAGGTACAAACGTAAAAAGTAATACTAGCTATTTGGGTTTCCCGTTAACGGTTGTTATAACAGTTAAAACATATGCAGTTCTCGCGTTCAAGTTTTAACGGTAAATTCCTATCACAGAAAGTATAAATTAGATCCAGTTTTTGTTAAATAGTTTTGTCAGAAAATACTGGCTATCACTATCGATGATATCCAAAAACGAAGTGGAGATCACAACTATGCAGGAGACGGTACTAAACCTGATGCTGCTAAAATCCAAGAGAATGTGAAATCGCATGCAATTAATAGTTGAGATACACCACATTCTTTTGTATCATGTGCTTCAATGGAGTAAGTGATGCCGTGGCGGTGAAGCTCCCTTCAGTAGCAAATATGAAAAAGAACTACACGCAATTTACGAGCTAAGGAAAATGCTGGCCCTGCTTTGCCTAATAACTGCTTCGATCTTATCATCCTGGAAGTGTTTACAAAAACCATCAAAGATGTATTCCTTGCTTGTGACTCTGGTCTCGCAAATGGTCGTAATTTAATTCTTGCAACCCAGAACAATCTCACATAATTTTAGACACTTGGATAGGGTGGCCATATAGAAATAAACCGTAGCCGCGCTCCTTTCTTCAAACATGAATTATGGAACTGTTTTCAGTATGTTATAGGAACGCCAAAAACAAGCAACGCAGTCGAGGGGCGGCACAACACTTTCGAACACCAATGAAGTACTTGAAAAAGAAACCCACAAATTCAATTTGTAACTTGTTTACTTCTAAGTAGTTTACATTTAGTTTTACTCCACACTCGAGTACTTTCAGGCCCTTCTGTGGCCCATTCTCAAGAGATGTTTGGGATGTTAGCCTGGGTCAAGGCCCCCCAGCAGTCTGAACTTCTTCTCGTTGTGCTGTCATTTATGCGATGGCTGTTCTGGTTTTCTTGAGAGTTGCCAATTCCCTTTGTCGCTCTGATATCCTGAGCTGATGGTCAATGGGATTCACCCTTGTGGTAAGGGTGTGGTCACCGAAAGTCTGTTGGGCAGGAAACCTAATCTCCAGGTCAGCAGGGTCAATCTTAGCCTCTTTTAATATCAAAGCTCGGCTTATGGGATCTTCTGAGGTAAAACCTTTGTTTCCTTCAATTACTTTATCTCTCTGATAAGTGCACCTTCTACTACCCTCCTGTGACTAATTTTGTTGCTTTTGTATAGGATGGATTTCAAAAACAGTAGGCTTATATACAAAAAGCAACCAAAATTAGTCACAGGAGGGTAGTAGAAGGTGCACTTATCAGAGAGATTAAAGTAATGAAGGAAACAAAGGTACCGGTTTACCTCAGAATCCCATAAGCCGAGCTTTGATATTAAAAGAGGCTAAGATTGACCCTGCTGACCTGGAGATTAGGTTTCCTGCCCAACAGACTTTCGGTGACCACACCCTTACCACAAGGGTGAATCCCACATTGGACCATCCATCAGCTCAGGATATCAGAGCGACAAGAGGGAATTGGCAAACTCTCAAGAAAACCAGAACAGCCATCGCATAAATGACAGCACAACGAGAAGAAGTTCCAGAAGACTGCTGGGCCTTGACCCAGGCTAACATCCCAAAACATCTCTTGAGAATGGGCCACAGAAGGGCCTGAAAGTACTCGAGTGTGGAGTAAAACTAAATGTAATATACTTAGAAGTAAACAAGTTACAAATTGAATTTGTGGGTTTCTTTTTCAATCTTCAGAAGAAAAACTGAAAGAAGTTTTTGTTTGGTTAATGAAGTACTTGCCATCAATCAGCTATCGTATAATACTTCATTTGATCCGAGTCAATTTTGGCAATAATACTTATTTTGTTTTACTTTTTTAACCAAAAACCTTTTCACTTATGAAAGATAGAGTTGAACACTACTGCAAAAATATTTTTGAGACGTATGAAAATGAACAACGATAATGAAAACGTGCCTGTCATTATTATTTCAAGTAAAATTTGTTCGCTAAACAAAATTTTAATCTATGTTGTTTCAACTACAATTTGCTTAATTGCCGTCTTACTTTAACCTTTTTCCTCATGTTAACTAGAAAGAGGTTTGCTAAATTTTTTAAGTATTTTTCTCGAAAGCCAACATCCATTCTTAAAATGGTCATTAATATCTTAAAAAATATTGGCTTTTCGAGGAATTGACAGTTCGACCAATTATTTTTTCGAGCAATGGCTTTCGAGGAATTTACTGTCGAGCAAATGATAGAGACA
>NC_087214.1:6182859-6201202 GCF_015104395.2 Macrobrachium nipponense | reverse complement strand
TCTGTGTCATATTGATCGCATTGGTTTGTTGTGCCAGTCCTCTGTTCTGTCTGTCTTTCTCCTTTCTCTGTATATTTCTGGGTCTTCGTCTACTTTTATTAGTCCTTCTTCCCATGCACTCTTTAGCCACTCGTCTTCACGGTTTTCAGATATTGCCCCAGCCCAGTGCTCTGTTTTATTTCGATGTTGACGCAGTCCTCTATACTTAGTAGTCCTCTCCCTCCTTCCTTTCGTGTTATGGTATAGTCTGTCCGTGATTTGCTCTTGGGTGTAGTGCTTTGTGTATTGTCATATGTTTCCTTGGTTTTCTGATCTATGCGGCGGAGTTCTGCCTTCGTCCATTCCACTATTCCTGCGCTGTATCTGATTACTGGCACTGCCCATGTGTTTATGGCTTTTATCATAATTTCCGGCATTGAATTTTGACTTGAGTATCGCCTTGAGTCTCTGCATATATTCTTTCCTGATCGTGTCCTTCATCTCTTGGTGTTTTATATCCCCTCTCCATTATTCCCAGGTATTTGTATCCTGTCATCTATGTGTTTGATGTTGCTCCCTTCAGTTCTCGTTACTTTGCCTTTTGTAAGTTGACTAAGGGCGCATTTTTCTATTCCAAACTCCATCCTGATGTCCCAGATACAATCCTTATAGTCTGGATTAGGGTATCTATTTCCTTGATGCTCTTACCATACAGCTTGATGTCGTCCATGAACATCAGATGGTTGATTCTGTTGCCTCTTTTCTTGAGTTGGTACCCGGCATCCATCATCTGTAGTACTTTTATCATGGGAATCATGGCTACTACGAAGAGTAGTGGGGACAGTGAGTCGCCCTGGAAGATCCCTCTCCTTATATTAACCTCTTCTAGTCTTATTCCAGAGCTTGTAAGTATTGTATTCCAGTTGCGCATTGTATTTTTGAGGAAGCTGATGGTGTTTTCCTCTGCTCCATATATTTTCAGGCATTCTATTAGCCTTGTGTGGTATCATGTCGAAGGCTTTCTATAGTCTATCCATGCCATGCTTAGGTTGGTTTTCCTTCTCCTACTGTTCTTCATTACCATTTTGTCTATCAGGAGCTGTCTTTTGTGCCCTACACTTCCTTCTGCAGCCTTTCTGTGTGGGGGTATGGTGTTTGGTCTCCTCTAGGTAGTTGTATAGCCTTTCACTGATGATACCTGTTAGTAACTTCCACATTATTAGTAGGCAGGTGATATGCCTGTAGTTACTGGCTATATTTCCCTTACTCTTGTCTTTTTGTACTAAGGATGTTCTGTGGTGGATCATCCGGGTGCTTGGTGATTTGAGATACAATGCTGGAGTGTTCTGCTATTCTGGGGTGTAAGGCCTTGAAGTTTTTGAGCCAGTACCATGGACTTCATCGGGACCTGGGGCTTTCCAGTTTGGCATTTTCTTTAGTTGGTGTCTCACTGTGTCTGTCGTGATCTCTGTGAATCTTTGTTTTATTCTCCCTGTTTCTTCTTCCTTGACTTCCTGGAGCCATGTTGCATGTTTGTTGTGTGCTACCGGATTGCTCCATATGTTTTCCCAGAGTCTCTTACTTGATTCGGCTTCAGGAATTTCTGGGTGGTTGTCTTCCCCTCTTAGTTGGCTGTATAGTCTCTGGTTGGTTCCGAATAGTTTGTTCTGTTGGTATCCCTTATTCCTGTTCATGTACCGTTGGATCTTATGTGCTTTGGCCTTAAGCCTCTGTTTTACATCTTCTATTGTGTTGTTTAGTCCCCTCTCTTGTACTTTGTATTTCTCTTTGAGTTCCTCCCTTGTTTTTCTTGATTCTTAGCCTTTTTTCTGCCATCTCTTTCAGTTTACTCAAGTCAGATCTCATCACCATGATTTGCTTTTCCAGGCGCCTTTTCCAAGGAGGTTGCTGTTTTGATTTCTGTTGGGTTGGTTGTGCTGGTGGTGTTGTGTTCGAATCCCCATAAGTTCTGCTACTAATCTTGCTCCTGCATATGTCATTTGTTTCTGTGATACTGGTGGTGTGTATTATACCCATTATTTCATTGACCTCACTTGTTTTCTCCCTTAATTAATTTCTTGGTGTCGTAGGCTTTCATGGAGGGGGATCTTTGTTCTCTCTGTATCTGGCTCCATCCATTGTCTAATCTTTTCTACCCATTCCGTCCTCTCTGTTACTTCGTCGGTGTTTCTTCGTGTGTCGTTGTTTATACCTCATCCTCCCTGTCGTCTTCTGTGGCATCGTCTCTCAGTTCGTCTTCGTGTAATTCATTGTCGTGTGACATTTCCCTTTCCAGTTCTTCTCTTTCTGTTGGGAGAGCCAGTTGTTTTTTCTTTATGTTCCTTACTGGTCTGCCAGCCTCTGCTCTGTTTGGGGGGTGTTATTCCTCTCATTCTAGATGTTGACCAATCTTCTTCTATATCCTCTCTCCGTCGGGTTTGCTTCTGATGTAGCATCTCCATATTTCCTTATTTTCTTCTCTTGTCCATTTCTTCCTTTTTGCTTCTGTAGCTCCAATCTCAGGCTGTCATTACCGTCGTTGTGGTGATTCAGTTGCTGGATGACGACCTCCAAGTACCTGACCGTCTTCCCCTTCAATTGGGTTGAATGCCTGGTTGCCGGACGAAGCTCCTCTGTTGCCAGAGGTTCCATTTACGTCGTTGTCGTTTATTCCTTCATTTCTTTCCATCATTGCTGAGTTTTGCTATTTAACCCATAGCTGGACCCTACCCCCTCAGGGATAGGTACTCATTTACAGCTGAGTAGACTGAGGAAATTATGGAAAAGTAAAGATCCTTTCCCAAGGAATCAACGCCGAGGAGAGCCGTCACCCATCCACGACTGACCAGCCCCAATGTTGCTTAACTTGACTTAAGTCTATTGACGACCTAACCCACTCCTCCACGGCGCCAATGTGGACGAATCATGCTTACTAAGAATGACTACAGAACTTGATTATTATTATTATTATTATTAATATTATTATTATATTATTATTATTAGTGTACTTAGGAAGCAGACCCTCTCTCAAGCATACTTTATTAAAAGTAATGGCTACTTCAGCAGCATTACACTTGTAGAGATTCTTCTCTATTTTCCGAATAGCGGCTTTTTCCGTGCTACTTAGACAGGCTAGTAGAGCGCTATGGAGGTCATGATCAAAATACAGAGCCAAAATTGGTGTATATATTTGAAATTTTACAGATAAACTATGATACCATAGTTATCAAAGTCATTAACCGATATATATATATATATGTCTCTCTCTCTCTCTCTCTCTCTCTCTCTCTCTCTCTTTCTTGAAGCGAGCTTTCGTCTGGAGCTGCCAGACATCCTCGGGCTGGGAAGCTGAGGGTGGACTGATCTTGAAGCGGTGTCCGTCCTCGTTTATATTGGAGTTGACAGCAGGGGAACCGCCCCATGCTGATCTACTATTGGCTGGTGCGGTAGGTCTTCGTTTTCATTGGTGGCTTGAACGGGTCTCAAGCCACTTTCCATGCGTTGATGGTTTCGATACTGTAAGTCCTGCAGCCGCCTAGACCTCCTTAGCGGCGCGGTTACGTCGATGGGCGTTTCGCTATGCTGCGGGACGTCACGGCTAACTTGATTATGATTGGCTGCGGGAGTATCTCGTTCGGGGGGCGTCGTCGTTTCCGTGGAGTTGTCGTGCTCGGTGGTGTCATTGTTGGTGGCAGGTCTTCTCATACGTAGGGAAGAGAAATTCTTCCTGCGTCGTATTTAGTGTAGGTCTTATTTGCTGGATGAGAAGCGCCTCCAGCAGGCGTAACCGACGGGCATCAGGGGCCTTCCCGATGATCTTCGTGTTTTGTCTACTACCAGAATCGGAGGACGCGCGACCTAATTATGAAAAATAACCCCTCTCCACAGGTACGAGACCCCCTGAAGCAGACGCATGTGGTGTACCAGTATACATGCCCAGTCCGCGGTTGCAGCGGCGCCTACATTGGTATGACTACCATGCGCCTGTCGAAGAGACTCTCGTGCCACGCCCAAGAGGGGGCTATCAAAAATCACGCACGCACCAAACATCAAGAGGCCATCTCCCGGGATGTGATCATCCAAAACACGAAGATCATCGGGAAGGCCCCTGATGCCCGTCGGTTACGCCTGCTGGAGGCGCTTCTCATCCAGCAAATAAGACCTACACTAAATACGACGCAGGAAGAATTTCTCCTCCCTACGAGTATGAGAAGACCTGCCACCAACAATGACACCACCGAGCACGACAACTCCACGGAAGACGACGCCCCCGACGAGATACTCCCGCAGCCAATCATAATCAAGTTAGCCGTGACGTCCCGCAGCATAGCGAAACGCCCATCGACGTAACCGCGCCGCTAAGGAGGTCTAGGCGGCTGTAGGACTTACAGTATCGAAACCATCAACGCATGGAAAGTGGCTTGAGACCCGGTTCAAGCCACCAATGAAACGAAGACCTACCGCCACCAGCCAATAGTAGATCAGCATGGGGGCGGTTCCCCTGCTGTCAACTCCAAATATAAACGAGGACGGACACCGCTTCAAGATCAGTCCACCCTCAGCTTCCCAGCCGAGGATGTCTGGCAGCTCCAGACGAAAGCTCGCTTCAAGAAAGAGAGAGAGAGAGAGAGAGGAGAGAGAGAGAGACATATATATATATATCGTTAATGACTTTGATAACTATGGTATCATAGTTTATCTGTAAAATTCAAATATATACACCAATTTTGGGCTCTGTATTTGATCATGACCTCCATAGGCGCTCTACTAGCCTGTCTAAGTAGCACGGAAAAAAGCCGCTATTCGGAAAATAGAGAAGAATCTCTACAAGTGTAATGCTGCTGAAGTAGCCATTACTTTTAATAAAGTATTATTATTATTATTATTATTATTATTATATTATTATTATTATTCTGTTGAAGGGAATGGCAAAATTAGGAGAGTTGAGTTGATTTTAAATATTGTCTTTTCTATTTTTCTTACAATATGTAAAATCAACTCACTTAATTCTGCCATTCTCTTATCAGAATTTGCCCGAAAGAGGGTCTTTTACTAAAATATTATTATTATTATTTTTTACTCGGAAGGTGAGACCTATTCGAATGGAACAAGCTCCAGGAACAACTGACTTGTAATTCAAGCTTCCAAAGAATATCAAGATGTTTCATGAAGAAGTAGCAAGTGGAGGTAAAGGGAAATACCGAAAGAAGAGATCTCACTTATTAAAAAAAACAAAAAAAATTGATAAAAATATAGTCTTGTCGAGGAGATGTGAGGGAGGGCATTTGATTTAACTCTGATTGAAATGGTGGAAATAGACTTCGAAAGGGTAATTAGATCAAAGGAAGACGTGGGCTGATGAGCGCATTGTTCTGCCTTTCAGCCTCCTAACGTCGTCCAATGTCGGCTCAAAGTTAATTGTCCGCAACACCTGTGCTATCAGAGTTTAGCTGTGTTTGCAGAAACCCGTGGCAGATTTAGGATAAATCACCCCCTTTGGGCAGCTAACATTCAAGGGGGTGGGGGGGTAACAACAAGAGTGGAAGTTATAAAAATGGCGCAATAAGGACTCTTTTCCGTTGCTTTTCCATCGATGAATTTGTTAAATCCAACACAGGGATAAATAGCATAATGCAAGTATTTATACAAATATTATTATTATTATTATTATTATTATTATTATTATTATATTATTTCTATGTATATATTATTATTATTATTATATTGTTAAGAAATTCCACAGTTTCGTGAGAACAAATTGTTTAAAAAATATCCACAATTCTATATAAAAATATATCTCTGTAAAAATATAACAAAGACTTTCGAACACCTGAATGGTGTTCCTCATCAGTGTAACGTTAAAATGTAATGACGAGGATAGTTTCCCTCCGAAGAGCATCTAAAAAGGTGGGCGGGGCGAGATGATTACACTGATGAGGAACACCGTTCAGGTGTTCGAAAGTCTTTGTTATATTTTTACATAGAAGTATATTTTTATATATAATTGTGGATATTTTTTAAATATTATTATTATTATTATTATTATTATTATTATTATTATTATTATTATTATTATGTGCCCTATCACAGTCCTCTAATTCGACTAGGTGGTATTTATAGTGTGGGGTTCCGGGTTGCATCCTGCCTCCTCAGGAGTCCATCACTTTTCTTACTATGTGCGCTGTTTCTAGTTTCTAGGATCACACTTTTCTGCATGAGTCCTGGAGCTACTTCAGCCTCTAGTTTTCCAGATTCCTTTCAGGGATCTTGGTGCCGTGGCAGAGTAGGTTAGGCCGTCAATTGACTGGTTAAGCAACATTGGGGCTGGTCAGTCGTTGGATGGGTGACCGCTCTCCTCGGCGTTTATTCCTTGGGAAAGGATATTTACCATAATTTCTTCAGTCTACTCAGATGTAAATGAGTACCTATTCCTGATGGGGTAGGGTCCAGCTATGGGTTAAATAGCAAAACTCAGCAATGATGGAAAGAAATGAAGGATTAAACGACAACGACGTAAATGGAACCTCTGGCAACAGAGGAGCTTCGTCCCGCAGCCAGGTATTCAACCCAATTGAATGGGAAGACGGTCAGGTACTTGGAGGTCGTCATCCAGCAACTGACCACCACAAAAACAGATTATTATTATTATTATTATTATTATTATTATTATTATTATTATTATTATTATTATTATTGTTGTTGTTGTTGTTGTTGTTGTTGTTGTTGTTTTTGTTGTTGTTATTGGAGAAAGGGGCGTCAAAAAACTTGATGAAATGAGTCTGATCCTGACGATGAGGGATCTTCCACCTAACACTGACGATCCTTTCAGTAACTCCAGAGTTCAAAGTCCGCTCAAAAGTTCTCAGGAAATCTGCCATCTGACTTTCCTTCACCCTCTCGTGACATCTGTTTCATATTGGAACTGCTCGAGGTTTTCCTCCCGTGACACCTGTCAACCCTTCTTACTCTCAGTCTCCCTTTCAGCGCTGAATGTCCTCACGGGTCCCAGAGCTTGGCCTTCGGCCTCAATTCTATATTCTATTCTATTCTTTTCTGACGCCGAATTCTGAACTCATCGACTATCGACTCTCTGATCCCGGAACTGCAATTGGAATATGAGAGCTAAGCCTGATGACAAGCGCTGGGACCCATGAGGTCATTCAGTTTTGAAAGGCGTCACGGGAGGACAGCCTCAAAGTATTGGAAGAGGGTTCAGGATAGCAGGAGGGAAGACAGAGAATAGGGATGGAGGTACAGTAAAAGAAATGAAAGGGGTTGCAGGTAGGGGCCGAAGGGAGGCTGCAGAGGACTTTACGTTAATGCCTACAGCGCACCACGTGAGGTGCACTGGACCGCCAGTCGGAAAGTCTAAAAAGATCCATTTCAGGAATATCGTCAACAACCTCGCCATTTTTTTTTTTTTAGCTTCTGTTTATTTCGCTGGACAACAGATGCCATCAGTCTCCATCTGCTTTAAAAAAAATATATATTCTATTTTGTATTGATTCCACAAAGGAAAACAAACTAGTTAACCATGTTTTTTTTTTTTTTTTTTTTTGGGGGGGGGGGGGTGTGGGCGGGGGGGGGCGTGGGGTGGTTGTTGCTGGGAAATAGAAATAATTAATAAACTATATATCATAAATGGCTTGCCATTCGAAAAAAATACCACTGATCTTCAAAGAGAGAGAGAGAGAGAAAGAGAGAGGGAGAGAGAGAGAGGGGAAAGAGAATGTTATGTTGCAGACCCACATTCATGACCTTACAAACAATACACGTGTCGCTATCGCACTCTTTTTCTTTTTCTCCCTCTCTCTCATATACATACATACATACATACATACATACACAGAGACACACATACATATATACATATAATATATATATATATATATTATATATATATATATATATATATATATATATATATATATACATATAATTTATAGTTATATTTATATAGATACATGTGTGGTTTGTGTGTCTGTTGTATCTAAATGTTACATGGTAAGTCATAGTGGTGATACCTGTGTTGAAAGCCCTTGGCGTCGAAACGAGTGTGCACAGGTGTCCTGTAATTGTCTCCTGCCTCTGTTTCGTGATTGAATTGCACTTTGGGGTGATTTGAGCCAGTGACCATTATAGAAATGATCAATGTGTTTCCACACGTGTACTTATGACTGAACTATATCGGAATTGACACTTGTAGCTACAGCTCTGAGCCAAACACTCATAATCGAAAACACCGACATTTCGAGTAAACACAGTTCTAATGTATTAGCCTACATTAACTTAATCCTAAGCTTTATTTCTAAAGGGAAAATTCACAATATTGTTATGAATTTTTTGCTTATTAATGTTTATAGACAGAGTCTGGAGACTTCAACCTTTCATGTACGGGAAATAAGCCAATATAATTAAAACCTGATCTTCTATGGCGTCAAGCACGGATTCACTTTCGGAATCAGCTGAGGGCCAAATCTATGTTTGATTTATGATTTATGATTATTATTATTATTATTATTATTATTATTATTATTATTATTATTATTATTTAGGAAACTTAAACAAGTATTTAATTTAAACCAAGAATGCTTTCTTTCTTCAGAACGAATTCACCATGAATTCATTGCCATCGTAAATTTACTGTCGCAGTAAATTCTATTTCACCATGATTTCACTGTCGCAAAGAATTCACTGTCACAAAGAATTCACTGTCACAATACATTGCTTGTCATTGGTAATTCACTGTCACCATGAATTCACTGTCACACTCAACTTCACATAATCTTATACATAACTGCAATCACCATTCGGTGCTCTTTCTTCTAAAGTACACGTATAATGTCTGTCGTTGGAAATAAAGGCGAGTTTCAGTATTTAATATAGAAAAGTGACAACTGTCAACTAGCGATCAAATAGTGTTTAATAGACTATATATACAGGCCTATTTGAGCTCTGTCCCGGGAAGCTACTTTATATCCTTGACTTCCCAACAGAAGTTGTTACTGTTGAAGAGAGAGAGAGAGAGAGAGAGAGAGAGAGAGAGAGAGAGAGAGAGAGAGAGAGAGAGAATCCGCTATTTCATAATGCTGTGTTTCAGCAACACCGAGCAAGGATTCGTATTGCTGATATGGAAGAATCTAGTTTATATTTTCTTCCTCATTCTACATACCAAATAGAGCGTTGGCCCAACCCTCTGATTGATTGATTGATCTAACAGATCTGGCGTTGCAACAACGAAGGTCATTGAGAAACAAATGCATGAGTATATTTAGTTTATTTACAGCAGACAGTGACTGTAGCTGTAAGCTTTGAGGATTGAGACTCGCAATTCTCAACTTTACAGTTTGAATGAAAACGGAAATTCCCTGAGACGAGAGAGAGAGAGAGAGAGAGAGAGAGAGATAATAAACTTCCCCAGTTGCCCGTTGAACTGTTCTGCCAGTGTTGCCAGATCTACAGATTAATCTGAAATTAAATATTTTTTGTGTTATAAAATTTCAGATTTTTCCTCCAAAATAAGGGAAGTCTGCAGATTTTTACCATTCTCTCCCGTCTCTAAATCTTAAAACTGAGCAGCGAAAATATTGAATATAAGCCACTTTGCTATTTATGCTTCGCTTCTGTTTATGGTTGTGGCCAAAATTAACAGGACGATGCATTGACATGAACGCTGTGGTGACTATGGGACGATGTTACCAAATTACATCTATTATTCATAGATTTATTTTGCCAGTTTTCAATCTAGTGCTTCAGCTCTTAAGACAATACAGTGATTGTGGAATGCCATCCCAGAAAGGCTTGTGCTGATAAATAAACACGGGGGAACCTCGAAGATTCAAACCTCAGGAGATAATTAATGTCTCTCGGTATCCAAGTAAGAAGTTGAGTCTTAGAATAAAGCTCTATTGATACACAAGAATTGAAGTTTTTTAGCTAAACAGTCTGTTTTTTTTATAGGTACCTCTCAGATGGCAAAAGATTTCCTGTTGACTCAGATATAACTGGATAAAGAATCAACTGCCTCAATAATTCATCTGGTGTCCTCTTTTGATTATGAAGTCAAGTCGAGGCCGTTATATAATTTCCTTGAAAGACTTAACGTTGACCCTGATACGACACCATAACTATGGTGCCCTTACCCAAATAAGAATTTTTAGTTGAAAGAGTTTCCTATTTTATATCAGAAAAAAAAAATAAAAAACAAATAAAGAATCAGGTTACCTACTGCAACACAGATTTGTTCCATACAAAACCAATGGTAAGAAATACGCTATATTTTGAGATTTTTATAACAAACGATTAATAATAATTATCATGATGTGCAAGGAAGGAAATCTGGACGCAGTATGACAGACGAGAAATGCAAGACATAAGGGAAACATTTATTTGGATTGGACATGTTTATGAGAGCATATTAACTTCTTTAATTTTCCTGTTCCGTAGTCCAAAGGGATTACCGTTAACCTGTTTTGTTTTGAGGATGTCTATCAGAGAATAGCAAGTTGTATACTCCCTTAGGTCTTGTTATTGAATGCGATTCGGGAAGATGATACCCTGCATGAATTTGGCAGTGTTCAGAACTTAGAAATAGTATTGAATAAATGTTCTTTTATTTGCCCAAATTTCGTGCTAATTAAGATGTGCAAATAAAAAAAAAAGTGATTGTAAATAAACAAGCGATCCTGCAGATTTAGTTCAAGGTTTTATTTCACATCTACAGATTTCTACAGCATTTTTACAGAGGGTTTTATTTCACATCTAGTACAGATTTCTACAGCATTTTTACAGGTTTGATTTCACATCTACAGATTTCTACAGCATTTTTACAGAAAGTTTTCAGATGGTTGAAATATTAACTGCCAACAACTGCCTTCGGCTGCAGTTGTGCAGGCAGCAGCAGACGTTGCCAACTTGCCATTTGCTAATTGTGACGTGTCATTCATTCGAAATATGTCTGCTTTAGCACTATTTCTAGTAAAATATTGCTATAATACCAGAGAACTGCTAAATTGGACATGTCAGAAGCTTCTGACTCGCTCACCTATATAAAAGGTGTCGGTATAAAACTAGGGCGAGTGTTAAACACTACCACAGCAACCCCTCCAATTAGCCTTTTCCTTATCAAAAGACCCTAAATACGGGAGCCGCCCATAGTCACCCTAGCTAACCCCGTTGAAGGCGTCTGTGACGTCATACTTATCGATAGCAATGAAGCTTGGTGCACTGCAAGGGGGTGGGAAAAACCAGGGGGGGATTTCACTGGGCGACACGGCTTCCTCGCCCAGAAATAGATTTTTCCTACGTCAAAATCCCTTTTCTGGGCTCAGCCGTGTCGCTCCCGTGAAATTGTACCAGAGAAACACCAAGCTACATCACTCTGAAACGAAATAGAATATTAAATTGTATAAATTAATACCATACACCAAGTCAAATAACAAAGAAATGTGCTGCGGTAGGTAGAATGTTAATAATGCTGGCATAATGGAAAATGTTCATATGACACAAGGACAGTACCAGTGTTGCCAAGTGTAGGGACATGTCCCTAAGCGTAGGGACATTGGGACCAATATTCGAAGCGTAGGGACGCCCAAATATATTATGGCAAAATCGTAGGGACATTAGCCAAGTTTCCCAGCTTTATAATATAATATAATAATAGTCCTTTTTAAAAGATAGCTTTTGGCCTATACTGTGACAGTAACGTATCCATAGTACAAGATCAAACATGGACTAAACGGAATACCAATTTTTTCCGTTTCTACTCATGAATAAACGATCTATTCCTGAACTTTTCTTTTACAAGAAAACCTTGTTCTCTGTGTACTGAGTAGGTTGATACGATTGTATTGCATACATAAAAAGTACATCGCATTATTACTTGTATGGAACGAGATATAGTAAAAGATGACGTGGTATTTTTCATTTGCGATAATGGAAATATTCGATTTTACAGTGACTTGTTGTCGAAACTCTTGTGCCTGTAGTTGCTTAATAATCGGCCTCTTACACTGTCTGATTTAAGTAACTTTGCATAAGATCTTATTTGTCAAGTAACAATGACTGAAACTGGGCCAAGTAATCGTAAAAAAAAAAAGAAGCAGAAAAGAGGCGAACTTTCGAAAAGTGAAAACCTCCTCCAAGAAAACAGGATTTTAGAAAAGGTAGAAACTTCACATCTAGTAAATTATATATATATATATATATATAGATATATATATATATATATATATATATATATATATATATATTCATATATATACTATATAATATATATATATATATATATATATCTTATATATATATATATGTATATATCTATATATATATATATATATATATATATATATATATATATATATATATATATATATATATATATATATATATATATATAGTATATATATATATATATAATAGTATAATATATATATATATACTATATATATATATATATATATATATATATATATATATATATATATATATATATATATATATATATATATATATATATATATATATATATATATATATATATATATATACATATACGTATTATACGTATATATACATATATGTTCATACCAAGTTTCTAGCATTTCAAAATGAGAGGGTATACATATGTTTATTTTTGCAGTATGCGATTACTTAGTATTTCAAATGTGGAAATTCAATTTTTTTTCTGTGAATTTGTTTATGTAGTACAGTATGCAGCAAAACTCGTGTTACTTTTTTATTTTTGTACTGGACAAGCGTTGTTCTCAAGCGTTGTTCTCATATTTTATAAACGTGTATGTATGAGGAAAAGTTGGTAACTTGTTATATAGAATCTTATCATTGAAATATATTGGAACCTGAAAACCAAAAATATTTCACGCTACAATATTTTTTTGACGAAAACTAAATACGTTACTTTAGCATGAAAACCTCAGTTCGCCCATGAGTCGTGGAATCGTCAGTCTGGACACTGTGAAAGAGGACATCGCGATGGAGTGCAAGAGAAAAGTTGAGCAGGGCATAGTTTAATGATAAAAACTGATGCATTTGGGATATGAATTCGAAGTTATTACTTTTCGCTTTTGTAGTTTTGTGTATAAAGCAAAATTTAGTCAGTATCATGATTTCGATACTTGCAATAAATTATGGCTAAGGCTTAGGTTATAGCCAGTGCTACATAAGTCTAGTCTCCCGAGGGGTTTCTTCAGTTTGAAAAAAGTAAATAATAAATAAATGAATAAATAAGCGAGGGTGAAGAGTAATCTTCGCTATTAGAAATACAATTAATTTATATTATTTACTTTTTAATTTAGGAATGGAAGACAGTAATCAGGTCGGATAATATCAGCTACAATTGTCGAGTGCAGATTCTACAGAATGACAACTGCAACGTATTATAAACAATAATGTCTAGGCCAATCCTATTGACTTTATAACATACTAGGCTATATTCCAGACAGCAACAAGTTGCATCAAATCTTTGTAACTTATGAAGGGTATCTATAAGACCACCGGTTTGCTTAATAGTAGGCCTATAAGTATGATATAATCGAGAAAGCGCGAAGTGCACTTGGCTTAGGGGTGTAAGGCAAGCTAAGCCATTGGCGGGCCACTATGCACCCTTTTACTAGTTGGGTCTAATGAAATCATAGGTAGATCTCAAGAAATGTAACTTAGTAAATGCATTAATAAACCAATTAGCAAATAATAGATATGATTGATAATAAAAACGGTATAGGTTAAGTAAATGGTATACCATTATAATTATTTTTTAAAAAATACGTATAATTCTATGAAATACATAGGTGCCTGTGAAAAATAAAATACAAATTCCAGCAAAACAAATAGAGTAAACACAACTTCGTCTTTTAAAACACGTCATACATATAATAGCTACACACATACATACAGGGAGAGAGAGGAGAGAAGAGAGAAGAGAGAAGAGAGGGGGGGGTGGGGGGAGGAGTTGATTAATATTTTAGTAATGTGAGCCTAGGTTTGTCTATTACCGAATTAAGCCGTCTAGGAATACTATCAACCAACCAGTTCTACTGCAAATATTTTCCCCACGCAAAGACTCCCACACTGACAAGCAATGGCTTATGATGGCTTGTTTACTGTTCAGAACGGAGACATCCCATTCCTTTGTCATAATGGCCCACAAATTTTCAATGGGATTGAGATCCGGAGATTTTGCAGGCCAGTCGATCCGAATAACTTCTGGATGCTGCTGTAACCATTTCCTCACTGACATGCTATTATGAACAGAGGAGTTGTCCATTACCAAGAATATGGGCAACGGTTCCGGAATCAGTAGCATCCTAACAGATGGAATCAGCGCCTCGTCAAGAATCTCAACATATATACTGCCTGCCATTTAATCGCTCATGGTTATTGGCACTAAAGCACCTGGTCGCAAGACGCCATCCACCCCAAAAAAGGTCCTGTGGTTATCCTCCCACTTCGTCGATTTGGTTCGACATATTTATCCTCAAATCTAAAAAAAAAAAAAATAGAGAGAGAAGGATTTAGAGAAAATATAAATTTACAGATATTCGGAGAGAAACAATGGCAGTGGGCTTACTTTTGAATATTAAAGAGACTATTTTAAATGCAGTTTTTCCTCTCATCATAGATCTTATGGATTAAAAAAAAAAGGACTGGCGCTTTTTTTAAGCCATACTTTCAGTAATATTGCATAACACAGAACTTTTAACTTTTAAGACTTGAAGTGCAATGCTAAGAAAACCTATAAGGTTATTCTATAAAACTATATATATATATATATATATATATATATATATATATATATATATATATATATATACACGCCACACACACACGCACACACACACACAGCACACACACACACACACACACATATATATATATATATGTATATATATATATATATATATATATATATATATATATATATATATATCTCCACAAGTATGTATAGGCCTTTTATTTGAATTTTCTTCTACGAAAACAGTTCTTTAATTATCCATTTTAACAAAACTTATCATCGAACAAAATTATACCTTTTTCGCCTTCTTTCCTCTATTAGATGAAAATATACAATTACAGATCATTTTAAATATTGGAAACAGCTACGTCAGTTGTATTTTCTGCCACACTTAGTTTTACAGTGAAATAATTGAAAGAAATCTTTGGTTGTAGGCCTAATAGTATATATTATGAATTCGGAAAAGAGGCATAAGAAAAGTTGTCATAGCATAGTAATCATAAACGTCTTTTAAGTCAGTGCAAGTGTATTCAAACATTCAGGTGACTCGGAGGAAAGCTAGCACGAACTTCCTCTGCAACTGGTTTCCCGCCAATTTCCCGAAGCACTTAACTTCGAAGTGGAGGCGGGATTTTATAGGTATTTAAACTGCTTCCTCAGTAATGACAATTCCACTCCCACCCTAACTCAAATTAATTTATATCTTCTCTTGCATTATTTCTCCCTTATTACATCGTAACTTCCATTAAAGATATTTGTCAGCAGGTTGGAAAACCAGTGTAAAAGGAATTATTATTCATTGAAGCTTTAGCATATATAGATCGAGACTAGGCCTATAATACAAAGTATATCACACCTAGGCTACCACGTAAAAATATATAAGGCAAAATAAGTAAATGTTCATAACATGGTTTTTCCTGGACGCCAGCAGTGCAGTCTTCCCTGTTGGTCGTTGCAAAAGGTCTTCTCGTCACAAAATAAAGCAGTTTCCCAAAACAGCTCGCTCTTGGACAGATATTCGAGCGCAAACCCGAGACGATGGTCCATATGCGTCCGTGTAAGTAGAGGCTTGAGTGCAGGTTTCCTACATAGAAGACCAGCTTCTCGAAACCGACGTCTTACAGTGTCAACTGATGTTTGTATACTTGTTTCTCGTTTCACTGAAAATGATGACGAAAACGGGTGTTCAGTTATATAGTTAATTAACACTTCGTCTTCTTCTGCGGTTGTGCAGCGGGGTCCCCCAGATCTAGGATGGCTTTTCAATCCTTCTCCGTCGTGGTATCGTTTTAGCCATCTAAACACAGTTGTCTTGTTGATATTAAGACGATTAGCTGTATCTTTTTTTGAAAATCTGGCGAGATGCAGCTCAACTATAGCTCTCCTTGTTGGGGATGACGTTTCCGGTGGCTGTCGGGCTGCTCCAACCATGTTCGGCAAATGACCACAGTTAACGTCATGTTAGACCACGCCCACAACTACATCTCCGATACGTTCTTTATATTAAATAAACTACTATGATGGCTAAAAAGTAAAATTCGTTAAGTATTTACGTATTTTCATATTTACCATAATTAAAAATTAAGGTGTTAATGTTTTTCTAATGATCTAGCTGATATTTTGATAAAAAAAAAAAAAAAACAAAAAAAAATATAGCATTATACTATAAAACCATGCTAAGTGAACTGTATCTTTTTTTGAGCGAAGTTTCTAAATGTTTCGCCCTTGTAATTTAGCGTCATTAGAAATGTGAAGAAGGTAAGAGTTGCCAGTTAGTCAGTTTTTGAACGAAAATCACTGAAATCAGGTCACTCGAGTTTTGCTGCATACTGTACAAGTGAAAATGAGAAATACCATTCTTTTGTCAATATGAGAATATATTTTTGGACACATTACCTTTCTCATTTATTTCTACTAATATTCATAAGTAAAACAACATGCAAGCTAATGTTTTTTGGTCGATTATGACAAAGGAAAACGTAGGAATTATTCCTTCTGATAATTCCAATCCAATGCCGGGCAATTGACTTGGCAAGTTGCAACACTGCATGATTCAGTATCCCTCGAGCAGTTCTGAGATGAAGGTTCGCCCTCCGTCCTGTCCGATGATGAAGGCCACGGTAGGTGGTGGTCTCCAATCCATTCCCCGAACACGAGAGGTTATGATGATACCCTTAAACTAAACATTACTTTTTATTTTGGTCGTGGCATTAGAAAATATTAAAGTTCAATGGGTATATTTCAGTCTTATATGTGATTTAGGCTATTCAGGGAGATTGAATTCAAACCGTACTACGAATTCCATAGCATTGTCAACAGCAAATCCGTTTTATAAGATTTTTGTAATCACCAAATGGTTGATTAAATGGGCTGCTATGTGCATAGCGGCGTAGATGTCGAATCATGCATCTTTTTTGTTAAAAAAAAAAAAAGAAAAAAAAAAAAAAAAAAAAAAAAAAATTTTTTATTTCTTTATCTACTCTTAGTTGTCATTTAAAAGCCGATAGGCCTAAAAGTTACTTACGGCCACCGTGGGCGTGCGTGTCTACTCGCTCTGCCCACAAACCCGCTTCAAACTCGCCACCGCCGCACCACCGCGGCTCTTGTACCCCCCCCCCCCCGCCTCTTGTTTAGATCCATGAGCTTGACCTCAGTTTTTTCATAATATACTTCCATATATCTATATATATATATATATATATATATATATATATATATATATATATATATATATATACACGTTCTAAGTCGACTTCGCTCTGCCCTTAATGAGTAACTAACAATTCCTGTTTTCTTTCAGGTTATGATGGGATGGTCACTCCTCAAAAAGTAAATCTCTAAATGTGGAGAGAGAGAGAGAGGGAGAGAGACAGAGAGAGAGACAGAGAGAGAGAGACAGAGACAGAGTTTAAATATGGCTGGATTCTTGGAGAATAAAAATGCAGATTCGGTGAAAGGTGAGGACTTGACAGGATTAAACTACAAACTACAGGATTTAGGTATCTACAAAAGTGACAATGTTGACTGCTGAATAACTGTAATACTAATGTTAACTTTAACTTGACTCCATTAGTAAAGATTTTAAGTATTTTCTTAAAGGTCCTTATTGTTTAAAGAATGGTTGTAGCTTGGGTGTTAAGGAAATCTTTTTTTTGAACCTAAATATGTACACTTTTTTAAGTTTAAGATTTTATGTTTTTAACAAATACTGAACTAGATATTATTTTTTTCCCTATACTGAACTGTAGGTTTTAGGCCAAATATATTTTTTGAAGACTATTTTAAACAGCGACTGAACTAAATAGTTTTTTTTTTCTTCTTTACTGAACTCTAGGTTTTAGGCCAAATATATTTATTTTTTGAAGAATTGTTTAAACAGTGACTGAACTAAATATTATTTTCTTTCTCTACTGAACTCTAGGTTCTAGGCCAAATATATTTATGTTCTGAAGAATTCTATAAACAGCGACTGAACTAAATATTAGTTGTTTTTATCTTTACTGAACTCTAGGTTTTAGGTCAAATATATTTAATTTTTGAAGAATTGTTTAAACAGTGACTGAACTAAATATTATTTTTTTTTCTTTACTGAACTCTAGGTTTTAGGCCAAATAT
>NC_087214.1:6169411-6182359 GCF_015104395.2 Macrobrachium nipponense | reverse complement strand
TCTGTGTCATGTATTGTCCGTGCATTGGTTTGTTGTGCCAGTCCTCTGTTCTGTCTGTCTTTCTCCTTTCTCTGTATATTCTGGGTCTTCGTCTACTTTTATTAGTCCTTCTTCCCATGCACTCTTTATCCACTCGTCTTCACTGGTTTTTTCAGATATTGCCCCAGTGCTCTGTTTTCGATGTTGACGCAGTCCTCTATACTTAGTAGTCCTCTCCCTCCTTCCTTTCGTGTTATGTATAGTCTGTCCGTATTTGCTCTTGCGTGTAGTGTTTTGTGTATTGTCATATGTTTCCTGGTTTCTTATCTATGCGGCGGAGTTCTGCCTTCGTCCATTCCACTATCCTGCGCTGTATCTGATTACTGCACTGCCCATGTTTGTTTTTATGGCTTTTATCATATTTCCGGCATTGAATTTTGACTTGAGTATCGCCTTGAGTCTCTGCATATATTCTTTCCTGATCGTGTCCTTCATCTCTTGGTGTTTTATATCCCCTCCTTCCATTATTCCCAGGTATTTGTATCCTGTCTCATCTATGTGTTTGATGTTGCTCCCTTCAGTTCTCGTTACTTTGCCTTTTTGTATGTTGACTAAGGCGCATTTTTCTATTCCAAACTCCATCCTGATGTCCCCAGATACAATCCTTATAGTCTGGATTAGGGTATCTATTTCCTTGATGCTCTTACCATACAGCTTGATGTCGTCCATGAACATCAGATGGTTGATTCTGTTGCCTCTTTTCTTGAGTTGGTACCGGCATCCATCATCTGTAGTACTTTTATCATGGGAATCATGGCTACTACGAAGAGTAGTGGGGACAGTGAGTCGCCCTGGAAGATCCCTCTCCTTATATTAACCTCTTCTAGTCTTATTCCAGAGCTTGTAAGTATTGTATTCCAGTTGCGCATTGTATTTTTGAGGAAGCTGATGGTGTTTTCCTCTGCTCCATATATTTTCAGGCATTCTATTAGCCTTGTGTGTGGTATCATGTCGAAGGCTTTCTTATAGTCTATCCATGCCATGCTTAGGTTGGTTTTCCTTCTCCTACTGTTCTTCATTACCATTTTGTCTATCAGGAGCTGGTCTTTTGTGCCCCTACACTTCCTTCTGCAGCCTTTCTGTTGGTGGGGGTGGGGATGGTGTTTTGTCTCCTCTAGGTAGTTGTATAGCCTTTCACTGATGATACCTGTTAGTAACTTCCACATTATTTAGTGGCAGGTGATATGCCTGTAGTTTACTGCTATATTTCCCTTACTCTTGTCTTTTTGTACTAAGGATGTTCTTCCTGTGGTCATCCATTTGGGTGCTTGGTGATTTGAGATACAATGCTGGAGTTGTTCTGCTATTCGTGGGTGTAGGGCCTTGAACAGTTTTTTGAGCCAGTATCCATGGATTTCATCGGGGATCGGGACCTGGGGCTTTCCAGTTTGGCATTTCTTTAGTTGGTGTCTCACTGTGTCTGTCGTGATCTCTGTGAATCTTTGTTTTATTCTCCCTGTTTCTTCTTCCTTGACTTCCTGGAGCCATGTTGCATGTTTGTTGTGTGCTACCGGATTGCTCCATATGTTTTCCCAGAGTCTCTTACTTGATTCGGCTTCAGGAATTTCTGGGTGGTTGTCTTCCCCTCTTAGTTGGCTGTATAGTCTTTTCTGGTTGGTTCCGAATAGTTTGTTCTGTTGGTATCCCTTATTCCTGTTCATGTACCGTTGGATCTTATGTGCTTTGGCCTTAAGCCTCTGTTTTACATCTTCTATTGTGTTGTTTAGTCCCCTCTCTTGTACTTTGTATTTCTCTTTGAGTTCCTCCCTTGTTCTCTTGCTTCTTAGCCTTTTTTCTGCCATCTCTTTCAGTTTACTCAAGTCAGATCTCATCACCATGATTTGCTTTTCCAGGCGCCTTTTCCAAGGAGGTTGCTGTTTTGGTTTCTGTTGGGTTGTTGTGCTGGTGGTGTTGGTGTTCGAATCCCAGCAGTTCTGCTACTAATCTTGTTCCTGCATATGTCAAGTTATTTGTTTCTGTGATACTGGTGGTGTGTATTATACCCATTATTTCATTGACCTCACTTGTTTTCTCCCTTAATTTCTTGGTGTCGTAGGCTTTCATGGAGGGGATCTTTGTTCTCTCTGTATCTGGCTCCATCCATTGTCTAATCTTTTCTACCCATTCAGTCCTCTCTGTTACTTCGTCGGTGTTTCTTCGTGTGTCGTTGTTTGATACCTCATCCTCCCTGTCGTCTTCTGTGGCATCGTCTCTCAGTTCGTCTTCGTGTAATTCGTTGTCGTGTGACATTTCCCTTTCCAGTTCTTCTCTTTCTGTTGGGGAGAGCCAGTTGTTTTTCTTTATGTTCCTTACTTGGTCTGCCAGCCTCTGCTCTGTTTGGGGGGTGTTATTCCTCTCATTCTAGATGTTGACCAAACTTCTTCTATATCCTCTCTCCGTCGGGTTGCTTCTGATGTAGCATCTCCATATTTCCTTATTTTCTTCTCTTGTCCATTTCTTCCTTTTTGCTTCTGTAGCTCCAATCTCAGGCTGTTCATTACTGTCGTTGTGGTGATCAGTTGCTGGATGACGACCTCCAAGTACCTGACCGTCTTCCCCTTCAATTGGGTTGAATGCCTGGTTGCCGGACGAAGCTCCTCTGTTGCCAGAGGTTCCATTTACGTCGTTGTCGTTTATTCCTTCATTTCTTTCCATCATTGCTGAGTTTTGCTATTTAACCCATAGCTAGACCCTACCCCATCAGGGATAGGTACTCATTTACAGCTGAGTAGACTGAGGAAATTATGGTAAAGATCCTTTCCCAAGGAATCAACGCCGAGGAGAGCCGTCACCCATCCAACGACTGACCAGCCCCAATGTTGCTTAACTTGACTTAAGTCTATTGACGACCTAACCCACTCCTCCACGGCGCCAATGTGGACGAATCATGCTTACTAAGAATGACTACAGAACTTGATTATTATTATTATTATTATTATTATTATTATTATTATTATTATTATTATTATTATTATTATTATTATTATTATTATTATTATTATTCTGTTGAAGGGAATGGCAAAATTAGGAGAGTTGAGTTGATTTTAAATATTGTCTTTTCTATTTTTCTTACAATATGTAAAATCAACTCACTTAATTCTGCCATTCTCTTTATCAGAATTTGCCCGAAAGAGGGTCCTTTACTAAAATATTATTATTATTATTATTATTACTCGGAAGGTGAGACCTATTCGAATGGAACAAGCTCCAGGAACAATTGACTTGTAATTCAAGCTTCCAAAGAATATCAAGATGTTCATGAAGAAGTAGCAAGTGGAGGTAAAGGGAAATACCGAAAGAAGAGATCTCACTTATTAAAAAAAAAAAAAAAAATGATAATAAATAGTATTGTCGAGGAGATGTGAGGGAGGGCATTTGATTTAACTCTGATTGAAATGGAAATAGACTTCGAAAGGGGTAATTAGATCAAAGGAAGACGTGGGCTGATGAGCGTATTGTTCTGCCTTTCAGCCTCCTGACGTCGTCCAATGTCGGCTCAAAGTTAATTGTCCGCAACACCTGTGCTATCAGAGTTTAGCTGTGTTTGCAGAACCCGTGGCAAATTTAGGGTAAATCACCCCCCTTGGGGCAGCTTAACATTCAAGGGGGGTAACAACAAGTGTGGAAGTTAAATGGCGCAATAAGGACTCTTTTCCGTTGCTTTTCCATCGATGAATTTGTTAAATCCAACACTCTGAATAAATAATATAAAGGTCCACAGGGATAAATAGCATAATGCAAGTATTTTATACAAATATTATTATTATTATTATTATTATTATTATTATTATTATTATTATTATTATTATTATTATTATTATTATTATTATTATTATTATTATTATTATTATTATTATTATTATTGTTAAGAAATTCACAGTTTCGTGAGAACAAATTGTTTAAAAAATATCCACAATTCTATATAAAAATATATCTCTGTAAAAATATAACAAAGACTTTCTTCAAACACCTGAATGGTGTTCCTCATCAGTGTAACGTTAAAATGTAATGACGAGGATAGTTTCCCTCCGAAGAGCATCTAAAAAAAAAAGGTGGGCGGGCGAGATGATTACACTGATGAGGAACACCGTTCAGGTGTTTCGAAAGTCTTTGTTATATTTCTACATAGAAATATATTTTTATATATAATTGTGGATATTTTTTAAATATTATTATTATTATCATTATTATTATTATTATTATTATTATTATGTGCCCTATCACAGTCCTCTAATTCGACTGGGTGGTATTTATAGTATGGATTCCGGGTTGCATCCTGCCTCCTCAGGAGTCCATCACTTTTCTTTACTATGTGCGCTGTTTCTAGTTTCTAGGATCACACTTTTGCTGCATGAGTCCTGGAGCTTACGTTCAGCCTCTAGTTTCCAGATTCCTTTCAGGGATCTTGGTGCCGTGGCAGAGTAGGTTAGGCCGTCAATTGACTGGTTAAGCAACATTGGGGCTGGTCAGTCGTTGGATGGGTGACCGCTCTCCTCGGCGTTTATTCCTTGGGAAAGGATATTTACCATAATTTCTTCAGTCTACTCAGATGTAAATGAGTACCTATTCCTGATGGGGTAGGGTCCAGCTATGGGTTTTAAATAGCAAAACTCAGCAATGAATGGAAAGAAAGAAGGATCAAACGACAATGACGTAAATGGAACCTCTGGCAACAGAGGAGCTTCGTCCTGCAGCCAGGTATTCAACCAATTGAATGGGAAGACGTCAGGTACTTGGAGGTCGTCATCCAGCAACTGACCACCACAAAACAGATTATTATTATTATTATTATTATTATTATTATTATTATTATTATTGATTATTATTATTATTATTGTTGTTGTTGTTGTTTTTGTTGTTGTTTTTGTTGTTGTTATTGAGAAAGGGGGCGTCAAAAAACTTGATGAAATGAGTCTGATCCTGACGATGAGGATCTTCCACCTAACACTGACGATCCTTTCAGTAACTCCAGAGTTCAAAGTCCGCTCAAAGTTCTCAGGAAATCTGCCATCTGACTTTCCTTCACCCTCTCGTGACATCTGTTTCATATTGGAAACTGCTCGAGGTTTTTTTTTCCTCCCGTGACACCTGTCAACCCTTTTCTTACTCTCAGTCTCCCATTTCAGCGCTGAATGTCCTCACGGGTCCCAGAGCTTGGCCTTCGGCCTCAATTCTATTATTCTATTCTATTCTTTTCTGACGCCGAATTCTGAACTCATCGACTATCGACTCTCTGATCCCGAACTGCAATTGGAATATGAGAGCTAAGCCTGATGACAAGCGCTTGGGACCATGAGGTCATTCAGTTTTGTTGAAAGGCGTCACGGGAGGACAGCCTCAAAGTATTGGAAGAGAGGGTTCAGGATAGCAGGAGGGAAGACAGAGAATAGGGATGGAGGTACAGTAAATAAATAAATTGAAAGGGGTTTGTTTTGCAGGTAGGGGCCGAACGGGAAGAGGGCTGCAGAGGACTTTACGTTAATGCCTACAGCGCACCAACGTGAGGGTGTCACTGGACCGTCAGTCGGAAAGTCTAAAAAGATCCATTTCAGGAATATCGTCAACAACCTTGCCAGTTTTTTTTTTTTTTTTTTTTTAGCTTCTGTTTATTTCGCTGGACAACAGATGCCATCAGTCCTCCATCTGCTTTAAAAAAAAAATATATATTCTATTTTGTAAATTGATTCCACAAAGGAAAACAAACTATAGTCGATTCATTTAAGGTAAATTCTTGCGCCTACGAGACATTTTGTTTGGCGGCCTCTGAGTTGGCTGGTACTGGGTAGGTAGGCCCTCTCGCTCAGTTCTCATCATTTTTCCCTACTGTGGCTTAGAAAACTAGCAATATTATGTTTATATTTCTTCAATCAACTCACGCTTTGCTCAAGATAGGAAAATTTTGGTCATACCATAGGATTCGGTATTATTTGTACAACTAAGCCATCTTTTCCTGAAATCAATAAGATAAAACACAAAGGAATTACAACGAGTAAAAGTGAAAAGAGAAGCATTTAATTCTTTATACCTGTTTTCATTTATCATCGGATTTTGCATCATTAACGCGATTAAGATAAAATAAAACTTTTGTTTTCATACAACAAATTCACCCTGAATACGCTGGTGCTTTCAGATTTTGGATGCGTGTAAAATGTGAGGAGAAAGTGGAGAATATGTCTTATTATGTTGCACCAGTAAATGATTCAAGTTTGACGGTATTGCTGAGAGAATAGATCTGCAAGGCGTCGTCGTTGCGTTTGTCGTCTCAGCGAGAGATTTGAGTTGCCAATTAGCGATATAAAAGTTGGCAGTTTCGACAATATTTACCATGTTATATTATTACATTTTCTGAAAATAAATACACATAATTTCCATTATAACTGTTGAACATTTTAAATCCAATATCATATAGTATGTCTGGTCATATCTGATAAGGAAAAAAAATAATAATAATCAGATGGATGCATCTGGTATCGTTAGCTCAGACCCATGCGGGCCCCGGGGAATTCAATCCAGCAAAGAAGTTGAACTCTGTGGAAAGACGACTTCACACTCTTCAACTCAGCCTAAACTTTAATCAGGTTGTTTCAAGACATTGTTTCTAATTTTATTTTATGAATATATTTTCAAATGAAAGAGACATCAGAGACTTATTTGAGTGATATGAAATAATAATCTCAGTGAATTAATAAACAACAAATAATCAAGAAAGATTGACTTTCTATCAGGCTGAGTCAAGTACGGCTGCAAAATAATAAGACATATTCTTCATTTTCTCTTCACATATTACACGCATTCAAAATCTGAAAGCACCAGCGTATCTAGGGTGATTTTATTGTATGAAAATACAAGTTTTAATTCATCTTGATCGTATGACTTATTAAAAATCCGATGATAAATAAAAACAGGTGTAAAGATTGAAATTTTTTCTCTTCACTTTTACTCGTTGTAATTCCTTTGTGTTTTATCTAATTAGTTTCAGGAAAAGGTTATTTAGTTGTACAATTAATACCGAATCCTTTGGTATGACCAAAACTTTATTATCTTTTGGAAAACGTGAGATAAATGAAGAAATATAAATATACTGCATGTTTTCTAAGTCACAGACGAAAATATGACACTAAGCGAGCGGCCTACCTCCCGGTACCAGCCAATCAGAGGCCGCCAAACAAACGTCTCGTAGGCGCAAGAATCTACCTTAAATGAATCGACTATAGTTAACCTGATGTTTTTTTTTTTTTTTTTTTTTTTTTGCGTGGGGGCGTGTGGTTGTTGCTGGGAAATAGAAATAATTAATAAACTATATATCATAAATGGCTTGCATTCGAAAAAAATAACCACTGATCTTCAAAGAGAGAGAGAGAGAGAAAGAGAGAGGGAGAGAGAGAGAGGGAAAGAGAATGTTATGTTGCAGACCCCCACATTCATGACCTTACAAACAATACACGTGTCGCTATCGCACTCTTTTTCTTTTTCTCCCTCTCTCTATATACATACATACATACATACATACACAGAGACACACATACATATATACATATATATATTATATATATATATATATATAATATATATATAATATATATATATATATGATATATATATATATGTTATATTTATATAGATACATTGTGGTGTGTGTGTGTTATCTAAATGTTACATGGTAAGTCATAGTGGTGATACCTGTGTTGAAAGCCCTTGGCGTCGAAACGAGTGTGCACAGGTGTCCTGTAATTGTCTCCTGCCTCTGTTTAGTGATTGATTGCACTTTGGGGTGATTTGAGCCCAGTGACCATTATAGAATGATCAATGTGTTTCCACACACGTGTACTTATGACTGAACTATATCGGAATTGACACTTGTAGCTACAGCTCTGAGCCAAACACTCATAATCGAACACCGACATTTCGAGTAAACAGTTCTAATGTATTAGCCTACATTAACTTCAATCCTAAGCTTTATTTCTAAAGGGAAAATTCAACATCATTGTTATGAATTTTTTGCTTATTAATGTTATAGACAGAGTCTGGAGACTTCAACCTTTCATGTACGGAAATAAAGCCCCAATATAATTAAAACCTGATCTTCTTATGGCCGTCAAGCACGGATTCACTTTCGGAATCAGCTAAGGGCCAAATCTATGTTTTTGATTTATGATTTAAATTTTTATATTATTATTATTATTATTATTATTATTATTATTATTATTATTATTATTATTATTATTGTTTAGGAAACTTAAACAAGTATTTAATTTAAACCAAGAATGCTTTCTTTCTTCAGAACGAATTCACTGTCACCATGAATTCATTGCCATCGTAAATTTACTGTTGCAGTAAATTCTATTTCACCATGATTCCACTGTCGCAAAGAATTCACTGTCACAAAGAATTCACTGTCACAATACATTGCTTGTCATTGGTAATTCACTGTCACCATGAATTCACTGTCACACTCAACTTCACATAATCTTATACATAACTGCAATCACCATTCGGTGCTCTTTCTTCTAAAGTACACGTATAATGTCTGTCGTTGGAAATAAAGGCGAGTTTCAGTATTTAATATAGAAAAGTGACAACTGTCAACTAGCGATCAAATAGTGTTTAATAGACTATATATACAGGCCTATTTGAGCTCTGTCCCGGGAAGCTACTTTATATCCTTGACTTCCCAACAGAAGGTGTTACTGTTGAAGAGAGAGAGAGAGAGAGAGAGAGAGAGAGAGAGAGAGAGAGAGAGAGAGAATCCGCTATTTCATAATGCTGTGTTTCAGCAACACCGAGCAAGGATTCGTATTGCTGATATCGGAAGAATCTAGTTTATATTTTCTTCCTCATTCTACATACCAAATAGAGCGTTGGCCCAACCCTCTGATTGATTGATTGATCTAACAGATCTGGCGTTGCAACAACGAAGGTCATTGAGAAACAAATGCATGAGTATATTTAGTTTATTTACAGCAGACAGTGACTGTAGCTGTAAGCTTTGAGGATTGAGACTCGCAATTCTCAACCTTACAGTTTGGGGGAATGAAAACGGAAATTCCCTGAGAGAGAGAGAGAGAGAGAGAGAGAGAGAGAGAGAGAGAGAGATAATAAACTTCCCCAGTTGCCCGTTGAACTGTTCTGCCAGTGTTGCCAGATCTACATATTCTCAATTGAAATTAAATATTTTTTGTGTTATAAAATTTCAGATTTTTCCTCCAAAATAAGGGAAGTCTGCAGATTTTTACCATTCTCTCCCGTCTCTAAATCTTAAAACTGAGCAGCGAAAATATTGAATATAAGCCACTTTGCTATTTATGCTTCGCTTCTGTTTATGGTTGTGGCCAAAATTAACAGGACGATGCATTGACATGAACGCTGTGGTGACTATGGGACGATGTTACCAAATTACATCTATTATTCATAGATTTATTTTGCCAGTTTTCAATCTAGTGCTTCAGCTCTTAAGACAATACAGTGATTGTGGAATGCCATCCCAGAAAGGCTTGTGCTGATAAATAAACACGGGGGAACCTCGAAGATTCAAACCTCAGGAGATAATTAATGTCTCTCGGTATCCAAGTAAGAAGTGAGCTTAGAAATAAAGCTCTATTGATACACAAGAATTGAAGTTTTTTAGCTAAACAGTCTGTTTTTTTTATAGGTACCTCTCAGATGGCAAAATATTTCCTGTTGACTCAGATATAACTGGATAAAGAATCAACTGCCTCAATAATTCGTCTGGTGTCCTCTTTTGATTATGAAGTCAAGTCGAGGCGTTATATAATTTGTTTCCTTGAAAGACTTAACGTTGACCCTGATACGACACCATAACTATGGTGCCCTTACCCAAATAAGAATTTTTAGTTGAAAGAGTTTCCTATTTTATATCAGAAAAAAAAAAATAAAAAACAAATAAAGAATCAGGTTACCTACTGCAACACAGATTTGTTCCATACAAAACCAATGGTAAGAAATACGCTATATTTTGAGATTTTTATAACAAACGATTAATAATAATTATCATGATGTGCAAGGAAGGAAATCTGGACGCAGTATGACAGACGAGAAATGCAAGACATAAGGGAAACATTTATTTGGATTGGACATGTTTATGAGAGCATATTAACTTCTTTAATTTTCCTGTTCCGTAGTCCAAAGGGATTACCGTTAACCTGTTTTGTTTTGAGGATGTCTATCAGAGAATAGCAAGTTGTATACTCCCTTAGGTCTTGTTATTGAATGCGATTCGGGAAGATGATATCCTGCATGAATTTGGCAGTGTTCAGAACTTAGAAATAGTATTGAATAAATGTTCTTTTATTTGCCCAAATTTCGTGCTAATTAAGATGTGCAAATAAAAAAAAAAACAAAAAGTGATTGTAAATAAACAAGCGATCCTGCAGATTTAGTTCAAGGTTTTATTTACATCTACAGATTTCTACAGCATTTTTACAGAGGGTTTTATTTCACATCTAGTACAGATTTCTACAGCATTTTTACAGGTTTGATTTCACATCTACAGATTTCTACAGCATTTTTACAGAAAGTTTTCAGATGGTTTTGAAAATATTACTGCCAGATGGTTGAAAATATTAAACTGCCAACAACTGCCTTCGGCTGCAGCTGTGCAGGCAGCAGCAGACGTTGCCAACTTGCCATTTGCTAATTGTGACGTGTCATTCATTCGAAATATGTCTGCTTTAGCACTATTTCTAGTAAAATATTGCTATAATACCAGAGAACTGCTAAATTGGACATGTCAGAAGCTTCTGACTCGCTCACCTATATAAAAGGTGTCGGTATAAAACTAGGGCGAGTGTTAAACACTACCACAGCAACCCCTCCAATTAGCCTTTTCCTCATCAAAAGACCCTAAATACGGGGAGCCGACCCATAGGTCACACCTAGCTACCCCGTTGAAGGCGTCTGTGACGTCATACTTATCGATAGCAATGAAGCTTGGTGCACTGCAAGGGGGTGGGAAAAACCAGGGGGGGATTTCACTGGGCGACACGGCTTCCTCGCCCAGAAATAGATTTTTCCTACGTCAAAATCCCTTTTCTGGGCTCAGCCGTGTCGCTCCCGTGAAATTGTACCAGAGAAACACCAAGCTACATCACTCTGAAACGAAATAGAATATTAAATTGTATAAATTAATATCATACACCAAGTCAAATAACAAAGAAATGTGCTGCGGTAGGTAGAATGTTAATAATGCTGGCATAATGGAAAATATTCATATGACACAAGGACAGTACCAGTGTTGCCAAGTGTAGGGACATGTCCCTAAGCGTAGGGACATTGGGACCAATATTCGAAGCGTAGGGACGCCCAAATATATTATGGCAAAATCGTAGGGACATTAGCCAAGTTTCCCAGCTTTATAATATAATATAATAATAGTCTTTTTAAAAGATAGCTTTTGGCCTATACTGTGACAGTAACGTATCCATAGTACCAGAGACGTCTTTCACTCTTTAATAGAAATATATACATAGTACAAGAATCAAACAGGAATACCAATTTTTTCCGTTTCTACTCATGAATAAACGATCTATTCCTGAACTTTTCTTTTACAAGAAAACCTTGTTCTCTGTGTACTGAGTAGGTTGATACGATTGTATTGCATACATAAAAAGTAACATCGCATTATTACTTGTATGGAACGAGATATAGTAAAAGATGACGTGGGTATATTTCATTTGCGATAATGGAAATGTTCGATTTTACAGTGACTTGTGTCGAAACTCTTGTGCCTGTAGTTGGCTTAATAATCGGCCTCTTACACTGTTCTGATTTAAGTAACTTTGCATAAGATCTTATGTCAAGTAACAATGACTGAAACTGGGCCAAGTAATCGTAAAAAAAAAAGAAGGCAGAAAAGAGGCGAACTTTCGAAAAGTGAAAAACCTCCTCCAAGAAAACAGGATTTAGAAAAGGGTAGAAACTTCACATCTAGTAAATTATATATATATATATATATATATATATATATATATATATATATATATTATATATATATATATATATATATATATATATATATATATACATATATATACATATATAATATATATATATATATATATATATATATATATATATATATATTATATATATATATATATATATATATATATATATATATATATATATATAGATATATATATATGTATATATGATATATATATATATATATATATATATATATATATATATATATATATATATATATATATATATATATATATATATATATATATACATATACGTATTATACGATATATACATATATGTCATACCAAGTTTCTAGCATTTCAAAATGAGAGGGTATACATATGTATTTTGCAGTATGCGATTACTTAGTATTTCAAATGTGGAAATTCAATTTTTTCTGGTGAATTTGTTTATGTAGTACAGTATGCAGCAAAACTCGTGTTACTTTTTTATTTTTGTACTGGACAAGCGTTGTTCTCAAGTTGCCACTTAGTATTAAATCTCATATTTTATAAACGTGTATGTATGAGGAAAAGTTGGTAACTTGTTTATATAGAATCTTATCATTGAAATATATTCGGAACCTGGAAAACCAAAAATATTTCACGCTACAATATTTTTGAACGAAAACTAAATACGTTACTTTAGCATGAAAACCTCAGTTCGCCCATGAGTCGTGGAATCGTCAGTCTGGACACTGTAAAAGAGGACATCGCGATGGAGTGCAAGAGAAAAGTTGAGCAGGGCATAGTTTAATGATAAAAACTGATGCATTTGGGATATGAATTCGAAGTTATTACTTTTCGCTTTTGTAGTTTTGTGTATAAAGCAAAATTTAGTCAGTATCATGATTTCGATACTTGCAATAAATTATGGCTAAGGATTAGGTTATAGCCAGTGCTACATAAGTCTAGTCTCCCGAGG
>NC_087214.1:6111911-6164411 GCF_015104395.2 Macrobrachium nipponense | reverse complement strand
GACATTGCCTCAAAATATAAGAATTTGACGTGTAGGCCTATGCCCTATCATTGGCTCAAAATATATGAATTTCACGTGTAGGCCTATGCCCTGTCATTGTCTCAAAATATAAGAATTTGACGTGTAGGCCTATGCCCCGTCATTGCCTCAAAATATAAGAATTTGACGTTTAGGCCAATGCCCTGTCATTGTCTCAAAATATAAGAATTTGACGAGTAGGCCTAAGCCCTGTCATTGAAAACACAAAAAAAAAAGGTATTTTGTTTTTTCAAAAACCAAAATCTATAAGACCCTCCCCACTACTGTTTATTTATCTCATCCTCACTGGTAGCTAATAGATAGATAGATATAATTTAATGTGATAACAGATTTGAATTTTGGTAGAAATAATGGAAAATCAGCTGTTGTTACTTATTGGGGCTTGGGGCGTGAGGGGGGGGCAAGTTGAATCTTGGGGGGACAGTTGTCCCCGAGCCCCTCCCCCGTAAATGACGCCCCTTACTGAGATAATAAAATTTGCAAATCGAAAACTACTATTTGTTTCAGTACAAAGTTTCAACACAACGATGTATAATACCCTGTGAAATTCAAGTTTCTCTCATTTTATGGCAAATGCACAGGTAACTAAGAGAAAATGCATATAAGGAAGGATGTTTTTGGCTAAATTAATCAAGGGTTATTAGTAGAAAAAGGAGGTTGGCAACTTTTGGCAACTTTTCTAGCAATCATTGGCAACTTTTAGTCTTGGAAATCTGGCAACCCTGTTGGCAACACTGCATGATTCAGTATCCCTCGAGCAGTTCTGAGATGAAGGTTCGCCCCTCCGTCCTGTCGATGATGAGGCCACGGTGGTGGTGGACTCCATCCATTCCCGGAACACGAGAGGTTATGATGATATTACCCTAAACTACATTATTTTATTTTCGTGGCATTAGAAAATATTAAAGTTCAATGGGTATATTTCAGTCTTATATGTGATTTAGGCTATTCAGGGAGATTGAATTCAAACCGTACTACGAATTCCATAGCATTGTCAACAGCAAATCCGTTTTATAAGATTTTTGTAATCACCAAATGGTTGATTAAATGGGCTGCTATGTGCATAGCGGCGTAGATGTCGAATCATCATTTTTTTTTGAAATTTTTTCTTTATCTTTTACTCTTAGTTGTCATTTAAAAAGCCCGATAGGCCTAAAGTTACTTACGGCCACCGTGGGCGTGCGTGTCCTACTCGCTCTGCCCACAAAACCCGCTCAACCCCGCCGCACCGCCCCACCCCCCCGGCCCCCCCCCCCCTCTTGTTTAGATCCATGAGCTTGACCTCAGTTTTTTTCATAATACTTCCTTATATGTATACATACATATATTTTATATATATAGCACTTCTAAGTCGACTTCGCTCTGCCCTTAATGAGTAACTAACAATTCCTGTTTTCTTTCAGGTTATGATGGGATGGTCACTCCTCAAAAAGTAAATCTCTAAATGTGGAGAGAGAGAGAGGGAGAGAGAGACAGAGAGAGAGACAGAGACAGAGTTTAAATATGGCTGGATTCTTGGAGAATAAAAATGCAGATTCGGTGAAAGGTGAGGACTTGACAGGATTAAACTACAAACTACAGGATTTAGGTATCTACAAAAGTGACAATGTTGACTGCTGAATAACTGTAATACTAATGTTAACTTTAACTTGACTCCATTAGTAAAGATTTTAAGTATTTCTAAAGGTCCTTATTGTTTAAAGAATGGTTGTAGCTTGGGTGTTAAGGAAATCTTTTTTTGAACCTAAATATGTACAGTTTTTTAAGTTTAGATTTTATGTTTTAAACAAATACTGAACTAGATATTATTTTTTTCCCTATACTGAACTGTAGGTTTTAGGCCAAATATATTTTTGAAGACTATTTTAAAACAGCGACCTGAACTAATAGTTTTTTTTTTTTTTTTTTTTTTTTCTTTACTGAAACTCTAGGTTTAGGCCAAATATTATTTTTTTATTTTTTGAAGAATTGTTTTAAACAGTGACCTGAACTAAATATTTATTTTTCTTTCTCTACTGACTCTAGGTTCTAGGCCAAATATATTTATGTTCTGAAGAATTCTATAAACAGCGACTGAACTAAATATTAGTTGTTTTTATCTTTACTGAACTCTAGGTTTTAGGTCAAATATATTTAATTTTTGAAGAATTGTTTAAACAGTGACTGAACTAAATATTATTTTTTTTTCTTTACTGAACTCTAGGTTTTAGGCCAAATATATTTATGCTCTGAAGAATTGTATAAACAGTGACTGAACTAAATGTTAGTTTTTTTCTTTACTAAGCTCTAGGTTTTTTTTAGGCCAAATAAATATATTTTTTGAGTCTTGTTTTAAACAGTGACTGAACTAAATGTTCGTTTTTTTCTTTATAAGCTCTGTTTTAGGCCAATACATGATATTTTTTGAAGTCTTGTTAAACATGCTGAACGGAAATATTAGTTTTTTTTCTTTGCTGAACTCTAGGTTTCAAACGAAGAATATTTATTGAATAAGTGTTTGAGGTGTAAGACTAAACGAAAATATTTACTTTCGGGAATAGAGGACTCTTGGTGGAAGTTGGTTGAATGCAACTACTTCAGACAAGAGGTTGAATAACCATTCTGGGAACTTCAAGAATGCAACAGAAAAGAAGCTTCTTTTAAAAACACTGACCAGAAAACACTAGAGGTTTTCTGCTGCTTGGAACTTTGTGACCACTTTTTTTTCTCAACGCTCGTCTGCCAATGAATGTTGACTGGGCGTGCTTGCAACTGATCCAGTTTCACAAGACCTTACTACTAGACTGTCCTCGAGGCATCAATTGCTTCATTAGTGTAATGCATGGAGAGTGAGAGGGTGGGGGGGTCCTTTGAAAATTGAGAAGTTGATTATTTCTACTGAACAATGAAAAGTTGCACAAATTAATGTAAATTTTGGGGTGGGAAGTTTGTAATAAAATCAGTATTGCTTGGAATCCTGTAGGTGTACAGTATTTTTTCCCTTTCCTTTTTTGCTTTTAATAAAACCAGTATTACCTGGCATCTTGTAAGAGCTTAAATTATATATATATATATATATATATATATATATATATATATATATATATATATATATATATATATATATATATATCTATATATATACACATATATATGTATATTGCTTGTAATAAAATCAGTATTACGTGGCATCCAGTAAGTGCACAGTATTTGAGTCAGTTTGCCATTTACCAGTTTTTTTTTTTTTTAATAAACGAGTGCATCAATTTTGGTTTCCATAGATCTTGTCATGGCTGAAAGGAACTTATGGAGTGCAAAACGCAGCTCCATAATATTGGAGTTTTCAAGAGAATGAGATTATGAAACTCGTCTCTGGTTTTCACTGAAGGTTGTCACTCAATCTTCCATTGTAGTCGTGCTTGAAGTTCTGTTGTCAGATTCCTCTCTGCAGTCAAATTCAAATTAAAAAAATTTATTGACATAAAAAGGCGTCAAAAGGAGCTGAAGTTACAACTTGTTTTAACAAATGAAAACACTCTACATTCTCTACAGTGCTCGTGCTACTTTGAAATTGCTGGTTGGGTGTTCAGACTCTCAGAAGGGCTTTTGACCTCGACGTGTGAAAGTATGAGTTGTATTACTCATTCGCATAAGGCTGTAATAAAAACACGATTTGCATAAGCGAAGTTAATCCTGCTTAACCAGAAAATTAGACGTTCAATTGTAGACTTCAGGAAATTCCTTTACCTGAAGGTTTCTCGAAGATTTGAGTTCGACTTTTAGTTTGACATAATGAAGTGTGAAATATCTCAACTATTATCATTAAACACTAGTTGAGGGTAAAGTATAAACTCCTAGTGAAAGTTCTACTACTAATATCTCTACTAGTTTTGAGGTAATGATTTAAGGCAATTGATTATCTCTATATGCAGCAAGCCAAAAATAATTCTAGACCTATGGAGAAACTGATCAGGCTCTCTAGATGAAACTTAAGTATCTAGAGATTTTCAAACCATTAGGAGTATTACACTAATATTTAAAGATAACCTGAGTGCTAGTCAAGAAATACAGTCATGATTTATAAAGATTGTAAATATAAAAGCTCGCGAAAATTGATATATGTTGATTTACTGATCCAAATTCCAAATTTTCCAGATCCCAGTTTCACTGTCCTAACCTTTGCTTCAACACAAGTTACTGGTGTGGTTGGTCCTCTCGAGCATAACTGTAGAAGGTAAGTGTTGGAATAAGTGAAGTACTACAGTGTCATGTAACGGACCTCAGAAAAGTGCAATGGAATAAAGTAATAACTCAAGTGCTAGAACGGCCAAAGTAGCTTAACTTTCCATATGAATGCTATCGACTGGTTATGGCTACATCTCAACGCCTCGGGAATAATAAATGGTTTTGGTCACCAGCCTCATGACTAATTGAAATACAGCCTTACAACCCTTCCCGTCACAACTTTTGCATCCCTTCCAACCTCCACCCATAACCCCCATAATAATACGCAAATTTAGGGGACCACAATGTAAAAAATCAGTATTTTCGGGCGGGGGGTAGGATGTCAAGGAAGGGAGACGGAAAATTAAATGCCAAAGTCGCACCGTGTCCCACTTAGCGCATATATTATTCATTATTGGATGCAAAGGCATAGGGAAAAAATGAACAACACAATAAAACTATGGTTTTACTTATCGAATCTTGCCAGGTTGTTTCAGTCCCTAGATAGGCCGAGGAGGTCCCCAGCATGTATGGAGGTTGGCAGAGGTAAAGGACGACGCCACAATAGACCCCACTCTAGAGCAGGCCCCTTTTTATGTTCCTGGAATTCAGTTTTGCTGTTTTCCACAGTGTTCGGGGACGCCCAACCAAATAAGAAAAAGGAAAAAAAAACACTTCCATAGATATTAGCAGTCGTTGTAATAAATGTCCTTGTCAATAGCGCCATAGGTCACGGAAACTGATGGTCGCCACTGACAACACAAGAGAACATTGACGACAACTTGAAGATCTGGTAACAGTCTTTCTTTATAAGAGCCCTCCAGAAAGACTGTGGGTGTAGATAGACTGGCTTACTTCTTCATGACATCTAATATGATCAGTATCCCTCTTACGCCGAAAGCCCTAAAAATCAAAATCTCTCCTGTATGCCGGCGCCGGTTTGGAGTGAGCGCGGAAAACCGGAAAAAATAATTTTTTCAAAAAATCACAGCGCGCTTACTTTTGAAGATTAAGAGTTTATTTTTGCTCATTTTTTTTTCATTGCCTGAAGTTTTTTGAGTATGCAATCATCAGAAATGAAAAATAATATCATTATCATATGTAAATAATGCGATATATGGTAACGAAAAAAAAAATTCATAGATAATTGTATTCAAATCACGCTGTGCAAAAAACGGTCAAAGCTAACGAGTTACTTTTTTTTCGTTGTATTTTACACTAAATTTCAATCCTTTTGATATATAATACATAGTAAAACAATAAAAAGCAACACCGGAAAAATATTATCACAAAATGATGTACGAATTCGTAACGCACGGACGTAAAAAAAATGTTATTTTCAAAATTCACCGTAATTCTAAATAATGTTCTAGAGACTTCCAATTTGTTTCAAAATTAAGACAATGATTGAATATTACGATACTGTAAGAGTTTTAGATTAGAATTGCAGATTTCGACCATTTCGGACGAGTTAAATTTGACCGAATGTCGAAATTTTTAATATATATATTTTTTTATATGCACATATTTCAAAGATGGAAAAAAGCTACAACCTTCAATTATTTTTTATTATATTCTTCATGAAATTGCGGCCACATTTTGATATATGAAACTCTATAAAAAGGCTAATATGAAAAGGAGCAAATATTAGGATAATGCGATGTACGTATTTCGGAGACTTGCGGCCGCGAATCGGCGCGCGGAGTGAAGGTAAATATATTTTTTCAAAATTCACCATAAATCACAATATGTTTTAGAGACTTCAAATTTGTTTCAAAATGAAGAAAAATGACGGAATATTACTAGGCCGTAAGAGTTTTAGCTTACAATTGCGTTTTTCAACTATTTCGGTAGAGTCAAATTTGACCGAACGTGGTTTTTTTTCTCTATTTATCGTGATTTATATGCAAATATTTCGAAAAAAGAGAAAAGCTACAACCTTCAATCATTTTTAGTTGTATTCTACATGAAATTGCGCACATTTTTCATATATAAAACTTTATGTAACAGCTAATTTTAAATGGTGCAAACATTTCGACAATCGCACAAAAAAATTCTGATTTTTTCGGAAGAGTTACCAGCGCGAACGTAATGTTTTTTTTTCATAAATTCACCATAAATCGAAACATTGTGCTAGAGACTTCCAAGTCATTGCAAAATGAAGGTAAATGATTGAATTATTACTAGAATATAGAGTTTAGCTTACAATTGCGTTTTTCGACCATTTCGGTTAGAGTCAAAGTTGACCGAAAGTTGAAATTTTTGACTTAACGTTATTTATATGAAAATATTTCAAAACTGATAAAAGCTACAACCAGTGGGTTGTTTTTTGTTGTATTGTGCATGATATTGCGCACATTTCCATATATAAAACTTTATGTAACGGCAAATTAAAAGGGTGCAAACATTAGGACAATCGCACGAAAAATTTTATCGGAAGAGTTATCGCACGAACGTAAGGAAAAAGTTTTTTTCATAAATTCACCATAAATCGAAATATTGTGCTAGAGACGTCCAATTTGTTGCAAAATGAAGGCAAATGATTGAATAATACTATAAATATAAGAATTTTAGCTTACATTGCGTTTCTCGACATTTCTGTAGAGTCAAAGTTGACCGAAGGTTGAAATTTTTTGCACTTATCGTTATTTATATGAAAATATTTCAAAAACTGATAAAAGCTACAATCATGAGTATTTTTTTGTTGTATTTTACATGAAATGCGCACATTTTCATATATAATACTTTTTCATGTAAGGATTTTTTAATTTTTAAAAAATGGTGCATAAAATTATGTCCCCCAAGTTGACGAAATAATTTTTTTCCCGAGGAGTTTTGTCACTGATACTTTTTTTAGTGCGATAAGAAAAGAAAAAATTCGCGCTTGCGCGCCTGCGTAGCGATTGTCCCCCACAAAAAACAACGCCTTGATCCGTGAACTCCCACCATCCCGCAAGGCGCCGTGATACCAAAAAGTGTTTTTCGGCCTGGTGGCCCTATAGGTATTTTTTTTTAGTTTTTTCCGCGAATTTTTTTTTTTTTAAAAAAAAACTTTTTTTTGAGCCGACGTATGATACGTCCAAATCGGCATACGGGAGACATTTTTTTTTTGACTCGACGTTTAATACGTCCAATCGGCGTAGAGTATATCCGGTCGGCGTACGGAAACAAATAGAGGGGGGGGGGGGGTTGGGGTGGGATGGGGGAAATGCTCTGCATTACAAACAATTCTCGACCATAACGGGCGGCATTTTTCCCATGTCTGGAAGAGTTTAGGGATGGGGAAAATTAGGACCAATCAAAGCGTGTGGAGCTGATCCATGACGTCACAAGCCACGCCTTTCAGCTCCCTCCTCAGTCCTATATCCATTAATGCCGCCAGTCACGATGTCGAAGAAATACTTTCTTCTCAGTTTCACAGTTTACGGCTTGTATGAGTTATACATATTAGTCAGATATATCTAAACATAATGCAACACTAATTTAACAACAATATATTCTTCAAATGATATACACCGTGAAATATATACGTTATTGGCTTCTCCCTCTTGGTTAATAATATTTTCGCATCGTGAATTTCTAAATTATATACTTGTAAATGCATGTTCAAAGACATTTATAAAGAGTTGCGATAACTCATGGGATGAATCAAACAATATACAAGATGGTAAAAATGATGGTATCTGACCTGTTTGTAGGGGTATGGACATATGCTATTTCGTAGTAAAGCACATAACTGGGCATTGTATAAAAGCAATATACTGGTCATTACTAGGCCATGAACAGGAATCAACTGATACAGTCTGTACTATTTACAGGGACAGAGTATCATTCATTAAATTATTTCAAGAGCTAATGTGCCCTAAAGGAAGCCTACGGTATTGTTGTTTTGTTGATCTAAGTTAGCCTACTGTAACCAAATATAATTACGTGAAACACTCATCCTGTCAGTAGCTAATCTGAATACAGTTGTTTTTCAAGGTGCGCTTGATAAGCTGTAGTATAAAATTGCCTTTTTGAGGTGGATTCCGTTTTCATAAAACCTTCGAGATGTCCTTTCCTGAATGGTCCATGCCATTCGTTGTGTTCAAATATATAAAAGGTTTTTATTGAAAATATTTTGCTTTTGATTTTTACTTTTCATATATTGTGTACAAACAAATAAAAAGTGATAATTTAATTGAATATTGAATATTCTTAGCAAGCCCTTACTTGATTTTTGCTTAAAATTCATTGTTTACAAATAAAAGACTGATTATTTAATTTATTTAATATTCTTAGCAAACCTTTCGTTCTTGTCATTCATTGTGTGCAAAGAATCAAAATGAGTATTTCATTATTATGTAATACTTTTAACAATTATAGGAGTACAGAATACTACCTATTTACGGAGTTACAGTAGATTTTTTACTAAGCTGAGCTAGAGTAGAATTGATGCATAGATTATTAGAACTGCAATATGCTTTAAAGTAAATATGGATGACACTTTTTCTCCAACTCTCTTTCAATAGGAAATTTTAGGCAAATATTCAACATGTATTAATTATAAAGCAAGGGATAACGGTAGTATATGAGTATACTACTATTTTCATCCAAACTCACACTCAATGGCCAAATGTATGCCTTAAATTAAGTGCATATTTTTTTTTTTTTTTTTTTTTACGTATAGATTTTTGGCATTATGCCAAGCACTGGGGCAACTAAGGCCAGGCCATTCAGCGCTGAAACGGAAATTGACAGTAAAAAGATGGAAGAAAGAGAATATGAACGGAGGTACAGTAAAATGAATGAAAGTAGTTGCAGCTAGGCGCCGAAGGGACGCTGCAAAGAACCTTAAGTAATGCCTACATTGCACCGAATGAGGTGTACTGATGGCACTATCCCCCTACGGGTGCATAAATTTGTCATCAAAACTGTATCCTCCATATTTCTTTTAAGCATAAGGCAGTTATTATCTTAGTTCTGTACATAATACCTTTTTATAACCTGGAACAACAGACAGTAATGCCTGAAAACCGTTCCATGCTCCCGTGCTTTTAATCGTCATTTTCAAAGTCCAAGATTCTTGATGGGAGTCGAAGCGCCGCGAAATTCTTGCCCTCTTGGCTCTAGACTGTAGTACTAATTACAGGTCATATACCATCATTTTTGTTTTTTTTACCATACCAATCAATTTTTTCTTTACCATCTTGTATATTGTTTTTTTTTTTGATTCTCGTCCCATGTTTTAATCGAAACTCTCTATAAATGGCATTAAACTCGCATTTTCAATTATATAATTTAATTTAGGAAATTGCAATGAAAATATTATTTATGCAGTAAATATCGACTTTGCGAGCAGGAATTAAGAGGCACTGACCACTATTACCAAGTGGGAGAAGCCAATAACACATAATATATTTCAAGGTGTATCTCATTTGAAGGATATATTGTTTTTTGTGTTAATTAGTGTTTTTTTATACTGTATGTTTGTTTAGATATATCTCACTAAAATGTATAGGTCATACAAACCGTAAATTGTGAAATGGGAAAGTTTTTCTTCGGCAGTGTGACTGGCAATAATGGCTATGAGACTGAGTGTAGTTAAAAGGCGAGGCTTGTGACTCATGGATCAGCTCCACGCGCTTTGATTGGTCCTAATTTCCCCCATCCCTAAACTCTTCCAGACTTGGGAAAATATTGCTAACGGGCGAAAACGCATAGCACACTATTCTGAGCGAGGTGTCCTGAGGAGCAAGGGGGGCGGGGGGAAAGGAGGGGGACCTGTTCTTCCAACGCGAACTTCGCGGAAATGGTGGTGCCTCGTAAATTGATTTTTCGAGTGATGGATGGATGGACACACGTTTGATTGCTTTCGTCATTTGGGAGAGGTTAATTCTGAATTATTTGTCGTGAGGAGGATCGCGCCGGATTTGGTTGCATTATTCCCCCAAGATCAGTACACAGTAAAAGAAAGTGTTACTGTAGCGAGTTTCAGTCCTCTCTAAGTACTGACGCATTTGCCCATTATTCCTCACTGAAAATGCAAAGAATAATTTAGTTTCCAATCCATTTGACCATGTGTCGGTTTGTCCGGCTCAGTATTATGATACTGAGTGCTTACACTAGTCGCAACTCCTGCGTACGCTACTCACGGGATTACGGCTAAATTGGAACGTGGAAGGAAGGAAGTTTGCTATAGATACTGCTGGGTCTGTATTTTGTAGTTATCTGGAAGTTTGTTTAGTTTATGAAATGCAACTGTTTCTGTCTTCGGGTGACCAACTTGTTTAATGAATGTTATTTTCCATTTGCAGAGCGTCTCGTTGCACCCGGTGGCGTTGCAGAAGCAATCGCTCGGTGAGTGTCAGGGGTTAGTTATGTTGCTTTAATTATCCTTTGGAAGGAATTTAAGTTTGTATAGTCTTAACTGCTTGACTCCCCAGTGGTGAAATGCTGGTCTACTTTTTCTCTTTTTTATCAATATTTTTTATTTATTGTAAAGTGATTGGTTAGTTTTTTTTTTTGCATTTCATAAATACATACGTACACACACATATATATATATATATATATATATATATATATATATATATATATATATATATATATATATATTATATATATATATATATATATATATATATATATATATATATATATATATATATATATATATATATATATATATATATATATATATATATATATATATATGTGTGTGTGTGTGTGTGTGTGTGTGTGTAACTTTTTTTAATGCCTGTGAAATTGATGGCATTTCTAAGTCTATTTCTTATTCAACTTCGTCCACGAGCTTCTTCTGAAACATTTTCTTTCATAACTGTGAGTGCTTCTTGTATGTGTTGGTAAACTCCTTTAACCTTAAGTGGAGGGGCAAGGACACAACTTAATGTAGGTTCCTAAAATGTCTATTGCAGAAATATATTCAAGATCCAGGGGATAAACAGCAGCCAGCTTAACAAACAGACAGACGAAACGAGACTGCCTCACGAGGGCAATAATTACAATGTTGCCAATACTTAAATGTTGCCATATCATATTACTGGACTTAACATGGGTATACTCTAATGGCGCGCAACATGTGAAATAATGTTGAACATAATAATAACTAATAATACTGGTACATGTGAAATGCGTTTTTTTTTTTTTTTTTTTTCATGTACCTACACCTCCCTCCCCCTCATGCTCGTAGTGCATTCTCGAGCGGACTCCTTTTCCATGAGTCTTTGGGAACGACGTGGGTTACTGGAGGAATACTGACTAAGGACTCTCTTTCTAGGTCCTGGCTAGGGACCACAGGGACGGGAGAGTCAAAGGGGTCACTATTAGTGGGTGGCACCAGGCGAAGAAAACGACGATTACGCCACCACAAACGACCACTAGGGAGACGAATTTGATAGTCTCTTGACCTTCCATGACCCATGACAGTGCCAATTTTGTCCCAACGATGAGGAGGTCGGTCTTGAATCTGAACTTGCTGTCCCGACACTCAACGTGGTAGGGGTGGGCATGCTTTGTCGTACTTGTCTTTACCTGCCTTGTAACGAGCGGCAGCACGGCGGTCCACAATCTTCGGTCTTGACCTGCCACTCCTTGGAGAATGCTTGAGGGTGGGCAGGGATACATGACCTGAGAGGACAGCCATACAGGATCTGGGCAGGAGAGCGTCCAGTAAAGTTAGGAGTATTTCTGAGCTCCAATAAGCCTCGGCCAAAATGCTTCACAATCAATGTTGCCAGATGGGGTCTGTTTTTTTGAGGATGAGGTTGCTTGATCGACTTTTGTTCACAGCGGCTTCAGCGTGACCATTCGATTGTGGGTAGTGGGGGTGAGGGTTGTTTACCATGTGTCGAACTCCCATCGCTTCATAAAATCCCTTGAACAGTGGCTGGTGAATTGGGGGCCTCCATCTGTCCTTAGGCGAAGGGGAACACCAACCAAACCTTCACGGAATAGCGGCAGAAGATCCTGATAGTATTGAAAGCGGTATTATCGCCTTGGCAGGGTGCGACAACAGGCCATCCTGACAGGCGATCGACGAGGAGGAGGAAAGACTTCCCTGCAACAACAAAGAAGTCGGCTGAGACGGACCTCGAAAGGTCTTTGTCGGGTTGTCCGTCATTCATTAGAGGTTCCTGCGGCTGAGATGGCTGCAATGTCTGACATGCCTCACAAGCTCTGACTGTGTTGGCAATATCAGAGTCAATGCCAGGCCAGAAAACTGACTGCCTTGCTCTGCGCTTGGTTGCTTCCACACCTCTGTGGCTGTCATGCAAGTGGGACAAGGTGCGACGACGGAGAGCGGCAGGAACTACAACCCTTACTCCTTACAGGGACAAGGTCACCATCGGCGTAGAGATCTTCACGTAGTTTCCAATAAGGAAGTAAGGAATTGTGAAGGTCATATCTGTTGCGAGGGAAATCCTGATGTGACACAATCGAGTAGATGAGTATACGCAGGATCTGCTTTCGCTGCGTCACGAAGATCCTGAAGTATCCTGTCGGGATCCTGAGCTGGGAGACTCGTCTGAAAGCGTAACGGCGTTCACAGCCATGACAGTTCGAAGATGAGCAGTGAAGAAGCACCCGAGATCTCGTCCTCCTGTGTGGGGTGGCTGACTGAGGCGCGAGACAATGCATCTGGGATGCACAGCAACACACCCACACGCCACACAGCTATAAAGATGTAGGGCGAGATTTTGCTCCTTGAGGCGCTGGAGACAGAGTTCTCGATGGCATCCAGCGTATAACTGTTCAGAATAGGTATGAGGGGCCGGTGATCTGTCATCAGAGTAAAATTCTGTAGGCCTGCTAAATATAGCCTACATTTCGACATTGCCCCAGACAACGGCTAGCATCTCAAGCTCGATGGTGGCAGTATCATGTCTCTGCGTTCAGCGACGAAACCGAGAACCACACTGAACTAGACCGGCAGGTGTCCCATTACCATGGTCCTGCAGGAGGGCATATCCAATGCCGTGGAGGCGTGAGCGTCCGTCTGAAGAACAAACAGGTAGGTCTGGGTCAAAGAGGGCGAGAACTGGTGGGGACTAGTGAGAGCTAGCTTGACACATTGAATGCTTCATCATGGTCGGGGTCAAACAAATGTTCTCTGGGACTCATCAGGGGACGTAAAGGTTGGGTCTGCAATGGAGATGTCAGGCTGAACTTCCGTCATCAATCCCATAAAACGATCTGAGGTCTGTCAGGTTAGCAGGGTTGGGAATCCTTGATGGCACCGACTTTCTGCTTATCAAGCTGAGATGCCGTCTCCTGAGAGATTGTACGCCACAGAAATTCACGGAGGGTGCAGCAACCACAAATTTATCCTTGTTGGAGTGTGATCCCAAACTTGCGGCACCGGTGTGCAGCACTTCGTGGATACGGATGAACAGGTGTGTAGCGTAGTCTTCGTCGTAGAGGAGAAGGGTTCGTTCTTATGACCTTAATCACAGTTTGGAACACCTTGTGAAAGGGTGCCATGATCAACCTCGGCAGGCAGAAGGCGTGTCCAGTAGCTGCGAAGCCCATCGGGTCCTCTGCCTAACTGTAATGAACCCAGTCCATATGAGCGGTAAACTAAAGATGGCTTAAATGCTGGAATCTTCTTCTGCCATGACTCCATCCGCCAGTTAACCATAGAGAGGCATCCAGCTTGCGGTGAAATAAACGAGCTTCGGGCATTACCACTGCGAATAGCGGCGTAGGGTTGTGGGTGAAGGATGGGTCTGGACGTTGAAACCTGGCTATTCAAACTTTGAGTCAGATTCGACCAGTGATTCGTACTCCTGTCCCATTCTTGGGACGATGACGAGAGGGTGGCACCAAACTGACGGGTCATCACCAGCAGGTTTGATTATCCCTTTGGCCACCATGGAGTCAAGCTCTTCTTTGACTTGGTCCTTAAAAGCTAATGGAATCTGTCTTGAGAGGAGCTGTCTTCAACTCTTCTTTCGAGACCAACACATCTTGAAACTCTTGAAGAAAGTATTCCTTTGCTGCTGAAGGTGATGTGGTCGCTGAGATGGGTAGCTCCTTGACTCTATTAATGTTTGACTTCTAAATAGGTTTAGGGAAATCAGGAGATATTATGGCCAGTTCCCCACAATGACCATAGGATAAAAGTGGAAATTCCACATTTTCATGCACTTGAATCCTGGCGAGACAGGATCGCTTGCCTAGTGTAAGGGTAGCTTGTAATATACCCAGAGCAGGTGACATTGGAGATCCATCCGTGGAGAACGTCGCACTTTGCGGAGGCGTCTGCAAACAGCTCCTGGAGATACCCAATGTGTCAAGGTGCTGCTTTCCAATAACAGTGACATCAGCACCTGTGTCTGGTAACATGTTAATGCGAGACTTAACATCGCCAAACGACAAGAGGACACAGATAGGTTTGGGCGTCTTGGAAATTGTGCGAGGCGATCCTAGGTGACGACAGCTGGTCCTTGAATCTTGCGATTTGTTGTTGACTGAAGAGGCACACTGTTGCTTGAAGATCTGTCCTGACAAAGATTCTTCTTATTCTCCCTACAAACACTTATCGAAGTGTCCAATGCGGTGACACAGATGGCACTGGACCTTGCTGGCAGGACACTTCATGGTCCTGGACCAATGACCAACGCGGTCGCAGCTTTTACAAGTACTGTTGGCCGCAGGGCATTTGTCTTGATCATGCTGACGAGCACAGTACTGGCACCAAGTTGCTGGGTTCGAGGGTTTCGGCGAAGGTGGATGCTTTCTGCTTGACTTCTTGCCTTCTTTTCTTGTAGGCCGAAACAGCAACACAGCTGATTGGGTGGGCCCGTATGGCAGAAGTTGCAGTTTTAGCCGCCTCATACGACCGACAGGTGGTGATGAAATCTTGCAAAGAAGAATTGGCATCCAAGGCGATCAACTTCTGAACCAAGTCCGCGTCTCGAATGCCCATCAAGATAATCATTTTCAGCTGGGTCTCTTCACATGCGACGGCGGTACCTGGGCATAAATCAACTTCTTTCCGCAAGGCGTCGAAGTTTCAAATAGAAATCAGCGAAAGATTCTCCTTCCGATTGCTTGCAGCTAAGTAACTCTCTTCGGTGAAGTACTTCATTCCTTAAACCCTTTATATGTGACTGTAAGGCGTCCAGGACTTCATCTACAGGCTTATCTGTAGAGGGAGATATTTGAAGTGTGTGTTCTCAAAACACGCTGCGTTTCCAGGGTTAAACACATCCTCATCTGGATCATTTGCTTTTCCCGTGGAAGCTTAGAAAGATCCACCATGACAGCATAGTCATCCCACCGACGTCTCCATTCCCTGAAACATCTGGAATGTTGCATCTGCCTTCAGTGGGGGGTGGCGTTTGTGCGGTTGCTTTCTGTGGTGGTGGAAGACAAGGGTTGACTGGAGTTCGAAACCACCTCTGTGCCAGGTGTAAGGGTACCTGAATGAGAATGGATGATTGGTGCAAGAGTTTGAATGAGGGCAGTAAACCTTGCTTTCTCCTCCTCTTCTCTTCTAAGATCATCTTCTCTAAGGCGAATTGCTTCTTGTTCCCTTCTTCTTTCTCTTCACGTTGTCTGTCTTGTCTTCTTGTTTCATTCCTTTCTTCTTCTTCTCTCATCCTCATACAAGCGAGATTCCCCTAAAAAACTTAATCAAAGCGAGGAAAATCTGTCCCAGTAGCTTGAGAGGTAGATGGGGGCTGGTAGTGGGGGCTTAAGAGTGGTGGGGAGGGAGAGACTGGATGCTCCAACACTCCCCAACACTCAGAGTGTGGGCGCCCACAATACTGAATTGCCACTGTTCTGTGGGGCTCTTCTAAATGGTCTGCAGGCGTACCTTTCGAGTCCGTCATTATTGTCAATGTGCAGTGCGCAAGAATAAAGTTCCAACAAAATTATTAAAATTATCCCAAAACGTCTGATACAAGAATAATAAATAAAATTCGTTGAAGCGTGAGTGTGTGCGTATGTGCGAGAAATACGTCAGCCAACGAGGGACTAGTTTTGAGCGATAGTGTCTGCCTACGGCAGCTACACATCCAAGGCGAGGTTGCCAAGGTCGACTGGATCAGACTCACTGACTCAGTCATCCCGTGACATGGCATGAGTGCGGGTGTGACAGTCGGTGCTCCGACAAAGCCCACATCAGAATAAATGCGTACTCAATAAAATCACTAGAGCACACAAAAAAGGCACTATAAAAGCACAATGCACTGCACAACACTTCACTGAGTACTTGAGGCACTACACTGCACATGACATAGAATAAATCAGTCTGGGACACGAAAGCACATTTGAACTGAACATCCAATATGGCCATGACCTTCCGGTTCCCCGATGTCCAAGTCTTGATAAAACTTCACACAATACGACACTTCCAAAGTTCACTGCGCCATGTATGTGTTGGTAAACTCCTTAATTAACCTTAAGTGGAGGGGCAAGGACACAACTTAAATGTAGGTTCTAAATGTCTATTGCAGAAATATATTCAAGATCCAGGGGATAAACAGCAGTCAGCTTAACAAACAGACAGACGAGACGAGACTGCCTCACGAGGGCAATAATTACAATGTTGCCAATACTTAAATGTTGCCATATCATATTACTGGACTTAACATGGGATACTCTAATGGCGCGCAACATGTGAAATAATGTTTGAACATAATAATAACATAATAATACTGGTACATGTGAAATGCGTCTTTTCATGAACCTACACTTCTTATAATTTTAATTGTCTCTTAGGGTTTTCTCGTCAGTAATCGCAGCTCCTGAAGAATAGCAGTGTCTAGTTTTTTTTTCTTTTTTTAAGTTTGCTCTCTCCTTGTATGCGGATTGTGTTTTAATCTTTTCGTTCGTATAGTATTTAAAAATCGGGGTGCATGCAATCGTTCGTCTACTTCACGTTGTGATTCCAGGACTTAATTTCACTCCTAGCTCATATATATTTTTTGTGAAATTCATTTGCAAACTTTTCAACTCCGGACTCCTTTTGCATGACCAAGTCAGGTCATTTGAATATTGTCACACTTTTGGAAAGTAACAAGCATTTTTCTCTTATTCGTATTTGGTCAACTCCGCCCCCCCCCATAACCTCGTTGGCTCCTTTGATGAATGAGAATAGGGGGGCATGAGAGGAGAGAGAGAGAGAGAACTTAACGTTTGGGATAGTCAGTCTGTTTCGAAGATTTTGTTCATTTGCATTAAAGGCGACGGGATCTTTAGTATTAGGTATGTGATGTGTTCCTTTCCTCTGGAGGTTATAGGTCATCCCCCACTGTCTCCTTTTGTCACCCTACGGCAATTGTACTTTTGGGCTACGCGGCAGTTGTTTAATTACTGACATCCCTGAGAAGTCAGAAACTTGCTTCATTTTTCGGTGACCTGAGTTGATAATATATCGTTTTGTAGCGTTTCATCGGTGTTGACAGATATGTATGTACTGCACTTTCTAAAGGCATTATTGACGCTTTAGTATAGTTTCTGATATTCTCAAAGGAGGAAAGACACATCATTGTCTCTACTTATGCTATGTCGGTTTTTTCTGTAGGATGGGAAGGGCCATGACACCATTGCATTTGTGCAAGATATCGAATGCAATACAAGTTCAAACTGAGTTTATAACGTCATCTATATAGTATCTGGGCGCCTGCAAGTTGAACATTGAATAGGTCTACATGCTTTTGTGTGCTTCCTTAGAGACCTCAACTTTCTCGCAGATGTAATTATTGACTTTTCGTTCGGTCGTCGTCGGTCGATGTTTGGACCCATGCCAACACAATGAGCTCTTTCTGTAATGTCAGTGTTTATATATGCCATCATCCTCTCTTGTCAGCTTTTCCCACCCTTCCAACTCTCTAAAGGCATCTTGATTCTTTATTATGAGCTCGAGTTGCCATTTTCCCTGTGGTTGTGGTAGATGGCTATCCATCCTCAAATAGGAGACAGGCGAAGCGTCGTCAACACCAAAAGTTGAGGCTCATTCTGGAAATGGCACCCTGCCCTTTTTCCTACCCACCCTCCATTTGATTTGGATTATCCCCAGTATCCTGCTCTCGCCTTCTTAAGCTGCCCTTAGTTTACCACCCCTGTCCCGCCACTGACTTCCTTCTGATGTGGACTTTCCCGGAAAGCAGCCAGTCGGTAAAACTTTTCCTTCCCTAAAAGGAAAGGAGAAGACGACAAACGAGGAACGACTAATTGACCGACATTCTCCCCATGGAATGAATTCGGTTGGGTTTTCCACTGTTAAAGGAAATGGAAATTGACGGTTGTACTGAGGGGGTTAACTTCTCAATCCCTTTATCTAGATAGATCATCGTGGTTTCATTTGTTTGGGGTAGATTATTGCTGGGGGAGGGTCTTGGTATTGCTCCAAAGGAGGATAGGCTGGCTGGTTTGTTTGACAGGTGCAGTTTTGCTGGGACACATGAGGTCTTGGGTTTAAAGGAGTTTCAACATACTATTCTGTTATAGGATTGTCATTGGTGGCGTTTTCCCGAAAACATCGTGGACGTTGCCCACATGAAGTGAATTGGACAGGCAAATTGAAAATCGTAACATTTTGTAAATGTTTAACTGTTAGTGCAAACCCCATGTATTGAAAAGAAGGAAATTCGTTCAGGGCATAGATGGAAAACCAGAAGAGGCGTTATGTTTTTGACTGATTGTTTTGAATAATGGAAACATCATCGTGGGATTCTTTAGGTCGGGATGGAAAGTCAGAAATAGAATTATTGTTTGATCAATTTTGATTACTTCCATTGGTTTGTTTATTGGCTGGTTCTGGGTAATGATTCATTGTCAATTATTTCTTTCAACGAGACTGAAGGAAGAGAAATGGGGGGTCGGTCGGTTTCTTCCCCCCCCCCGGGGGGAAAAATTTTCCATGGGGTTTTTGCAGAGATCTTTTCGGATTATTTCTCTGTATCATTAGACGTTCGTGGGAAAAAGAAAAATATGTTTTTGATTTTCTGATGATACGAAAGAAATCAATGGAAAATCTGGTCCAAAAACTAAAGCACCGACAAGAGGCAAGCAATGGACTATATAATACAACGCACCCAAACCACCCACACACACACCGCATATATATATATAATATATATATATATATATATAATATATTATATATTATATATATATATATATATATCTATATAATATATATATATATATATATATGCGCTCACGAAAATAGAAGTCAGATTGGATAAACGCACTGGGATAACAAAATCTGGATTTTGTATCTTAGGAACCAGGGAGGTGTACCTCTAAAGTCTGAACCATTTTCAGGACAGAATGGCCTCAGTGTTGAAGGAATAACAATAGGGGGAGTAGCGTGCTACATGTCTGCAATGAAGCAAATAAATGGGACATAAATAGTAGGAAATTTTGGAAACTGCCTTTGTGAAGGAAGGAATGGAAGGAAACAAACTGGATTGAAAATACCCGAGAGAGAGAGAGAGGAGAGCAGTGGATTATTTTGCAGGTTTGGGAACTATTCCTTGTGTCATTTTGCCCTGACCTGCTTGAATTGGCACTGAAAGCGAAGAGGCCACTGGTTATTGTTACCTGACTGACTGACTGGACTGACTGACTGACATTGACTGACAGACACCGAATGTTTGTGAAAATTAATACGTTGTTCTACGTCCCCTTTTCCACGTGGCCGTTGTCATTTGAAGTTGGGACTTTCATCATATATGGGAGGTGTGGTTTGAAATTGAAATGCGTGTAGGAAAAATGAACTGCGAGTTTAAGGGACTGGGATTTTTGTTTTGATTCTGGTTAAGAAAATGCACCTAGGCGTACAATCAAAGGTATAAGATGCTAAGAATGAAACAAAGGCCTGGACATGAATAATACGTTGAATAAGATTATTTTGCTTTCATTATATTTCTCGAGTCCCTGAAATCGCGGAGAAATGCTGGAAAAAATGTGTCATGTCTTAAAATCGGCGGTTGCCATTTTGTCCTCAGAATAACCAACGTTGTTCTCGTTCCATAATATTCAATTTCAATAATAATAATACAAAATTTCTTTGTTTTCATACAAAAGCATCCAACAACGTTTTTACCGATTTTCGACCAATATTTACTTGTAAAACCCTCACAGTTTCGTATGGTTTCGACAATAAATTATTTGTGCTTTAATATTTACCATGTCAATACTTTGACCTCCCATCCTTCCGTTTACACCAATCACAAGCCTATTGGTGGCCTGGGCCTCTTTCGTTCCTTATTCATTATACATATTTTTTGTGTTTAATTATTCCTTGATAACCATTTCCGTAAAAAATAGGTTGTCCCCTGTCCGTGACTTTTCATTGCCAATATAGTTTCCTTTAATCAATAATAACAACAATATCTTTGGATTCCTACTTACTTAATTTAAAAAAGAAACCCATGTTTTTTACTTTTGTTAACTTCAGTAATTGCGCTTTCTCTCTCTCTCTCTCTCTCATCTCGAATCCTTCTTCCTCTCAATCCCTCTCTCCTCCTCTCTCCCTCTTCCTCTCTCTCTATATATATATATATTATATATATATATATATATATATTATTATACTATATATATATATATATTATATATATATATTATCATACGGCATTAGTTTCCACATGCTATGTGGGAAAAATCATCCCACTTAACTCTAACTGCGTCATCTCACCCCCCCCCCCCACCCTCCGCCCGCAATTCTTCCGAAACCATGGACAGAGCTTATTAGCCACACAATCGCAAAATACCCGAATTGCGTTTGTTCATATTCCAAAACCAAGTAAGTTTCGAAGAGTTAAACAAGACCCGTCACTCCATATTTCCCAAAAGGCCCAACCACATTTTTGCACCATTAAATTTGATGAATAATTTCTTTCTTAACGTATATCTCCCCGTTATGGTGTTGATAAATATTTTTTTTCTTTTTTATTCCGTTCATTACGAAGTTTGTTGGCTTTTCCAACTCCCTTCCGTCCCCCTATATATCTGTTCCAATAACAACGAAATGAAGGACTCGTCAGGACCACTGTTTTAAAGATAACAGTACCGTTATGATTTAGTCATTGTTTTCAAAAACCTTAATTCTATTTTCATTATATTGTATATTTCGGTGGTGTTGGTCCGTCTGAAGAATTTTGTTTTAGTATTTAAGTAACAAAATTCGTATTCCCAGTTGTTGGGGGGTGGTAAAATTGTTATTTTGGTAGAAAGTTACTTCGAGTTGTTACTACAAACGACTTGGTGGACGCCGTTCTAACGAAGTTGATCTGGAAAAGCCGACTTTAGTTACGTCATTATCTATCCACCCCCGTCCAAAACCCTGGTTCCCAATGGTGGGTCCCGTTTACCGTGGGAATAGAGTTCAAAGGTGTAAATTACAGGCGGTCCGAATAAATATTACTCTAAATTCTTGGTTCTGGATGTAAAAACTTGCGTAGGTAAAAGTTTACCGTTGAAACTACTTTTTACGTTTTCTCGTTCGGGTAAAAAAATTTCTTTATAGAAAAATGGCAGGTTTTAGGATAGTGGGCAAACCTTTAAAAAAAAATAAAAAGCTTCTCTCTCTCTCTTCTCCTCTCTCTGCTCTCTCTCTCTCTCTCTTCTCTCTCTCTCCCTCTGCTCCCTTCTCTCGTCCTCCTCTCTCTCTCCACTCGTTATATAATAAATGATAATAATAACCAGGGGCCGCGGAATAGTCAGATTAGTTCTACCCCTCGGCACGGCGGTCTCTCTCTCTCTCTTCTTCATCTACTCCTCATCTCCTCTCATTCTCTCTCTCTCTCCTCTGTTTCTCCACTTTTATATAGTTAGGCTATAATAATAACTAATCAATAAGACGCGGACCGGGAATAGTCATCTAGGTTTCTACCACGGTGGATCTCTCTCTCTCTCTTCCCTCTCTTCTCCTTCTCTCTTCTCTCATCTCCTTTTCCTCTCTCTCTCCTTTTATATAGGATAATAATAATAATAATAATAATAATTAATAAGTAAATAATAATAAAAATAATAATAATAATAATAATAATAATAATAGGACCGCGGAATAGTGTATAAGTTCTATCGTAAAAAACTATAGTGATCTCTTCTTGCCCCGCGGCTAAAATTTCATAAATCAAATAAAAAATGAACTTTGAAGATTAAAGATATTGTCTTATTATTAATGACCGAAAGGCATTGCTAGTAATGCAAAGATTTCCGTTTTCCTTATTCATGCTAAACATAAACGGCCACTACGTGCTAGTAATAACTAAAGATTTTTTTTAAGTTTTAACAATATTGGTACGCTGAAAAAGAAGACCAATTGAGTGCTGTGGACAATCCTTGGATGACGATTGGTTTTTGGGAAGGACGGAGGTCATATATTAATTTATTGTTTTTTAGCAAGACTAACGAATAAATTCCTGCAATCGATTGATGGGTTATGATCAAAACTACTTATAAACGGGAGTTCTATATATCTAAAATTGGAACCTTTATATTAAGGGGACGTTTTGAAGAAAGGGGAAAAGTTTTCAACAATGGGACCAATTTGATAGTTTTGGTAGCAAAACAATGGGCTGTAATCCTCCTTGTCCATGAGAGGATGCAGGATTGCCAAAATTCATGGATACTTTTTAACTTAACATGCAATTTAAGGGCAAAACGAACCATTCTTTATGAAGGGTCCATAGTACGAAACTAATAATTTTCTTATTTTTATATATATAATATTGAACAGAGTTGAGAGATTAGGAGCGAGCAATGACAGCAACATCCTCACCCGGCTTTTGTTGTCATTTTTTCACCGGAACAGCCCCTTGATTGGGGACTTTTTTCATGATTGAGGAATGGGTGATTGGTGAATGGGTGGAGACGGAGAGAGAAAGAGAGAGTGAGAGAGAGAATTTTTGTGAGCGTTGACCGTCCACAACTGTTCATTTAGAATCAGGAAGTTGCATCTTTTTATCGATCTAGGAGCGTTGGATAACTCGCACCTCATCGAGAAGAGGGTTATCCGTTGTTTTTTTCATAAACAAAGCGTATCAATTGATGCGATATTTTTTTTATAAATGTATTTTAGGGAAATATAAATTACAGACAACACCCAACAGAAACATGATATATATTAGTATTATAACTAGCTTATATATAATATGAGAATATATTATAATTGTATATATATATATATTAATATATAATATATATATATATATATATTGTCCGGAATGGTAATGAAAGAGGGACGAGGAAAGGAAAGCTTCTCCTTACAAAGGAATCTCTTTCGTTGGCTTGGGTAGCCTTCATTCCTCAGGGGCAATGAAGACTCCTCGAATAGTGGAGGGGAAAAAATAATATATATTGTTGTATATAATATATAGTATATATATATATATATAACTAGTATAATATATTATTTATATATGATATTAATTATAATAATATATACAATATTAATATATTTTTAACTTTCTTTATTACTTTAAAATCTAACTTGTCAAGGTGAAACTAACATTTTTCGAAGTGTTACGTTTAGTTACTATTAATAAATATATAATACACACACATATATATTATTATTTTTTTTGTCCCCCTCTACTATTCAGGAGCTTCATCCCATGATGGAATGGAGGCCCACCCAAGCCACCTAAAGAGATCCCTTTTGTAACGAGAGCTTTCCTCGTTGCCCCCCTTCTTCATCCATCATGACAAAATGGTCTGGCGTTTTTCCTTGGAAAGTAAATGAATCTGTTGACGAGAGAGATAGAGATAGGAGGAGAGGAGAGGAGAGCTGCCCCCCTCGCATAAAAGGCGGGTTAGTGAAATAGATTTTTTTGTGGTTATTTAAAAGCACATCTTTGCCTCTTCGAAGATGTATTAGATACATGAAAGTACTTTGCTCTCTCTCTGCCTCCTCTCTCTCTCCCCATTTTGAACTTCCCAATCAGGTTTGTCTTCAGCTAAATAAACAAAAATCAAGTGGTTACTTTTGTGATTTTACTTAACACCTAGAGTTTGTGTTGCTGGTGGAGTTTTCCCCGTGTCATGTAAATTCATTCCTGGATTCTTTTTGTATGGATTAAAAACGGGAGTCCCTCCAGGCATAATAGTGCTTGACATTATTTGGCTGGTTTAAGCTGCGTGTTTGATTTGTTGTTGTGGTAACATGCTAGATTCTGTCCGTTCCATCTTTCCGCCATGGAGGCTTAATTTCTGACTTCAGATGTTGAAGTCCTCTTCCTCCCTCCCATCCCGGCAAGAAGATGATGGGGAATTGCTCCTTCTGGTTTGGGGGGCAATGGCCAGTAAAGAGGACGAATGGAAATGATAAAAAGAAAATTCCTGGATTTCTGACAGAGGTCTGCAGGGAGTGATCTCGAGGAGTTCACCGAAAGCAAAAAAAACGTGAGGAAGTTTGTGGACCGTCATCGGTCCCTGAATCAATCCCAACTGACATTCGTGCTCAGTTTTCCTTCCTTCGAAAAGACACTACTTTCTCCTCGAACTAACCTCTAAAAGGAAAAAAGAATGCAACTTTCTGAATGTGAAAACTTTAACCTAGAAATGTATTGAATTTTTCTCAGGCCATCAACGCCTTTTCTGCCACACACACTCACACAAGCACACCAAACACCACAAACACACCACACCCCCCCCCCCCCCCCCCCCCCCACCCCCCACCCCCCAACAAAACCAACACACCACACACACATATAATATATAATATATATATATAATATATATATACTATATATAAGATATATATATATTTGGGGAAGTTAATGAATATTGTCAATTATTTAGTTTCTTATTATCACTTTTTACTTTACTTAACGATTATTTACATGCTTGGTTTATTATTATTATTTTTTTTTCTCTATCACAGTCCTCCAATTCGACTGGGTGGTATTTATAGTGTGGGTTTCAGGGTTGCTAATCCTGCCCCTCCTTAGGGAGTCCCATCACTTTTCTTACTATGTGTTGCCCGTTTCTAGGATCACACTCTTCTGCATGAGTCCTGGAGCTTACTTCAGCCTCCCTCTATTTGTTTTTTCTAGATTTCCTGTTCAGGGATCTTGGGATCGTGCCTAGTGCTCCTCTGATTATGGGTAACGATTTCCACTGGTCATATCCCAGTATCCTTCTTATTTCTATTTTCAAATTAATTCTTGATACTTATCTATTTTTTCCCTCTCTTTGTCTTCAACTTCTGTGTCCCATGGTATTGCGACATCAATGAGGGTGATACTTTGTTCTTGGACTTTGTCAAATCAACGTCAACGTTCTGGCGTCTGTTTTGCCACGTTCCCCTCACCCTATCCGGTTCTGATACCATAGTCCCAGAGGGACCTTTGCCTGATCGTTTTCTATCCCACTCCCTCAGGGTTGGGTGCTTCGTACCACTTATTACTGCAAGGGGTAGCTGGATTTTGTTGTATTGCACAGGCTCCAGTGGAGGGCTTTTGCCCATGAATCGTTCATGCCTCTTTTTGTACATGGTTCTGGGTGGCAAGTGCCGAAACATTCCGCTTTGCTATGGGGTGGTTTTTATGGTTTTCATTTTTCTATTGGCACTTCCTACAATATGGGAGAGGATGGTTATTTCCGGTTCTATCGTTCTTTGAACATATCTGGTTCTTCATGGGCCCCGTGATCTTGGTGCCGCTTGTTATCCCATTCTTTCAGTTTGTCCCTTCCTTTCTTTAGCTCTCCCCTCTTGTAGCCATTGCCATGTTGTCATCGCTTGGCTAGTTCTTTAGTCTGTCTCATGTATTGGTCCGTGCATTGGTTTGTTGGATTGCCAGTCCCTCCTTTGTTCTGTCTGTCATTCTTCCTGTCTCTGTATCATTTTCCGGGTCTTCGTCTTGACTTTTAATTAGTCCTTCTTTCCCATGCACTCTTTAGCCACTCCGTCTTCCACTGGTTTTATCAGTGGATGAAATTCGTCAAGCTTTGAGGCTCCTCCAACAAACACCCCCAGAACACCTACCCTACACCTTAACACTTTCTCCCACATACACATGGTAGTACACACACAGCGACGTACATCCACATTTTGCTTTGCTTAGCGTTAGGGAGGAAAAGTGTAGGATTATAAAACAGATGGCCTGCTTATGGTCCAGTCATTATTATTAAAGTAAATTAATTAATCTATATGTATATCTATTTTACATTTCATAGTGGTCAAGTTAACTAAAAAACTAAACACTTCTGGTTGCTGTGAATATATATATATATATTATTCATATAATAAATCATATATATATTATATATCTAATATATATTCTATTATATATATATAGATTATAGGCCTAACCAATAAATAAATCTTTAAAACCCACCGAAATTGGATAGACAGTATAATACAGGTTTCAACCACTCTGGAACAGTTAAAGACTGAAGAACAGTTTCAAACAGGAACAGCAGTTGCAACCTTCTAGGACAGTTTCGAAAATACAGTTCGACAGTTTCAAAACATTACATCAGTTTCAAGCCTCTAGAGAGTTCCAGAACTATAGAACAGTTTCAAAAACAGTTGAGGAGAGAGAGAGAGAAAACGGTGAGAGTTACATGTTTTTCTTAATTGTAAAGAGAGAAGCGAGAGATAGAGATGAGGAGCCCCCCTGGCAACTCATGGAACTATAGGCCTATGTGGCGCCCCTCCGGAAGCTTCGACGAGGATGGCGGTTTTCTCACACCCCCCCCCCCCCAAAAACAAAAATATAATTTCAACTAATTAAAAACCCTCAATATTGAGTCAAATCATCGAATGGTAAAATCGTAATTTTGATTTATAATTCGTCAAAAAAAAGTTTATTCATGAATTTAATGACGATTATTGCGAAATTTTTATTTGAACCTTTTGTCAAGGAAATCGAACGTCAGGCGTGTGCCAGCTGCCCCTCCGAGTGGTCGAAGTTATCAACTGTTTCATCTTTGCCTATACTTTTGCGGGGGGGGGGGGGGGGGATGTTCGGGTAAGGCCATCATAAGTGACTGACACAGTCGATTCCCACACGCAATGATATACGCTCCTTGCAATCGTCTTTCAAAAATGTGCAATGTCGTCTACTGAACGTACACTTTGTAAAGTGTAACGCCAGAATCAAACTGGGATGATTAAGTTCTCAAAAAATAGAAAAGGAGTAAACGCCAAGTCTTTTTGGAAAGAGCCGAACCGCCAAGAGTTTTCAAACCCCACGCCATCATAAAGACTAATCTCTGCTAAACCGACTATATGCTATTATTCTCCCTTATTGGTCCATGATCAATTTATGGTCGCTTTCTGACCTTTATAAGCTTCATCGATTTACGCTTTTATATGACCCCTACTTTCTCGCTGCAAGCGATTTTCGTTCCTATTTTTGTTATTCATTTTAGAAATCATTTTATGAACGTATTTCGCCATTGCTTTTTCAACCCCACCGGTCGGGGGGTTTGAAAGGTTAATGGCAGGTTTTAATGGCAAAATCATTTTGCAAAGACTTTTGCAATCATTCATCATTCCAAAGATTCAATAAACGTCAATTTTATCCGGTAAGAAGAAGGAAAGACTATCTTGCTTCCCTGTATCTATAATATACCAGTTCCTGAGGTTCTGAAGAATATTCCTCGCTTCTGACCGAATTTTCTTTACGTTGGATTAGCAACAACACTCGTATTGCTACCCTATTATTAGCATATTGCAACACTGCACCTCCGTGTGAAACACTGGTAGTTGAACTGAACATTTGTTTGTCCTTTATAAATATGGACAAGTTGATTAACTTTCGACCTACTCGGGAAGGCCTCTGGCACACCTGCGTTCGCATTTCCTTACAAAAGGGTCAAATCAATTTCGCAATAATCGATCCATTAACTTTCATGATAATTTTTTGACGAATTTAAAATAAATCAAAAATACGATTTTCTTTTTGGCCCATTGAATGGGATTTAGTCATTGTTTATAGTTCTCGATTGAGTTTTTATACAAGTGAAAACTTTATTAAACTGTAATAGTTCGTGTAGGTTTTGATATGAAGTTTAACATGTGTTCAAAAAAAATTGGCCAGGTGTTTTGTATAGGAAGTTGAGACAACGTAAACCCCAACGGGAAGGCAGATTTTGTGGCCTGGATATAGCGGCGGAAAAACGGTTAAAAGAAAACTGTGGTACAAAAGGTTCGAGCTTTTTGGGGTTTTTGGGGTTAGGGTGGAGGCCGCGGGCCTCCAGCCATACTTTCAGTTTTTGTGGGGGGGGGGGGGGGGGGTGGGGGGGGGGTGGGGGGGGTGGGGGGGGGGGTGGGGGGGGGGGGGGGGGGGGGGGGGGGGGGGGCCGGGGGGGGGGGGGGGGGGGGGGGGGGGGGGGTGGGGGGGAGGGGGGGGGGGTTTTTGGGGTGGGGGGGGGGGGGGGGGGGGGACTACTTACGATCTTGAGTGGGGACACTATGAGGCATCCAAAGGACCCAAAGATTGCACCAGCCCCAATTCGAGGGGTTATAAAAAGGGGCTTTTTTTTGGGTGCTCCTACCCCTCTGCCAGCTGCCCCTTGGCAAGATTCGGTGAGTGAACCCATCACTTTTTTTTATTTCATTATTATTGTTATGCATTTTTTTTATGCTTTTTTCCATCCGTTAATGAAATAAATAATATATCGGAAAATTACCCTTAATTAGGACAACTGCCAACATTTTCGCATTTCATTTTGGTCCCAACCCCCCGCTCTTCCCCCCCCCCCCCCCCTCCCCCCCCCCCCCCGGAAAATCCAGAATTTTACTAGTGTTGGTCCCCCCAAACAATGTGTGTGAATAATACGAGGGGCGTGGAAGGTTGAAACCAAAAAGTTGTGACGCGAAGGATTTGTAAGTCCTCTCCTTCTCTTCTCTCTCTCTCTCTCCTCGTCTTGTTATAACAAGTTCTCTCCACCAATTCCCCCAATAGTGCCTCCACCGCGGGTGAAACTCCATAAACTTACCAAGACTTTACTTTTCATTTGCTATTTCCTAAATTCGAAATGATTAATTATTATTATTATTATTATTATTATTATTTATTATTATATTATTATTATTATTATTGATTAGTATTATATTATCCAATCCAGCTTCATTATAAATAGCCATCAACACTTGCCCTTCCCAACACCCCCACCCACCTCCTCCAAACACTTCCTCCTCCCAGCCATCTCACTCGAAAAACTACCTTCCACCGTCCTCCGCCAACCTCCACCTCCAACCCCACCTCCAATTCCGCCCTTTTCCTCCCTCCCCTCCCCTCCCGCCATCAACACTTTCTCTACCACCCTTCTCCACCATCTCCACGTCCAAACACTCTCCACAACCTCCCTCCAACACTTTTTCCACCACCCCTCTGGATCGTGGACTGGTATTTGTGGTGTCCTCCTCCTCCTCCTCACTGGTCTCTTGCTATTAATTAAATAGCATTTGCTGGTTTCCCTTTTTCACCCATCGTCGTCGCCGTCAGTTTCAGTTTTATCTTCATTCCGTATTGTCTGTCTGTCTGTCTGTCTGTCTTCAACGATGCCCAACTGATAGAAGCTCCTAGTTCACGCCTTCATTTTAAAGATAGTGGGATATTTATTGCTCGTAGTGTCCTTTATTATTTTACTGCAGCGAATAAGGAATCGGAATTATCACCAGGTTGGAAAGCAGCGCGTAAGCTTCATGATGGAGGGGTGGGGGGTTGGGGGGCAAGAGTTCCAAAGCCTCCGTACCACAGGCATTCCAACTAAGAGAGAGATTATCCAATAGAACTTGGCAACAACTATCTAGCTGATTTTTTACGAGCTTTTCGCTGCCAAAATTGGTATGATGAAATCTTCTGTATCTGAGTAGAGAGAGAGAGAGAGAGATCTGGGCGTCATTCCGCGTCAGTGTATCGCCCCATTCCTCTGCTGTCCACATTTATAGTTAAATTTCTAAGATGGAAAACTGGTTGAAATGCCACACCTTACGGCCGGATGTGCAAGGGTGATACACTCAATACAGAGGCAGTCAATTGCAGGGCAGTCAATTTCTTCAATTTTTAGGCCTCATGTTTCTCGAGTGTTCGACATGGGGTCCATTAACAGAACTCTGCTGCAACACTACAGAGTTGCTTTAGCTGCTATTTATCGCAGTAAAACTCTCTCTCTCTCTCTCTCTGATGTAGCCTGGTCGTTAAGGAAGTTGCTGGCGGTGTTTTAATTTGCTTCTGTGCTTCGTAGTTACAATCTCTCTCTCTCTCTCTCTGACATTCAGGTTGATTTCAATGACAACGCTGTATATTGCTTCTGCGGCTTACGAAACATTCATTAGATTCAACAGTGGCTTGAGTCCTTATTATTACATTAACCATTTAAAAAAAAAAGATTTTGCTGTAGCTATGAACACACTCAACTTGTAAGAACTTTCCGTTAAAGAAAGCCAAATGCAGCTAACAATTTAGATTGGTACTCCATGAAATTGAGTGTTTTTTAATTCAAATTGGTCCGTTTACTTTCTTTACAGTCAAGATGTTACGAAGTATGCTACCCTCGTGGATGTTTATTTTCCGATGACAAGCCTAAAAAGGAAAAATGTATATAAGAAAATGGGGGATATATGCATAGTTGTCTAAATATTACAGCATTGGCCGTTACTTACGTATAATCAGTTAGAACGTGACTTAAAATATATAATTGCGTTTTTATATATTGCATACGTTTATCACGATGATGTGAATTTTTTTATAAGTGACAAATTTGTTCTTGCCAATGTCATGCAGACTTTCAGTCGGGCTTTGAGGCTGGATTCAAGACTTTTTTTTTTAATTATTTTTGTTTATATAATTTCGCTGGTACTTAGTATATATATGGTTATATATTATTTGGAATTGTACCGTCTCAATTAAAATTACATCTGGAAGGGAGCACTTACATTACAATTACCTAAAAACACATTCAATTACAATCAGGGTTGCAGTGCCAAAAAAAGCAGTGGAAATTGCATGCACTGACGTCTTAAAGTGATTCAGTTCATTGCAGCGTTCGAAGTTTATCTTTCCAAAGCATTGGTGGGAGCAGCAGGTCTTTTGGAGACAAAAGGCTGTATCCTGGATCCCTGTTGGGTGGGGAGTTTATAGTCATGACGTCTCGTAAAAGTCTGCGTTATTTGATTAGTTCTGGACGTAGTGTTAAGGAATAATATCATATATTCCTTCGTGACAAATTGAAAAGTGATACAACTTTATTCAATCCAAGATTTGAAAATGCTCTTGTGCTGTATTCGTGGCCTTTATGAATCATGAAGTTTGGATGTGAAATGTTTTGTAGAGCGGGTTAGATATAATCACCAGTTAAGATCCAGTGAATTCTAACCTGAAAGCGAAATACGCGAAACTTCGACAAATCTGGGTCAATTCAGTCAGATTAATACCCTGGAATGAGTCTTTCGCAGAGACTGATGTTCCATTTCAATATGCACGAAGGTTTTGCTAGATGTAAGGACAATGGAACGTTTGTTGGTAACTCGACTGAGACGTGATCATTTGACGAGAATACTGAATCAATATAGCTTCTCCCAGACCCACCTGCTTTGCGTTTTATTATAAATAGTACACTATGTACTGAACCAGTCTTTCTATACAGCTTCTCACAGAGCCACCTGCCTTTGCGTTTTATTATAAAATGTATACTATGTGCAGTCTCAATGAGTTCATTTTCTTGTACAGAAGCCCCACGAAGGCTTGATATTAACAATAAATACCTTTATTATGTAATAAACCGATCGAACATCACTTCTGTGCTTGGCCAAAGTGAAAACTTTGTTGCCGATTGCAGTAGGCCTATTATTCATTTCTGCAGAGCTTGGTGGTGTGTTTGTGCATCTGTTGCTTTTCGAATAAAAGCCGGGTGTGCTGATATTAAGGAGGTTCGAGTGTTCTTTATCCGGTTTTAGAAAGATTTTGTTTTTAGCAGGTTTCGAAAATATTTAGCTGGACGAATTCCAAAGCATAGTAACCTACCTGGGCTGTTTCTGTAGTGACCGTATTTCTATAGCTTTCTTCGATCTCATTTCCATTGAAGGTGTCATTCCACTTCGATCAAAGAGAGCTTGTTGTCGTGTGGTTTTGCAGAGTCCTTTCTGAGTTTTCAGATCGGGGTGTGTGTGCGTGTGGCGGTTGAACTTACGGCGAAAAGGACTTTTTCTTTTCTATTTTATCAATAAAGTTTTATTTACAAACTTGGCAATTTTCATTTACTCTATAATTTTTTACATTAATTATTTAATATACATACCTAACAATTTGAGTTTATCACGAGTTTAAAGGTCACCATAAATTGAATTTAGGAGCCATCTGCAATAATTTACTTTACCTTTGAGAAAACTCAGGTTTTTATTTCATTAAAATTTTTAACTCTACTTATCCAGATACAATAAAGATAGTTACATAACAATAAGATTGCTATGTTTTTATCTTTGTTTTTTACATAGTCAAAATCAAACATTAAAAGTTTTAGCCAATCTCTGTTCAAAATAGAGCACATTTTTGTAAATTTATTTTTGAACCACCTAAATACATTATACACCCTATTGCAAAAGTAAAAAAATATGCATTGTGTGTTCTGGTTCATTACAAAAATCACAATTTCCGTCTTTCCTTGTTTTCAATAATACAAGTCTCATATTTGTAGGCAACACCTCAGGTACATATTTATATAAAGATTGCCTTTCCTTAACATCTATTATTGAATTGTTAATGTTCTTCCATATTCTCTCCCAACGCAACAAAGGATGATTACTTTCAACAATGGCAGGAACTTTAACAAATAAGACTATAAATAATTTAACAAATAAGACACTATATATTTTTCTACTAACATTTAGAAAAATTGGATGTTTACAAACTAAACTCATACTTTCTGTGTCTCTGGAGTAGAAAATTGGAGGAACAAAGGATTCATCAACTCATGGATCTGTTTTAATTAAATAACTCAATCAGATTTTGTTATAATACACATTCATAGCCCTTCCAAATAAGGCTTCTTTAAGATTTGTCGCTGCAAGTATGGCAGCAACTTTATGATAAACACTATGTTCAAGTCACCTTCATATTTGGGTAAAAACAAAGTTTCCTTTGCGTATTGGCTGATATTTCCCCTTCCATAAATACCTGAATATAATAGCATTTATTTTCTATGCATACGTTTTATTAAGTGGCAATGAGTGAGATATATACCAGACTTTTGACAACAGCAGTAAATTTACTATAATAGCTTTTTGAAAAATTGTAAGGTATCTATCTGATAACATATTTATACCCGTTTCTGTTTGACAGTAAAGAATTCCCAAAATTTTTAGTTCATCCTCTGTTCTTAACCATGGTATTAGCCACTCCTGTTTGTCCACCCTATTCCTGTGACACTACTTTTATCTCTGTTCAATTTGGCACCTGTTGCTTTTTCAAAATCACTTATTACACTACAGACTTCTACCACTGAATGATTGGTGGCAACAAAAACTGATGTGTCATCAGCAAATCCTTGGATGCACACTTCTAATTTATTTATTTAATTTTCAAATATAGAGGCTCCTGCCCATTGATACATAAACAACTTCTACAATTTTTATAAGAAATTCTTACCCACTCTACGTAGAAGTTTGGTATTCCTAATTTACACATAATTTTGAACAAAAAACTGTGGTGAACAGCATCTAAGGGCTTTGCCAAATCCAGTTTTACAACATCTCCATTTAGTTTTTCATTTACATAATGAATTATATCACGGATGTTATTATTACAGTTGGCAATGGTTTTCTCTTTGACACTGCAGTATTGTTCTTCAGATATTATTTTACCAATAACATTTTTAAGCCTGTTTCCTAATATCTTAGCTCTGACATTGAGGTGCCTTTGGATTCATTTTTGGGGTCTTTTGTTCAGAGATCGGGATGATTTCTGGGAATCTCCCAACTTTTTTTTCAGTGAGGGAGAGAATTGGTGTAGACTCAAATTTTGTTGACGAGTGCTTTCCCATACATGAAGGTTTTACAATCAACATTCAAAAGTAAAGTAGGTCTCCAGTCACTTAATATCTGACCCTTGGTCCCCTTACAACCAGTGTTTTGTGGTGAAGTCAGACGTTTACATTGAAAAACTTTCTTAACAACCAATAATAACTCATCTTTTATAATAGACCGAAATTCCTTATAGAATTCAGCCGGTAGACCATCCATACCTGGTGCTTTCCCATTATTCAGGCTCATAATAACAACCATTAACTCCTTTTCATTAACATTTGCATTTAGCATGTCACACTCGTCTTCGTCAAGTTTATTATTACAGAGAGCCAGAACCTATCAACATTGACTTTCCCATATAAACTTATGTAAAAGTCTGTAGCATAGTGTAATATGGCATCTGGAATAATACAATACTTGTCCTGGGTTCCCTTTGATATAAGATAATTGTGTTGTCATTTCTTTGTGTTCTTTTCTTTTCCCTTAGCAACACGACAACCTTCTTACCTTCAACTTGTCCCTAATTATCTCGCCCTAGTTTTCACCCCTTCACAAATGCCATTTTTCAAACGCCCAATCTTAGTTTTTATTGAAGTTATTGTTGCAAATTCCACCTTGTCGTCATTTGCTTCCATGTGTAATCCTTTTAACCTGTACTGCAAGAGACCATATTTCTCGATGCCATCCTTTTTAGCTAGCTTGATAAGTAATGCTTTAATCTGAACCTTAGATAATCCCACCATTCTAGTATATCAGAGAAATTACACTTCTCTTTTTAAAACAAAAACCCATAAGGCCCTGAAGTTTTCCTTTACCTCATCATTGTCAGTAAACTTACATTTAATTTCCATTTACGCCCATACCAGTTACAATAGTTTGATATTTTATTTTGACAAAACCACGTTGTGATCTGAAAAGGATATGGGCACCGTTCCACATAAATTAATGAAAAAAGTGATTTTTTTTTTACATATAGTCTTTTTATAATCGTACATGAAGCCATAGTCTCCTCGGACATACGTGTATTCTTTGTTACGTTTATATTTGAGACATCCTTCAAAACCAATTCCCTTAAATAAATTAATGAATTTCTTAGACATTATTTGAGCATACGCATTCAATAAAAAGACCATCTGTTCGCCAATGCCTATTCTCAAACTCAATACTCTACGTTCATCGTCTCTTGGCGAATTACTTTTCAAAGGTGGCAATCGTTTAGGAATTAAAAATTGCTACACCTCTTTTAAAACAAGTGTATAATTTATAAAGATTTCATAATATTCAACATAATTTAACTAATCAACATTTTTCAATTTTTAAACATTATGTTCCTGTAAAATTTTTATATCTAATTATAGTAATTTAGCCATCATTATGAGTTTCCTCTGCCTTACTTTCTTCATTCAGACCATTAATATTAATTGTAGCAACAATCAGTGCCATGTAAGATAAAAGTTAAGCTGCAATGTAACTAATAAGGAGGAAACTTACAGAACCCAACACACTAAAGTTATTGTGCTATTTTTTCTCTTCTTCGCATTATCTGGCCTTCGGTTCTTTGTTGTTTTTTCCAACTTAAGTTTCCCTCCCTGCTTCATTTGACTGACCATCATTACCAAAACAACACTTTTTATGTCTGATGTACGTAGATACAGTACATTTACGTTCTGTCCAAGTTGATACCTTTAGGTACCTAGGGCGCCCAGAATACGAAGAAATAACCGGAGCTCGAAAGCAGCACGTCTGTTTACGTTCGCGTTCTTCTCCTCCTCCTCTATGCTGCCCACTTGTGTGTGTGTGTGTGTGTCCAACACAGTTCCTAACATTATAACTGTCTGGTGAATTGCTACTAGTCATGAGAATGGAGTTACACCAAAAATTTAGAAGAAAAATATTAAAGGAGAATAAATACAAAAGTGGAGTGCAGCCTAAGAATTAAGGCTTTGTAAAATTATATATATAGATTACTGCTCCATTTAATGCTAAAAAGGAGGTAAAATTGGCACTTTTTGTGAAGCAGATCCTGGAAGAAAATGAATGCTTCTGTCCAAAAACACAGACGACAAACCTTGCAAATGTTATTGATTAAGGGTCAGGTCAGTAATGGGAACCTAAACTCGACTTGCATCTTATGCTATGCTTGCTTATACAGCTTCAAGTAAGAAAAACCAAGACTTAAACTTTTTGGATAAAGAGGATCAAAGGTCATACAGCCTTGTAAAATTTAACTAGTTGACACTAAAATTTTTACCATTACCTCTACGCTACAAATTATTGTACTACTATAATCTGTATATAAAAAAAATTGGTTCTCTCAATAGCAATGTATCAATCTATAGTTACTATAGGACTGTTAAACAGAGGTTTGTGGTAATTTCCTAAATCCTTTTCCTTCCTTTGTTTTTTCTCTTATTTTACTATTGTGCATATTATTTGTCAGATCTGTATCTAAAAGTAACAACATCCGAGTCCAAAGAATTTATTACTTCAACATCACTGCATCTCTCAGGATCACTACAAGACTTTACGTTATTCAATGGATTACTTTTTTCCGGAAAATGACCCTGCCTGAGAATTAATTTTTCCTTTAACGCTGGTGGTAATCTCATATTCTCCCTGTATTCAACAGCTGTATTACCCAAATCCTGGTTAGATTTCTCTCATGTTCTTGAGTTAACCATTCTCCTTTTGTTGCATTTTCCAGCCAGACTAACATCAGTTTTGGGACAAACATCATTGTCATTCTACTTGCCACATTACACTCATCCCTTTTTACTTTCAGAAAACTTCGACAACTATGCCCTTTTTCTCTGTATTTTCTTAAACATATGGGACTTTTTAATATGACGATTCAAATGGCCTCAGAGTTACATATGACGTCTCCACACAATTCACAAAGAGTATGCCTATCTTGATGTAACCTTAAATGAATTTTGACAGTCTTTACCAAGTTTCTTGAATTCAGATTGGTCAGGATTACGGGCTCTTTGAGTTATTTATTGTTTTCCTGGTCAGGTAAAGGGCCAATATTTTGTTACAGAAACATTTTCAGAGGCAGTTGAAGAACTTTTGTAAGGTAATGGGCCTAGGGTTCCTATTACTGCACACTGATAAGTAGACACTACAGCAGTCCACATTATTTCAAAGGCTACTTTTTCTCCTGTACCACTTTTTTTGTCTTTTATTTAAAAATCATATCAAGTACATTTTACAAAATAAATACATATTCTATATATGTAACTTTATGCACACAAATAAAAAAAAAACATAAAAAAAATCATACACATCAAACCAATTCCTATCTATTTTTTCATAAACTTTAAAATACACAGTTGAGGTACTTATCTGTAAAAAAATAATTAATTTTTAATTTTTTCTTTAAGGAGAATTTTCATCAAATACCTATCATAACTAAATTTACTTTTTATATACTGATATATTTCATTTATATCAAAATGTAACTGTCTCCCTATCCAAATTGAATATAAGTACCCTGTAGTTTTCGTTATCAATTTCTTTGTGTGTAATGGCTTGCTAGTCATGCCTGCATAGTTCGTCACTGAGAAGAAGAAGAAGAAAAAACTCGCTTTAAACGATCCACATTTAAAACGGTTCAAAATCACACCTAGAGCCATTGAATAAACTACAGTCCAATGTAAGGTAATACTGATCGAATATGTAAAACGTACCTCACTCGTTGGGCAAGACATAGAGGTTAATTTAAAGCGATGAGTAAGGGTCCCATATTATATGAAATTTTCCTCCTATTATGATATTGCTTCGGCCCAATCGTCTACTTTTGCGGCTTTATATATATAATATATATATATATATATATATATATATATATATATATATATATATATATCTATATATATATATATATACATTATAACCCGGTTAATCAACTTCGGACACTACTACTTTATAATACAAAACTCCTCTGCTTTGGACACTTCTACTTAATGAAACTTTTATCAATATGATAATAATAGTAACAATAATAGCATTATTACTCCATCCTCTCTTGTAAAACATACGTAACGCACTTTCGAACATATAACCTCTGTACAATAAATACCTAAAACTTTGAGTCTCTCTCTCTCTCTCTCTCTATCCCAACACCGTCTTGGCAAGCCAACCCCCCGGACCGGACAGTAGTTGACTACCGTTACTGCGTTGTTTTGAAAATTCAGCGGCCGCGTCCAGGCTACACCATCAGTAATTCCTATTGTAAGGACCGGCGGTTTGTATAGTAGAAAAAAAATACAATTTACTTTCAAGAGTTGTGTATCGGAATGCCTCTTGACCGAGTATATTCTTGTAGAGTCTGCCTCGGGTTGGTTGAATTTGGCCGGGGTTAGTTCTCCTGGTTTTGATTTACACAAGTTCAAAGTCTTTTGCACAAATACATCAAGTTGCTCTATATATTAATCCCATTGTTTTCCGTCTGAGTGGGGAGAGAGAAGAGAGAGAATTTCCCACTTTTTGAACCAATTGAAAAGCTATTGGGAAAAACTTGATTACTATCCATTATATATTTGTAAGGATGTAAGTGTTTCTTCAAGAAACGAAGCTAAGCAAAAGAAAACTGCATAAGCCACGTTCAGTACATCAATATTCAAAGTGTCAAGTTGAAACTTCTCTTCGTTTTTGCAAATTGCAAAGTCTGATGGATGTCATATTGCAGCCCTTGGCTCTGACTTCCAGTTTATGGCAGGAATATATTTATTTTTTGTTTTTTATCGATTTCTTAGGAGCGGTTTTAGCAGGAATGCCGACATTCACCTGGGTGGTAATAATATAAAGTCTTCTGCACTTTCTCTGGAAAGCTTTTGATCTTTGAATGAGTTTTCAGTTCACTTTATATAGGCCTAGGACTATGACGACTTTTTGTTCATTTATCTTATTTAAAAAAATGCATTTTAACGTTCATTTTACAATCAATACATATCCAGTATTCTGTAATTTACGTAAACATTTTACTATGTATATGAATACGTATACAGATATCACATACTGTAAATACATACCCATTACACTGACGTATATGTATATAAAAAAATTTCCAGGTAATTAACGGTATGAAACAAATGATTACCGCGCAAAAATTGAAAAACAAATGTTTTTTTTTTAAATGATTTACGCAATACATACCTATTCCTGTTATATACTTTCTCTTAGAACAATTAAGTGTGGATAGTCTTAAAAAAACATATCTATATCCAAAACGTAACCTCATCATGAAAGTCATATCGAGGTGAACTCTACCATAAGTAAAATTAGTATTATGACCGAGTGAAGATTGTGGGAGGATTCATGCAATATTCCTTTTCCTCATTTGTTTCATAATCGTGTTATATTATTTCAAGCTTTTATTTCTGTTCTGTTTATCACAGTAGTTGTTTAATATGCCTGCCACTGACTCGTTCTCATTTCATAATGTTGCCATATATATATAATATATATATATATATATATATATATATATATATATATATTACGTTACAGTTGAGGGCAGGCCCTTGAAAAGATGCTAACCTTGTGTTAGTCTTCTTAAGTTTGTCTTCCTTTAAGGGGGGGGGGGTGCGTTGGATGTCACACGTTCTGCTATGTTTGGTTAGATTAGTATGGTAACCGATATGTTAGTGTTCCTTTCATTTTTTTTTCCAAAAGCAGGTCCCATATAAAAATACGATCTTTTCCGGAAATAGACAGTAATGATAATAATGAATATTCTTGAATCTTGATAACATTTCATTCCTTATTACCTGCGTTACCCTCCGACTTCTATCTATATTACAATTTATACTTGAATAGTATGTGTAAATTCACACACACACACACATATATATGTGTATGTATGAATGATTCATAATTACTATGTAAAATGGGTGTCCCTGCCACAACATTTCATTGCACTATTGTTTCCTTTAATAATAATACACTATCTTTGGTTTCATGGAAATAAAAGAAACTTTTCACGATTTTACTCAGTATTACTTGTAAAGTTAACATTAACCGCCCCCCCACTGGCGCCTCTGAACCTGTTCGTCTTTGTTTTACTCAGTATTGCGCACTTTTCTTTTTTCAAATTCGGCGTCAGTTTCACATAAGGTGGGAAATCAACCCGCCCACAATTCTTCCGACCAATCGGAGTCTTCATCACCCACGCACAACGTGTGAAATCAACCCCGCTCCCCCCGCAATAACCCGCCCACAATTCTTCCGATCAATCAGATACATTATCACCAACGAACAAGCCTTGTGATAGGCGTACAGTGCACGCGTTCGCTACTTGTGCTAATGTCTGACGCCAGACGGTGAGACCTAGCTTACCCACGCCACCCAGCACATAGTAACAGACACGTGGCAAAGTCCATCGGTGTAGCATCCTTTGTGCTCTTGTATTTTAGGTAAGATCATTGTGGTAAATGTTTTCCCTCATTCCCTCTAAACTCGCTCACTCTCTTTCCAATGTGTCGCATTGTAATTTTCATTGAAACGCATGGAGAATAGCCAGCGTAGCATTATTTATTTATCCAAAATTTCGAAATTGGGTCTTGTGTTCAGGGCTATCTCGGAGATGGCCCAAAAGACGAGACCCAGTCTCGAAAATTCGGATATGTAATGAGTAATGCTACCCTGGCTTTTCGACATCCTGTTTGTATTTAGCAAGGTAAATAGAATAAGGGATCTATATACCTTGGTATTTAGAATCTACGGCGTTCCAGATGCCCCAACCTTCCGTATACTTGAGGGCGAAAAGGCACTGAAGCTAAGCCTTTTAACTCGCGTGTGTTATACGCTAATAATTATATCCAGTCTCGTATATATTACATTTTCCCTCATTCTGGTTTTTGGTTTATTGAGAGTAATTTCCTTTTCAGGATGCAATTGCACTCATGTTGAGAAAGTAGGCCCATCTCCGTCACCTTATCGTTCAAGTTTGCCGGTAAGTGTTTCTGTGGTTATCCGTTATTATTGAGATGTGTAATGCAGACAGGAAACGGCTGTATAGGCCCTAGTGAACGTTGCACGTCTTAAAATGTAAACTGATAATTGCAGTTTCCCATAGCCCCCTGGGTGGGGTGAGGGGCCATATGCCAATACATATGAATTTGTAACCTACCATTTTGTAACGAGCTCTTCACTCGTTATTTTGAACCCCATAAACACTTTGCAAATTATAAATAACTCTGATAATGTGTTTAACCTTATGGTAGGTCTATACAGGCTGATACTGTGGTTATGTAAATTCTAATATTTATGAAGTTGTAACTACAATTTGTAATGAGGTCTTCACTCGTTATTTTGAACCCCAGAAATAGATATTGAATTTAAATAATTAAACGTCATTATTACATTACCTTATACGCCAGCTACGGCAGGTTGAGACTTAAAATACAGTTAGCCGGCCTGTTTGACAACTCTGCCCAATCCTTGGCCAATGGAGGTATTTAAATTTAATGCAAAAGGGTAACATTCAATAAGCGAAATTTGTTTTGTTAATGTATAAGTAATATATGTCATGTGCATGTATGCTTGCTTGTAAGGTATTCGTCCCCGCGAATACGAAAGCCATCAGGAAATGGGCCGTTGAATGTATTTCGCCCTGTTTAGGTCGAGTCCCTGTGGGATAATTACAGTCGTCTGATTAAATGTTACTCAAAATTCTTGTTCAGGAGGCAAAACTTAATAGAAAAACAGCAACTGCCATAGTTTAGGCAGCCGCCGAATAGTAATATACGTCTACCGAATTTAGGTCGAAGTAGTATAATGTTTTGATCAACGTGTTTTGCTTGTGTACCGACGAATGGAAGGAGGTTACAAGTAATTTTTATAAAGGCACAATGACTGAGGTCACTTCCCTTAATCATCCATACATGAGGGAATGGCAGTGCCGCTCAAAAAAGAAAGAAAAATACTAAATCCACCAAATTGTCACTTATTTCCTGAAAACTTTGAACGAGTTTGAGAAAATATGGCAGCAGTGCCAATCACCCTCAAGTCTTACAGATCAGTTGACCCAGTCGTGTCCAACGAGTTTGATTCCAGTGGGCTGGGTGTGGATTTGTTCTTTCTCCTTTTCTTCATGTCCTACCACCGCATCCGAATTCCCCCTAATGAATTTGAATTGCTTCCGGTGACGAAGTGGCAAATTACGTTGATGCCTGTTAATGGACCTTTAGGTGGGGTATAAGAATGGGTTTTCTGGCATATGTTCACGCGTTTTGAACGAATTTGGTCTACTTTCGTCGGAAATACAAAGTTTTGGGGTAAAGGTATAGACACGAAGACCAAACCGTTCGATTGTTTTTTTTTTTCTTGTCAATGAATTTCCGAAGGGAGTTTGTGTTCGGAAGACTACAGCCACCTCTTAACATTAAATATTCCCATCTGGAAGTGAATCTTGTTATCGCGCAGGGGTATTTTTTGTGGGGGGGGGGGGGGGTGGGGGGGGGGGGCTAATTAATATCGGCACCTCTCGCCCCACGCTTTATTTCAACCTTTGGGCAACAGGTGTCGCCAATTGCGCGGTGGAAATAAATTCTAAAATTGTTTTTCACCTGGAAGTGTTTCTTGAATTTATATATATGAAAAATGGTCAGTTACATTCACTGCCATTGTATTATTTAATATCCATTTCGTAAAACAAACAATACATGTGAGTAGGCGGAGTTCGATTTTGAAACTGACCCCTTGCTTGTTTTTATTTTTTTTTTTTTTTTTTTTTAAGGTCAGTATCTGCCAAAGCACATGTTTGCTGTTCTTAGAGATCTTGAAGGTTTTGTGGCCGTAGAGCAGATCAGTAGTATTGCACTTTCGAGACTGAGGACGGTTGCGTTGATCTACCTTTATTGTTATGGCCACCCCAGCATTCTCTCTCTCTTCTCTCTCTCTCTCTCTCCTCTCTCTCTCTCTCCCTCCGTCTCTCTCTTCCTTCTCTCTCCTCTCTCTTCTCTCTCGTTTTTGTCGAACGTAGCATTGTGAGCAACTAGGAAACTCACGGGCCCATAGCCTCCAGCCACTCTAGAAAACTTTCGTAGAGAATTGTCCATAGGCAACGATTCCCATTTCAACGGTTTCGGCGAGACGTTCTTTCATGAGAGTGCCGTTTTCGTTTTTCAGTTCATTCATCTTGAGCTCTGGGATGAACTGGCTTGGAGGGCGTTACATACTGCATAAACACGCCCTCATTGTGCGCAGCTGCTATTTGCAGTATGTCAACTCCTACATTGAGCCCACCGGTTTCTAAGTTGAAATAAACAAGTTTGCATTAAGCTGCGTCGCCTGGGCCTTTCCTTTTCCAGGTCTCGTTATAAGTTGGCTGGCATTCTCTTGCAAAGCCTTTGTCCTTCTTTTGCTTCCTCCTTAGAATATAATAAAATGCATTTTGCACGAGTCTCATTCACCTGCATCTTTTGACTTCCGGAGATGGGACTGAATTGAATGGGGAATGCAGAGCTGTCCACTCAACTTGTAAGAAGGATTTCTCTGTTGATTAGAATACCCATTGATGTTTCTTCTCGTAGAATCTTTGGAGGTGGCATTTTCGGGAGATAGCTGACTCATGAGCATGACTGAAATTGAGCATCATTAAAAAAAATTTCTCGCTTCAAAATTAGATCCGTTTATACTAACTGTGAACTTTAATGTCCATTTGTCTCTGTCAGCCAACTTGAAGCAACTGGCTCACTGCAGACAGTCTTAGCTGATGTATTAGGTGCAAGAGTTGCTGGTTTGGCAGAACATTCACTAAAACTTTGTGTGTGTGTGTGGTCTGAACTCGCAGTTTGTGCAGACATTGAGAAACCACCAGTTAACGTCTTTATTGTATAATATTCACATCTAGCAAGTCATTATGCATTCGTGCGTGCGATACATCAGCTGCTATTGAAAGTCCTTTTGTAACTTTTACACTGACAGTTCTCTGATGACTATTCTCAACCTTTTCATGCAACGAAATTCTCATTTCTTCCTGTGTTCCCAATTTCAAAGTTGAGATTCTTGTTGTCGGGACACGTCGTCAAGACATTTGCTTTATATGTGACACGTTGGCTTTACATGTGAGACACTCACTTGCGTCTATCTTCGATAATTTGGAGTGTTTCCAGAGAAGGGTTACCTGTCCTGTCTTCCGTCTAAATTTTGAAGGACTGCCAGTTTTTTTCTTCTGTACGATTTGTCAAGTGTAAGTGCTTCGAGGTGCCGTCATACCTCCCTTTACCATCCTCGATCATGATGTTCACGAAACGCTGGGAATTTTCTTTGGCAGGACACTCCAGTTTTTTCCCTTGTTGCAGTATGTGATGTATCCCTTTGATACCCTGTACTTTCGGGTGTGCGGCAAATGTCTCTATCATTTGCTCGACAGTAAATTCCTCGAAAGCCATTGCTCGAAAAATAATTGGTCGAACTGTCAATTCCTCGAAAGCCAATATTTTTTAAGAATATTAATGACCATTTAAAGAATTGATGTTGGCTTTCGAGAAAAATACTTAAAAAATTTAGCAAACCTCTTTCTAGTTTACATGAGGAAAAAGGTTAAAGTAAGACGGCAATTAAGCAAATTGTAGTTGAAACAACATAGATTAAAATTTTGTTTAGCGAACAAATTTTACACCACAGGCACGTTTTCATTATCGTTGTTCATTTTCATACGCCTAAAAAATATTTTTGCAATATGTTCAACTCTCTATCTTTCATAAGTGAAAAGGTTACAAAAGTAAAACAAAATAAAGTATTATTGCCAAAATTGACTCGATCAAAATGAAGTATTATACGATAGCTTGATTGATGGCAAGCACTTCATTGTTGTTCGAAAGTGTTGTGCCGCCCCTCGACTGCGTTGCTTGTTTTTGGCATTCCTATGACATACTGAAAACAGTTCCATAATTCATGTTTGAAGAAAGGAGCGCGGCTACGGTTTATTTCTATATGGCCACCCTATCCAAGTGTCTAAAATTATGTGAGATTGTTCTGGGTTGCAAGAATTAAATTACGACCATCTGCGAGACCAGAGTCACAAGCAAGGAATACATCTTTGATGGTTTTTGTAAACACTTCCAGGATGATAAGATCGAAGCAGTTATTAGGCAAAGCAGGGCCAGCATTTTCCTTAGCTCGTAAATTGCGTGTAGTTCTTTTTCATATTTGCTACTGAAGGGAGCTTCACCGCCACGGCATCACTTACTCCATTGAAGCACATGATACAAAAGAATGTGGTGTATCTCAACTATTAATTGCATGCGATTTCACATTCTCTTGGATTTTAGCAGCATCAGGTTTAGTACCGTCTCTGCATAGTTGTGATCTCCACTTCGTTTTTGGATATCATCGATAGTGATAGCCAGTATTTTCTGACAAACGATTTAAAACTGGATCTAATTTATACTTTCTGTGATAGGAATTTACCGTTAAAACTTGTTTTTAAAACTTGAACGCGAGAACTGCATAATGTTTTAACTTATAAGAACCGTTTAACGGGAAACCCAAAATAGGCTATTATTATCATTTTTACGTTTTGTGACCTTGGTTTTATTTGATGGCCTCATGGCACCGAAATCCTGTTGTAGGTAGCATTTGAAGTATTCAACATTAAATATTGTTAAAATGACAGTGGCGGAGTTTTCATGTCCTCTGCCAAATCTAAGATCTGTTGAACATAGTCAGTCTGGAGGAGGGGGTTGGGGGGGGGGGGGAGATGTTAAACCACCTCACTGAATGCTACTTAGGACAGGAAGAACCTTTCCTAAGTCATGGCCGCCTTCATTCATACGGGAAACATTAGCTTGTGTATCTATGTCGGGAATCAATATTTCAGTCATTTATTCACCATATTTTTACAAAGCATTTTTTTTTTACGACATACAGAACGGTTGGCTATTCAAGATGGAACTACTTTTCCTTTGCTGTTGGATTGAATTACGCAAATTTGAAAGAACTAGTAGCGTAGAGAGATGATAGTCAAATAAAAATATTTGGATTACAAGAAACAGCTGATGAGCCTCACTGCATATATCGATAAACGAATCAATGCCCATAAGTGTAATCAGCCAATCAGAGCCACCCTTACGTCCAGTCATTCGTTTCGTGTATTATGTGAATTTTATCAATATTTCTCGGTCGTTTTACCTACATTATTTGTTGTTTCAATGGGAAAATCAGAACTAGCTTTAAAAGGTTTAAGAGGTAAGAGAAAATCGTTACCGAAGTTATACATGGTTGGATAGTTGTCTATCTTACAAACATCTCCCTCTTCCCGAACACCCCCTTACCGACCCTGCTCTTCCATTTTCTACGTCATTTTCTAGTCAAACGCAATTGTATGATGACATTACTTTTTGTAATTTCCCTCTGTTACCGTCTTATGTAATCTTGAAAAATCATGTATAAAACCATGAATCGCATTGTAGTTTGGTATTATTATTTTTTCCTTTTATCAGGTAATTTTATTTCTGTTCAAATATGCAAGTGAAATATGTTAGCCGGTAAGGAAAAGTCTACACCAATAAGGCTTGCCTTTGCCAACACCGAATTCATTCATATTTTCAGCACTATCACGTAAACAAAAGCGGCGTTGCCATTTAGCGGACTTCACACACACACACACACACACTCTCTCTCTCTCTCTCTCTCTCTCTCTCTCTCTCTCTCTCTCTCTCTCTCTCTCTCTGTAGAATCATAAATAAGTGTAAATATACCGATCGGTAGCTCGAATTTTAACACCGGGCCGCCTCCTCTTGAATTAAAGACACGGTTATCAGGTTTGAAAACCACATTTTGTCCATTTAGTGGAGTGTGCCAAGGTAGGCTACCGTGGCTCGGAAAAACACAACCAGCTCCTTTGTGTGTTACTTCTGAAGAACGCTTACACTGCAATACAGTTAGGGGGCAATCTGCCTATCTCAAAGAAAACTATTTCCAAAGCAGACTGCGTTACACATAGTACACTGAACTTTTTATTTAGGGTGCAATCAATTTTAACACTCCTCAGACTTGAAACAGATAATCAATAGTGTGCATGAGCAAAACCAACAAATCAACCAATTTTTACACATTTCCAACATTTGTATTTAACTTTTAAATTTAAATTAAAGTTTTTCTTGACCTAAACCCTTACTGAATATATCGGCAATCATATCATATTTTTTGGGCAATATTGCAACTGAATTACATTTTTGTCACATTGATCTCGTACATAACGAAATTCAATATCAATATGCTTTGCAATAACATGAATCTTAAGAATCCTTGACATTACAATGGTAGACTGGACTGTCTTCTAAAATCAAAATTGGGCCTTACATTCAAATTTCAAATCTCTTAGCTTCTGCAACCAAACAGCTTCTGTTGCGACAGCTAACTCTATGTACTCTGCTTCAGCAGTTGATCAAGCCCCACAGTTTTGTTTTTTACTACAACTCCCAAACCACAACTAAGGTGAAAACAGTAACCAGAAGTTGACTTGCGATCGTTGATGTCACCTGCCCAATCAGCATCTGAATAGCCGGTGATCTCTGAAATACCATTAATAAAATTCCAAAATATGTGTACCCTTTAGAGATATTATACGCTTCACTGCTTTCCAATGCTGAATGGTAGGTTTAGCACGATACTTAATCAAAACTGCTACTGCAAATGCGAATATTGGTAAGGTTTAGCACCGATTACTTATCAAACATACTCACTGAAATGCGAAATATGTAAGTTTAAGCACGATAACTTTCAACACTTACTCACTGCAAATGCGATAACAGCCCTTGAATTTAGACATACAATAAACTCCCAACCGCTGACTTGATACATGTTCTGGTCAAATTCTATGCATTGATCAGATGCTTTACATAACTTCAGACTTGGATCAACTGAAGTTTCTATAGGCTTTGAATTCTCGCTACATTTCCAGTATAAGATGGTTGACCAATCCACACTTGACCTTTGGAAGAATCTTGTACAACTTTGACACCTAAAAAATAATTAAGCTCACATCTTACAAAAGGTTTCATCATAATCCACACCAAACTTGTGAAAAAAACTTTACATGTCCCTTTTGAAAACCCATCCGCTGTTAAGGGCTTTTCTACCCTCAGGAAGTTCAACTAAATCATAAACTTGATTATCATGAATAGAATTAATTTTCTCATTGCATTAATCCAATACTCTCTCATAGCCCATCAATGCTTCAGTGAATGATGCTGGTTCATTTGTCTCATGAGCAACTGAAACCCACTTACCATAGTACATCTTAGGTGGTCGCTTCACTAGGAATATGAGCATACAAACACACCCAAAAACCAAAATGTTTAACATTTGGTTTAATTCCAGTAAATGAAGTGCTCTAGCAGGACTTCTGTTTTTCAGATAATAAGCAGTTTAGCAGGACTTCTGTATTTCAGATAATAATCAGCTGACAATGCTTTTGCCTAAAATTTGAGGCAACTGTCCTTTAGTACATGTTTCACAAAACTCCAAATCTATTAACATCAAATTTCTAACCACCTACCAAACTTTCTTTCACTAACAGCCTTAAGTTATCAATACCTAAATGGCCATACCTTCTATGCCACCTATTTTCATTAGGCCTAACCTATTACCTATTACAGACAACGTACTCGTATGATATTTTTTTGCACATTTTAAATAATACAAATTAAATTTTTTTTTTCTGCAAATGCAATCAACTTATTGGCATAAAGTTTTACACATCCCGACAAAACGAAGTGACAAGTTTTGTAGAGCTTTACACAAACACATCATTCAATGTACAGTTCTTCTCTTTACCATCAGGCAACAACATTTTTATGGCTACTTTGCCAGAACCACAAGCCTCTAATGAATCACCATCTAATATCTATCACGTGTAACAGGATGGTTTTTCTGGAATATTTTCACGCATTTTGAACGAATTTGATGTCGATTTTCGTCGGAAATACAAAGGTTTGGGGTAAGGGTATCGACACCCTACACTCTAAACTCCACTACTATTGATTTCCGAACAAAATCGTCGTCAGAATACTGAAAAGTATAAAATTCTACCGACATTTTGAAACATTTCAAATAAGAGCTAAAATATTCCATAAAAAATCAATTTTGGAGAAGTTTCATAGGCAAATCCACCTATCGCTACTGTCTGTTACGATGCCGAATTCTACGGCACATGCGCCATGTTACAGGGGAGTCTCTCTCTCTCTCTCCAGACCCATCTAAGTGAGAGGAAAGGGGGATTCATACATTGCGTTACAAATTATACCTTTTCCTCATTTGTTTATCATGTTATATTATTTCGACTTTATTTCTGTTCCGTTTATCATAGTATTTGCTTAATTATGTGCATTGTCGTGTTCTCACTTCTTAATTTTGCTCTATTTCTCTTGCAATGTTTCCTTGTAATTTTTGGGGATTGAGACTAGAAGGGGGTTGTAGGACGATTCGATACATTTTTGTCAGTGACGTCTAATCGGGTTGCTTTAGTGGTTTTTCATACATGATTTATACAAGATTTGTACACAAGTCGCTCCTTTCTCTTTCCATTATTCACGTCTGGCTCTTTTCGTTTCATCTTTTAGAATGCATTTCTCACCCATAATTTCTGTTAAAATTGGACATTATTATTAGTAGAACATTTATATATTGCAGTTTATAGATTTATTGACATTTCAGTTTGCACAATTCTCTCCCTTAGTCTTATTATTGACTATTGGTCACAGGACTTCATATTTAGTGTCCATTAACCGCTCCCTGTTTAGTTTGTTTTCAATTTGAATTGACTGGCAGGACTGAACTTCGTAATTTTTACATATTTATTTCCGTTTTATCGTTAATATCATCAGTTTTAATATTTTAGTTCCTAATTATGGGTCTTAAATAATTCTCTCTCTCTCTCTCTCTCTCTCTCTCTCTCTCTCTCTCTCTCTCTCTCGTGGTTTAAAAACGTATGTTCGTTGTACGCTTGATTATTACAATATGATAAGGTAGCCACACTACCAAAAGGATATTGCTCAAATAGTGTGTGTACAAATGTCCTTTACAGCTAGAATAGAAGTAGTTAGGGATCTTGACCACTTGGAAAAACTAAATTTTTAATACAGGCATGGAAACAAGGAAATACCGAAAACATCATGGAGCTCAAAAATACCAGAAAGAGCAAGCAGAAGGGGACCTGGGGCAACCCAAATAAAATCGCTCTCTCGAAGAGCAAGCAGAGGGACCTGGGGCAACCCGAACACGAGAGAGCGAGAGCGAGAGGTATGGCATTCCTTTCATGCTGCCGACTTTTAGTATTGAAGGAGATCACGTTCATTCACCAATTCTGTTGGTTATGTTTCAGTGAGTTCTATAAACTTACGAGAAACCGCTCAGACAAATGGAAACTTATAACTATCCACCGGTGTTAAAAACTTCCAGTACCACAGAGAACTCCCAAATAAACTATCATTAATTTCCTACCAACTCTTCAATCTCTGATCAGCTCCCTAAAATTAATTAGTGTGCATACCCCATTGATTGATTAGCAACGCAAGCAGAGTTACGTCTTGCAATGAACCCCCAGTGAACAGAAACTATGTACAGTTTGCGTACGTGTGAGTTTCCATAACTGATAATGATGATTGTTATTTTTGTTGTTTGTTATTATTATTTTAATTTATTTTAATTTTTTTATTATTATTTATTATTGACCAATGGTCACAGGACTCGTTCATATTTAGTATCGATAAGACTTTTCCTGTTTTGTTTTCAATTTTAATTTGGCTCGGTGGCAGAACTAAATTTCGTGATTTTTCATATATATTTCTTTCAATTTTATCGTTAATATTATCATGTTTCCCCCGTTGCTGAATAACCACTGGTTCCATGCAACGTAAAAACACCATACAAACAAACAAACAGCATTTTTCAGTATTTTGTAAATCTATTGTTGCTAATTATGAGTCTTGCTATGACTGCTCATTTTGGATGCTTTTAATACACCTAAATCAGATTTTTATCGCCACCTCTCTCTCTCTCTCTCTCTCTCTCTCTCTCTCTCTCTCTCTCTCTCTCTCTCTCTCTCGTCCGTTCCAGAGACCCTCTATTGCTCACACCGTTGGAGTGTTCCTGGTGCACTCCAGGCATAACTTGAACCCTAGTATTTGTAGCGTCCCTTCGGCCCCCCTTAACTGCAACCCCTCATTCGTTCATGTTTTCTTTTCAAACTGATTTTCATTTTCCTCAACCTTCCCAACGATTGTTCCATCACAGCCTTCTGATGTCAAGTTCCGTGTCACCGCTGAATAACCCTGCTGGTCTCTCTCTCTCTCTCTCTCTCTCTCTCTCTCTCTCTCTCTCTCTCTCTCTCTCTCACACGATGTCTCTTCGGATGGACCAACAAGTCTTTGAGACGTCCTAATCCTTGTAACTGTAACGCTCTCTCTCTCTCTCTCTCTCTCTCTCTCTCTCTCTCTCTCTCTCTCTCTCTCTCTCTCTCTCTCTGGGTACCGCGAGTATTGCAAAGTATTATTGTTGTTGTGAGGTTGGCACTCGCCAGTACCAAGAGTTGAACCACAAAGAATTAGGAAGAATATTTATACGTATCTGTATATGATGGAGGATGTGCTTCGGTTTTTTTATATTTATTTGAAACTAAAAGATATGTACGTACAAAAGCTGTTATCCCATACCTCTAAATAAATTGCTGATAAGCCAATGGTTACAGTGTTCTGTTAGTCATTAGAAGAAGTTGATAATTGATAAATGTAAATTCCTTCCCAGTGAACAGTTGTCAGGTTGAAAAGCTTTTAATTTTTATGCAGTTTACTGGCAGGGTAACTCATTATCAGACGACAGACAAGAAGGGACCGACTTTCGTTGTGTTTTGTTTTATTAAGAGGGAGGCGAGTTTCGGTGGGCTGAATGAACACCCCCTCCCCCCCACATTCATCAGTCGCTTAAAATAAACTGCTTTTTTTTTTTTAAATGTCTTACAGGTTCATACTGAGATAAACTCTTGCTCCTTCCTTGTTTCACATTTTACCTTAATCATACTGACAAGAAAATATTTTAAAGAAAGATCTTTCTCGAACTTGCCAAGTTGCTCAATTGATATTAGTGAAGTTACAGTTTATAGTTGTGATATTGAAGTTAGTTACTTTTTATTATAACGTTATAGTACGGAAAGTCTTAAAAACAGTCCTTTCTTTTTGTTTATTGTTTTGAACTTTATGTATTATTTTTGCTCTTATCTCAAAAATATTTTGTACATATATTTAAATAGTTATATTTATTATAGGTAATGGAGTCTGTTCAGTAGTCAAGCAGTTCACTTGAGTAAA
>NC_087214.1:6098469-6105969 GCF_015104395.2 Macrobrachium nipponense | reverse complement strand
TTTTTATTTATTTATTTATTTATTAATATTTATCTATTTTATATTTAGTTTATTTATTTATTTATTTTTATTTATTTATTTCTATTTATTTTTATTTATTATTTATTTATTTGTATTTTATTATTTTTATTTTTATTCATTTAATTATTTTTATTTATTCATTAATTATTTTATTCATTTAATTATTTTTTTATTCATTTAATTATTTTATTTATTTATTTCATTTTTCATTTCTTTATTGATTTGTATTATGGTTTTTATTTATCTATTTATTTCATTTATATAGTTTTTATTTATTTTTTATTCATTTTTATTTATTTCTTAATTTATTTGTATATTTATTTTATATATATGTTTTATTGTTATTTTTATCTATTTTATTTTTCATAATTTTTCATATTTTTTTATTTATGTATTTATTTATTTATTTTTTATTTATTTATTTATTATTATTTTATTTTGTATTTTTATTTTATTTATTTTATTTATTTTATTTTGTTTATTTTATTTATTTATTTTATTATTTTTATTTATATTTTATTTATTTTTTTATTTATATATTTTTTTGGTTTTTTATTTATATTAATTATTTATTTATTTTACATTTTTTATTTGTATTTATTATTTTGGTTTTTTATTTTTATTTTAATTATTTCCATTTATTTGTTTGTATTATTATTTTTTATTGGTATTTATTTATTTATCATTTTATTTTTTTATTTATTTCCTATTTATTTATTTTTATTAATTTTATTTATTTTTATATTTATTTTTATTCTTTATTTATTTACTATTTACTATTATTTATTTATTTTATTGAATTTTTTTTTATTTTGATTATTTATTGTTATTATTTACTTATTTTATTATTTACTAGTATTTACTTATTTTTATTTATTTAATTTTATGATATTTCTTTATTGTATTTCATATTTACTTTATTTATTTTTTTCTATTTATTTATATTTTTATCTATTTTTATTATTTATTCGGTTTATTTTTTTTATTTTTGTTTATATATTATTATTTATTTCATTCATTTATTTACTTTATTTATTTTTCATTTAGCTATTTTTTATCATTTATTATTTATTTCGGTTATTTATTTTTGTTTATATATTCTTATTTTTTTTATTTTTTGTTATTTATTTATTTTATTATTTTTATTTATATTTTATTATTATTTATTAATGATTTTTATTTATTATTTATTTTTATTGGTTTTATTCATTTTCAATATATTTTTTTTCATTTTTTTTATTTATAATATGAAAATACCTGAAAATATTTAAATTTTAGCACATTACTTTTTTTCAAATAATCATTTTAAGAATTCTCTAAAAAAATAGTTCGAAAAATGAAAAAGAAATAAGCTTTCAAAGTATACCATTTTAAATACAATATCCTAGCGCTTATTGGCTCCCTTATTGAGACTAGTTTTTGTTTAACAGAACATTTCAAAAATTGCTTAAAAATAGGACACTGAATTTAAAACAAAAATAAATTTAATAAATAATTTTATTTGAATACAGTAATTTTGGGAGTTTCACCTTAAATTTTATTACTGATTTTTTCCAAAACTTATTTAAATTATCAACTAAAAAGAATGTAACCAAAAATTTTATACAAATATTTAAATTTCTTAACAATATTCATGACAGTTTTTTTACATTTTTGATTAGCTGCTTTTTGTTGAAAAAAATTATTCAAAAAATCGACCGAAAAAGACAAAAATCAAAAATAAAAAAGCTAAAAATATATTTCAATTAAGATGCAATATTCTTGTCACATTTGCTCTTGTTTTGAGGCCTATTTTCTGTTTCAAATGTCACTTCAATAATTGCATTAGTATTGGATACAACAAAGGAAAAAACAGCTAAATAGTAAATAATTTCCAATATGATATTTTTAGGACTTTTTCCTTCTTTTTCATGACTGACTTATATTTCAAAAATCATTTGGAAAATCGCCTGAATCTAGGACAATATATCAATTAAATTTGTACGAAATATTTGAGTCTTATTCATTGGTTGTTGGCAGTTTTCTTGTTCAAAAACTCATCATAAAAACCGCCTAAAAAATAAAATGAAATAGAGAAACAATAAAAGATTTTTTAAAAATCATTTGAATATATTTCAATTTTAGTACGCAATTTTTCTTATCTTTTTTATTACTGATTTTTTTTCAAAAATCACTCAAAAATCGGTTAAAATTTTATTATGATTTTGATGACAGATTTCTATTTCAAAAATAATTTTAAAAAGTATTTTAATTTTTGTACAATATGTTTGAGAGTTTTTTCCTATTTTTTATGGATGATTTTTGTTTCAAAAAATCATTCAGAAAATTGGCAAAAATAAGACAATGGATTTAAAATTAAATTCAGTTAAAATATTAATTTAAATTCACTAACTTTGATAGCTTTCCCCTCATTTTGATGACTGATTTTTATTTCAAAAATTATTTTAAAAATAGCATAGAAATAGAACGTAAAATGTTTTAAAAATAAATCTATAAATTTGTGCAAAATATTATTGAGTATATTTCCTTTTTTATTTTGGCTATTTTTGTTTCAAAAATAAATATAACAATTCGCTAAAAAAAAAAAAAAAGTGGGGGAAATCGGAATAAATACAGTATTTAAGAATTTTCGCCTTATTTCGAAAAACTGGTTTTATTTAAAAATTAATTTAATAAAAATATGATGAATATAACATTAAAATTTAGACAAAAGCTAAAATCATTTATCAAAAAGATGCCAAAAATACAAACATATTGTACATATTTTCAAATAAGTTTTTTATTTCATTTTTTGTCCTTTTTATGCGATTTTCATCAATAGTTTTCAAAATGGGGTGAAAAACTACAAAATTTTAGTTCATAATTATTTTTTTTAAACCATACTTTTATGTTATTTTCATTGTCCTGATTTAGGTAATTTTCGAAATGATTATGGAAACAGAAGTCAGAATTAAATCGAATGCAAAATTATCATAAATGTAGTATTTTTTTCCTCCTTTTTAGGTGATTTTTATGATTATTCTTGACACAAAATTCTTGCATCAAAAGATGAAAACAAAAACTCAAAAATTGTGTACCAAAATTGAAACTTTTTTTTAAATGTATGTGGTTTTTTAAGAGATTTTTGAAACAAAAATAACACATCTAAAGGAGGACTAAAACACGTTAAATATTTCATTTAAATTTATATATATATTAATCTTTTTCCAGTTTAATTTTATTTTTAGCACTTTTATGATGATTTTTGAGACAAAAAGAAAAAAACCTAAAAATATTGTGCAAAAACTGGAATATTTATTAAAACTATCTATGCTATATTTCATGTCCCATTTTTAGGCGATTTTTATAATTATATATGAAAAAAAGATCAGTCATAAAAATGAGTGAACAATCCAAAAATTAAATAATTATTTTAACATGTCTATATGAAATTCATTCCTCTTTGTGATGGATGATTTTTGCTTAAAAAATCATTTAGAAAATTTGCTAAAATTAGAACAATGAACTTCAAATTAAAAGCAGTTTGAAAAACGTTTAATTTGAATCTAATATTTTTTATATTTTGCCTGATTTTTTATGACTGATTTTTATTTCGAAAATTATTTAAAAAAAACACCTGAAATTCGGGCAATAAATGTAACAAAATCATTTAAGAAATATATAAATTTTTGCCTAATATTTTTGAGAGTTTTTACCTCCTTTATTTTGGCGGATTTTTGTGTCAAAAATAAATATAAGAATAGCCTGAAAAAGGGGGGTGGGTGAAAAAAAACGATTATTTTATCTTTCAATTTAAAAATAATATTTTTCACCATGTCACCAAATAAGAGGGCAAAACTCCCAAAAATGGGCCCAATAAGCCCAAAGATATTGCATTTAAAATTACATATTTTTAGAGCTTTTCTCGGTTTCATTTTTTGAACTATTTTTTGGAGAATTCTTATAATGATTAATTGAAACAGATAACAGCCACCAAAGTAAGTGGTAAAATTTAAACATTTTTTATTACTTTTCATGTTACATTAATCAATCTACTAAAAATTTAGACGATTTTCTAACTGATTTTTGAAATAAAGATTAATCACCAAAGAGAAGGTAAAACTCCTAAAAAAAATGTATCAAAAAGATGAAAAAAAAACTAAGATTTTGTACTAAAATTGAAATATTGTTTTAAACTTTTTAAGTTACATTTATTTTCATATATTTCTGCGATTTTTAAAAGAATTTTGAGACAAATGTATTTGTCTTCCACTAATTTTTTAGTTGCTTTTCTAATTCATCTTTATCAACAAACAGCCTTACAAAGGGAGAAAAACTAAAAAAATTATAATTTTTTAAATTTTTATATGCTATTCATTACCCTATTTTGGGCCAATTTTTAAATAATTTTTGAAATAAAAATTAGTCCTAAAAACGGTAAATTTAATTAAAATACTGTATTCAAATTAGATCATTTTTTAAACTGCTTTTAAATAAATCATTTGAAAATAGCATAAATTTTGACAATTAATGTACCATAAAAATGTTAAACAAATATATTTTAATTTAAACAAACTATTTATGGTAAAATACTGTATCTAAATTGAAATATTTAAGGCTTTTTTTTTTAGGTATCTTTTTGTCATTTTATAATAAATACACTATGTGTGGTATTATATGTAAATGAAACATTTTAAAGCTATTAGGTCTCTTATTTTGTCCTTTTTTTTTTTTATTCATATACACTTTTTATGGTAAAATTGAAATATTTTTGAAGCTTTCTTAGGTTTCGTTTTTAATCAATTATTGTAATAGATTTTGAAACAAAACTCCGCCAGCAAAAAGAGGAAAAACTCAAAAATACTATGCAGAAATTTAGATTATTTTGAAACTTTCATTGTCCCCTTCTTAGGCGTGTTTTTACATGAGTTTAGGTATCAAAACCAGTCATAAAAAAGAAGGCAAAATTCCCAAAATATTGTATCCAGACTATGATTTTTAAACTTTATTTTAAATTCATTGTGTTATTTTTAGACGATATTTTAAATTATTAAAAAAATACCAGTCATCTAAAAAAACAAAAAAACTTCAAAAATTTTATGTTATATTAATTTCTAAAAATAAAAATCAGTCATCAAAAAGTGAGGAAAAATCCTTCAAATGTTGTATTCAAATCAAATTACTTTTTGAACTGCAGCCATTTTTTAAAATAACCATTTTAATAAAAATAAAACAAAAAGTTACGAAAATTTGGTACTAAAATTGTAATTTTTTTGAACGTTTTATGATCCTTTTTAAAGAAATTTTTTGAAATAATTTTTAAACAAAACTCATCTATAAAAAAAGAAGGGCAAGATACCCATTTAACCTGAAATTTTTTGAAGCCTTTTTCAGTTAGATTTTTACTTTTTGTAGGATTTTTATCATGACTGAAACAGAAAAAACCGCTAAGATGAGAGAAATATATTGCAAAAAAATTATATATTAAAAACATTTTATGATAAATTTATTTCCCTATTTCTAGGCGATTTTTTAAATGATACTTTCAAGACAAATCTATGATTGAAAATTCTTAAAAGTTTCGTATATGAATTGAAGTGTGATTTAAAAAAAATTGAAGTGTGATTTAAAAAAAATTATGTTATATTCGTTGACATTTTTTTATTTGATTTCTTAAATGATTTCTGAACCAAAAATCACTTTTTCAGGCTATTCCTAAATTGATTTTTTATACCAAAAACAGACAAAATAAAGGAGGTAAAAACTTTCAAAAATATTGTGCATAAAATTAATATATTTCCTAAATTATTTTATGCTACATTTATTGCCCGAATTTTAGGTAAGTTTGGAAATAATTTTTGAAATAAAATCAGTTATTAAAAACTGGGCAAAACTATTAAAAATATTGGATTCAAATTAAATCTTTTATAAACTTCTTTTAATTCCAAGTTCCTTCTCCTTTTTTTAGCCAATTTTCAAAATGAATATTAAAGCAAAAATCATCCATCAAAGAGGAATGACTTTCAAATAAACATGTTAAAAGAGTTATTTAATTTTTTGATTGCCCACTCTTTTTGAGAGAATGAATGTAGCATAAAAAGTTTTTAAAAATATTTCAGTTTCTGCACAGTATTTTTGAGGTTTTTGTCTTTTTGGTGGCCTAACTTAGTTTGAAAAATCATTATAAAAAAAGAGAAAAAATGAAACTGAATATATATAGATTTAAATGAAATATTTGGCGCGTTTCATCCTCTTTTAGATGTGTGATTTTTGTTTTAAAAATCTTGAGAAAAAAGAATTTAGGTCAATAAAAGTTATATTAAGAGCTATTAACAAAAAGTTAAAATTTTGGTACACAATTTTTGAGTTTCTTTCCATCTTTTCATGCCAGATTTTTCTGTCTAAATTCATAAGAAAAATCCACTAAAAAGAAGACAAAAAAAGATTTATTATAGTTTTGGACTCGTTTCACAACAATAAATGAAAATTAATAACAAATAAAAATAAATAAATAAATAAATAATAATGAATAAATAAATAGAAGAATAAATAATTGGAAAAATAGATGAATAAATAATAAAAATAAAAAAATAAAAAAGTAAAATAACCATAAAACTAAAAAATTAAATAAATAAAATTAAATAAATAGATAAATAACAGCTATGAATAAATAAAAGTAAATCCATATAAATAAATTAAAATTAAAATTAAAAAATAAAAGTAAAGAAATAAATAATTAAAATAAATAGAATAAATAATAATAAATATGCAAATCAAATAAATTAATCAATAAAAATGAAATTAAAATAAAAAATAAATAAATATAAATAAATAATAAAAGTTAAACAATAAAAATAAATAAAAAAAGTAAACAAATAAACATAAATAAATAAATAAAATTAGATAAACAAATAAAAATAAAGAAATAAATGAAAATAAATATATAAATAAATAAAAATGAATAAATAAAAATGAATAAATAAGTAAATAAATAAAAATGAATAAATAAAAATGAATAAATAAGTAAATAAATAAATAAAATAAATAAACTAATAATTTTAAAAGAAATAAATCAAATAAATAAATAAAAATGAATAAATAAATAAATAAATAAATAAAATAAATAAACAAATAATTTAAAATAAATAAATAAATATTAATAAAAAATAAATAAAAAATGAAATAATATATAAAAAATTATTAAAAATAAATAAATAAATGATTAAAAATAAATAAACAAATACTTAAAAATATATAAATAAATATTTATCTAAAAAATAATAAATAAAAAAAAATGGAAAATAAAAAAAATAATTAAAAATAAATAAATAAAAAATAAATAAAAATAAAGGATAAAAGGATAAATAATTAAAATTAAATAAATAAATAAAAAAATAAATAATAAATGAGTAAACAAATGAACAAAAATTATTAAGCATAAATAAATAAATAAAAATAAAAATAAATAAATAAAAATGAATAAATAAATAAATAAATAAA
>NC_087214.1:6065969-6090969 GCF_015104395.2 Macrobrachium nipponense | reverse complement strand
ATTTAAAGTTACGTTTGAGATCTTTTTATTTTCCAAGAGAGTTGGAAATCAAGGATTATGAAAAGATGCTTAAAAGCCAAGGATTATGAAAAAAGGCAAAGTACTTTTTTTGTACTAAAAATAAACAAGATAAGGAAAACGAGAATAAAAGGATTCTGAAGTTGGAAAGAAAAGATAAAAACAATATATTTAACACAAGAGTATAGTGCGGAGCAAAATTGAAAATCTAGGCCAATAGTCATTTTTTACGCTCCCTTGTTGTTCGGTGAGAGAGAGAGAGAGTCACCGGCTCAGTAGCAACATAGGTCTATTGGGATCCACAAAGCGCTAATTTCCAATTTTAGATTTTGAGCTTTTCAGCACTGGATATCATTATTATAAGTCTCTCTCTCTCTCTCTCTCTCTCTCTCTCTCTCTACTGCTAAAAATGAGTGAAATGGGTATGTCGCCATGCTCAGGGTTCCCGTAGCTATCGATAGAATAATACCCAGCATTCAACGCCACCAAATGGCTATATCGGCCAGGGCACCAAACCAGGTTGGTTACGGGCATCCCGAGTTCAATGGGGCACTCGGAGCCTCTAGAGCGACGGCAGAGAATCTCTGCTACGACAAATTCATCCCGGGATGAAAAAAAAAAAAAAATAGAGACATTTGATTCTATTTCATCATTTCTGTTCCCGAGACGACGATCTCTGGGGCCGGTTCAAGCCGCTGTTCGGCTTGCACGATTTCACGATATTCACGTCGTTCATTCAAAAGTAACCGATTCAGATCAAATTCTGCCAATAATTAATTAACGTCATTGAGGTTGAAAATGTAAGTGAATTGACGTCAAATTAAATTATTATCGTCTGTTAAAGTCACGAGTTTCTTTTTGATCTATCAGGTCGGCCATCTCGGTGTATGGGACTGACCACTAAAAAAGGGGAAAAAACTCCCAAACAGGTTGCCAAAGACTGGACGAGGATTTTATTATAAAAAATTTAAGACTAATAAATCAAAAATGAAAAGAAACTACAAAAACATAAGGAATGAAACGACAAAAACACAACAGGGAAATTTCGAACGACATACGTTCGCAAACATGGCGTTACGTACCATCACCAAGTCACTTTTCAAATCGCGGGAAAAAACACCGGAATAGATTCCCATCTTAATGGAATAATGACTGGAATCCAAAGTTAAATGATGTAGCAACCCTTACATAATGACATCAGCTTCACTGCACAACTGATGGTAATATTATTTACATATAAAAAACTCTTTCTCCTAAATCTACACTACGCAAACGGTTGAGTGATCTGCGCCAGCAAATCATTCGATTATAAATTCTTTTTCTTAAAAACATCGGCGCAAAGAAGTTTGCCAAAACGGCGAATGTAAAACAACGAGGATTTGCTGTCGATTTCCGTCGTAAAAACGGTCTGCAATTTAATATTTATAGTAGGTCTAATGCTACGTCCTAATCGTCCGCCATGACACTTGATGTCCCACTACTTTAAGCAACTAATATCAAAATTAGCAAGAATTACCGACCACAAACCATTTTAAAATATATAAATTAATGCAGTAAACTTATAAACCAACAAACAGGAGATATACTATATATATATTAAGTCAAAACAAAATAGCTTGCGAGATATGTGCAAGGCAAACTAATGCCTTGGTTGGCCATGTGGCCACCAACAGACAAGATGGTGAAAAAAAGCAATGAATAGAGCTCGCTCTCTCTCTCTCTCTCGTTTGGGTGGGTAAATAAAAATGGGCGCCATTCATACAAAGCCGATGGAACTTGATCACTGGAACTAGATTTGAAGACAATAGACTTAGTACTAGTCTCTCCACACTACATGTTATACACAGCTTGATATATTGCAAACAAAATGCAACTTTAGACGACACACAGCGGCCAAGCAACCAATGAAAGCAAAACAACATTAGTTTTTTTTTAATGAATGATGCGTATTGACTTAATTGACTATAATGGCGTGCTTGCAAGCACACCACATGATCTGGCAGGACTTTTAGACCGACGGGCCCAAACAAGAGGAATGCAGACGTAGATAGCTTCTCTCAAGAGTTATGGAACAGAAATGCTTATTATACAATCACTAAGAAACCATGACGACAGTATTCCACTGCTTTGGCACTGTATTCAATGCTTCTTTGCAGTTATTTTTCAAATTCCAGCCCTAAATGTGAACTTGTGTAAGGTTCAAGTAAACGTAGCGCTGACGAATTTCCTGGGACATTGATTTAATCTAAAGTGGGTAGCAATTCCCTCTCACCCACTTCCTCCTCCTCCTCCAACTTTCCTCATTAGGAGAGACCCTTGCATGGAGAAATACCCTCCCAAACCCTCTTCTTCCACCCCCTCAACTATTTATCTCCCATCCAACGACCAACCACTTCCCACCCCATCTCCAGCTCTACCGAAACTGCCTTGTTATAAGGTATCTTTTTAAATAATAATAATAATAATAATAATAATAATAATAATAATAATAATAATAATAATAATAAAATTAATAATAAATAACCAAAATGAAATTAGCTGAATTATAATTATAATAATAATAATAATACAACATATAATTACAAGAAAAGCGGAAGTTTAAAACTATATTAAAAACGCCTAGGTCTTACGCAACTTCTAGGAGGTAGAAACCTAGATCCATCATACACCAACTCTTCGGCATGCAGCATGCACCTAATGAGTGACAGACAGACACAAACAGATTAAACTCACACACAAACAGATTAGAGAGGACAAACATAGGCCAAGTGACATTATAATACTATATAGTGACAACCCCCTCCCCCCAAGTAAAACTTTTCCCGAGAGACAAACACCCACACAAGACGTCTGTCATACCTTTCTCTCTCTCTCTCTCTCTCTCTCTCTCTAACTAATAAATCGCTTTCCTTATTCGTTCATTATCACTCATAATTCGCTTTTATAGAATGGCTTCCTCCTATTTTGCATATCTTTCATTCCTTCTCTCTCTCTCTCTCTCTCTCTCTCTCTCTCTCTCTCTCTCTCTCTCTCTGAACCATTTCGTTCTGGGGCAACTTCAAGCACTACTCTTAAGGTGACGAAAAAACAACTCTCTCTCTCTCTCTCTCTCTCTCTCTCTCTCTCTCTCTCTCTCTCTCTCTCTCTCTCTCTCTTTTCTCTCTCTCTCTCTCTCTCTCTCTCTCTGAACCATTTCGTTCTGGGCAACTTTCAAGCACTCTCTTAGGTGACGAAAAAAAAAACAACTCTCTCTCTCTCTCTCTCTCTCTCTCTCTCTCTCTCTCTCTCTCTCTCTCTCCAGGTCATGAACCTCGAGTGAGGTAAAGAGAATGAAGAAGAGACTCCACTCTATCGGATTCAATACAAGGTCAGGTTAAGTGTCCGAATACTACTATTATCATAGTAAGTTCGTTTCGTGCACAAACGCCTGACTGGGGGGTTGGGAGGACTGTATGAATGATGGCTTCAGAACACGAGGAAGAAAATGAAGAGACATAACTAAAACTGTACTTGTAATAAAATGCGAATCTAGGCAGACAGGCGTACTACCAGTCTGATGGTGCCAAAGGAACCACACACATGCCCAGACATGGTGTCTAAAAGTCTAAATGCCTTAAGAACAAGAGGTCATCAACAGCCAGACAGGTATAATGTCTCAGGAGGACTGAATCACCATTCACAAGCAGGAAAAAGCTATTCGGCCTATTGCAGACCAAGATGAATATATCAATCTACACATAATGACTGCTACTACCAGGTCAACACAATGATTAACATTCCACTATCAAAACTATACAGGGTGAATGGCTCTAACAAAATAGCGGGATAAATCAGAAAATATTTCATATCTATACAACACTAAGGTTGACTTTGACACTATATGTATACATATAAATGATATAGTAAGCACATATACAATCGAAATGGAAAGGACCAATAATGAATTAGGAGAGGATCTAATGATTCATGGGGGTAGGAAGAGGAAGAGTAGGAGGAGAGGCGTTGGTCAAATCATTTTACGCAATTACTGACGAGAGAAAGAGAGAGAGAGAGAGAGAGAGAGATACGAGGTTTTGGAACATGGTACTAGAGACTTTCCTTAGGAGAAATAATAATAACAAACAGAATTACGGTAATATATATTATATAATATATATATATATATATAAAACATTTATGCCGGTACCTCCATAATAATAATAATAATAATAATAATAATAATAATAATAATAATAATAAAAATAATAATAATAATAAAGAGTGCATGGGAAGAAGGACTAATAAAAGTAGACGAAGACCCAGAAATGTACAGAGACAGGAGAAAGACAGACAGAACAGAGGACTGGCACAACAAACCAATGCACGGACAATACATGAGACAGACTAAAGAACTAGCCAGCGATGACAATTGGCAATGGCTACAGAGGGGAGAGCTAAAGAAGGAAACTGAAGGAATAATAACAGCGGCACAAGATCAGGCCCTAAGAACCAGATATGTTCAAAGTACGATAGACGGAAATAACATCTCTCCATATGTAGGAAGTGCAATACGAAAAATGAAACATAAACCACATAGCAGTGAATGCCCGGCACTTGCACAGAACCAGTACAAAAAGAGGCATGATTCTGTGGCAAAAGCCCTCCACTGGAGCCTGTGCAAGAAACATCAGCTACCTTGCAGTAATAAGTGGTACGAGCACCAACCTGAGGGAGTGATAGAAAACGATAAGGCAAAGATCCTCTGGGACTATGGTATCAGAACGGATAGGGTGATACGTGCAAACAGACCAGACGTGACGTTGATTGACAAAATCAAGAAGAAAGTATCACTCATTGATGTCGCAATACCATGGGACACCAGAGTTGAAGAGAAAGAGAGGGAAAAAATGGATAAGTATCAAGATCTGAAAATAGAAATAAGAAGGGTATGGGATATGTCAGTGTAAATTGTACCCATAATCATGGGAACACTAGGCACGATCCCAAGATCCCTGAAAAGGAATCTAGAAAAACTAGAGGCTGAAGTAGCTCCAGGACTCATGCAGAAGAGTGTGATCCTAGAAACGGCACACATAGTAAGAAAAGTGATGGACTCCTAAGGAGGCAGGATGCTAACCGGAACCCACACTATAAACCACCCAGTCGAATTGGAGGACTGTGATAGAGCAAAAAAAAAAAAAAAATAATAATAATAATAATAATCTGAACTGTTTTATAAATACGTTTCTAACAATAAGAGATTTTCCGATGGAAAAACTATAAATTTTGAAACGTGGGAATACGAAGAACCAGAAAGGTTGGAATATAAAGCAAGAAAAAAAAAATCTAACAGCTTAGCTTTATGGGAACAAACCAAGCGGACAACTAACTAATGACCCTCACAGCCAGACAAAAAGAGCCTTGTTCTAAAAGGTCCACAATAATACTAAGTGTAAAAAGTCCGTGTATAATTTTGAAGACTTTACAGAAAGCTTTCGAACCCTTCCTGGGTTCATCTTCAGTAAATTTTTTTTTTTTTTTTTTTTTTTTTTTTTTTTTTTGACTGAAGATGAACCCAGGGAAGGGTTCGAAAGCTTTTTTCTGTAAAGTCTTCAAAATTATACATAGACTTTTTACACTTAGTATTATTGTGGACCCTATATATATCATTATATATACTCTCGCGATAGAGAGTTTTTCCCTACTAAAAAGAGCCTTTTCTCAACGCTGTCCTAAACAAGGAAATATTTATGCAAATACGACAGCTATATATGCCGCCCCCTCTCCTCCTCACCCCCCTCCCCCCACACTTCGAAAAGAAAGAAACGAATTCAGTAGAAAGTCTGGTGGAGTGAGGCTCTGGCATCAGATTTTCTGAAGTCACAATTTCGGGAAACGAAAAACACCAGAAAGGAGTGTGTAGGCCTATAAGTTGCAGAGAGAGAGAGAGAGAGAGAGAGCGCTCCCTAATCAATCTCTTTTAGTATCATAGACTTTCTGAAATCACAAATAGGCCAGAAAGGAGTGTAGGCCTAGTTATATGGATTATGTTACGGTGAATCTGCTGCTGTGTGTGTGTGTGTGTGAGAGAGAGAGAGAGAGAGAGAATGATTAATAAAGACACATTATCGTATGGGTTTGGAATATTCCCCTGATGGCAAAATGAGTCTTTGCCGTCGAGTACAAAAGGACTCCATCAATCAATCCTCAAAGGCAAAAGTTGAAAACGAAAATCAGTAGCAGAGAGAAAAACTTTCTTGCAGGTGAGGGCAAGAGTGGACCCAGTCCTTTCCCGAATATACTACGTATGACATCCATTTCAATGAGGAGGAATTTGCACCCTCCCCCCGCCCTCTCTCTCTCTCTCTCTCTCTCTCTCTTGGTGTTTCAATAGCTTCTTAAATGGAACGTATAAATCTGAGAAGCGTGGTCAGACAGACAGACAGACAGAGAGAATAGCAACTGAGGTGGACATTCGATAGCAACCATTTACCGGACTTAGCAACTAAGGTGTTGTGGGGGGGAGGGGGTGGTCATTTGCTAACAGGTTAAAAAGTCTCTATCATCACAAATCAGATATGGTAACAGAGACGAATGGAATTGAGTCCATGCTCACGATATAGAAGCAGAGGTTGACGTTAACAATGGCGATCACGGTTATATGAATACACGGCATCGAATGCATAGTACTATTGTTGGTTTTCGATTAAGTCGAAGTCACATTCGGATGGTAGAAACGATTTCCTTTTTCTTCAGTTATTATTACAACAATAGGTTGCAGTCGGGGGATATTTACATGTATTCATTCTCAGTCGCAAAGATTAAAGTTTGACCGATATTTTAGTTAACTTCATCTTTACTGTCAAGTGATTTCCCTCGCCTCTCAACTAGTACTAATCAATGGAAAGGTGGTGCTATCTTTATATAGCGTACGTGCATTATCTCTCTCTCTCTCTCTCTCTCTCTCTCTCTCTAACAATATTCTTTTGTAATTCGCTCTTCAAATAGTTCTCCATTACACGGCTTTTTGGATAGGCATGGAGCCAGGAGAGAGAGAGAGGAGAAGAGAGAGAGAGAGAGAGAGAGAGAGAGAGAGAGCTCTTCTATCACTTAAAAAGTAGGAATAAAAATATATATAAAAAGTAAAACATAACAGAACAAGCACATATTAGTACCTCCACCTACGTCAATCCCTTATGGTCAGTCATGTATACTTATCGACCAAAAACCGGTTACCACCTACAGGTGTGTCAGCAGGACCCAAACGAAATCTTGGCAGTTAGAAACAAGGGCTCAAAGCCGACACCTTCCCCCACCCCACCCACCTCCAACCAGGTCCCTTCTCCCCAAAATATCAAAGCATCAATCTTTGCACTTTGTCAAAAACCGAACAGAGTTTTGCAGTTTTAAAAAATTAGCCTTACTATCTGACGCCGTAGCGATAAGGCAAAACATGTGTAAGAGTCAGTCTCTCTCTCTCTCTCTCTCTCTCAGTTCCTCGTTGGACGAGTGGTTTTCGCGCTCGGCTGCCAATCCGATGGTCCGAAGTTCGATTCTCGGCTCGGCCAACGCGGAATCAGAGGAATTTATTTCTGATAATAGAAATTCACTTCTCGATATAATGTGGTTCGGATCCCACAAAAAGCTGCAGGTCCCGTTGCTAGGTGACCAATTGGTTCCTAGCCACGTAAAATATCTGATCCTTCGGGCCAGCCCTAGGAGAGCTGTTAATCAGCTCAGTGGTCTGGTAAAACTAAGATATACTTAACTCTCTCTCTCTCTCTCTCTCTCTCTCTATATATATATATATATATATATATATAATATATATATATCTATTATATATTATATATATATAATATATATATATCTCCCCACACGTCGTTTCTAGTATATATAACAATAATTCTGGAATTTCACATGAAGAGAGAGAGTGATAAAACTATTCCTTCCGCCAAGTGTGAGCGTTTCAGGTTACTAGAGAGCGAGATACCATGTATTATTCATTAACGGATGGAAAGGCATGGAAAATGCTTAAAAAATAAAATAAAAGTATGGTTGTACTTACCTAATGGCCAGTAAGACAGGCGGAGGTCCCCAGCAAGGCTTGGTTTGGGGTGGGGGGTGGGGGGGAGGGGTGCTGGCATAATCAGAATTTGTGTTTGGATACACACTAGAACAGTCTGTGCCTTTGCGTACTGGGTCCTCCTCATGGTGCCTTAGATCACTTCCTTTTGATATGTGTTCCCTGCGGCCTGCAAGTTTGCAGTCAACCCCTCTCACCCCCACCCCACCCCGGTCTCCACCAATTGGACAGCATGGCTCCATCATCCAAAAAAAATAAAGCTGTTTTTCCCACAGAATCGGAGGACGTTGGTCACAAACACACAGGGTAGATCTACATCGTCTAAACTCAATATGTAGCGGTAATAATAATGGTTATTAATATCCTTTTGTAATTAGCGATTAAGTTCAAGGGAAACGACCCCCAGCACCAGATTCTCCCTGACAACAAATATGAACAAAAGCAAATGTTGCTCTTCTTCTTCGAATTCTTTGTGGTAAAAAGTAATGCTTTATAACGGCCCTCCAGAAAACTATGATGGATAGAAGCTGGCCCAATTCATGGCATATAACAGTATCATCGGTAAAGAAACTTTAGGGGGTAAAATCTCTTTGCATTCAAAGCGATTCTCGACCATAATGAAGGTGGTGCATAGCATAGTTCTTCATGCGCATATTCTGAACGGGGTTTTAAGGAAGAAAATTACGCGTCATAATAAGAGTTTCTCGAGTAATGGACGAGCAGGATTGCTAATTTGCCATCGTCATTTAGGGAGAAGTTAACATTAAATAATTGAATTTGTAGTGTGGAGAGAGAGAGAGATATTCCACTAGTTTCGTTAAGTCGTGTAATCATCAACATTTATATGTATACGTATTTTCAAAACTTACTTCAACGGAATCATTTGGATGGGAGAATGATATTATGGTAATAATATCAGACGTCGTATTACTAGATGAATAGACAGTTTGTGTGTGTGTGTACCAGTTTCTCTCTCTCTCTCTCTCTCTCGTCGTACAGACTAAATGTCACTAACACCCATTTGCGTTTTAGGAGAAAAAACTAATCTTAAGTCATGAATATTGCAAATAAATAACTTTTTTATTCGTCTAATTGTCATGCTACTTGTAGTATATAATTTGGTAACACGCTGTGGGTAAACATGGATGCACAGCTCTCTCCATAATGACCTTCATTATGCCCCAATGAAGAAGACACGGACATAATCCCCTGAGGGAGAACTTGAGAGCCTGAAGGAGGCAGACGCTTTAAATTCGACCATCTTGAGTGGTGTGGGTTCTTTCTATGGGTCAACTTTTAAAATAGCGATTCATTGAAGGCTTAAAGTCACACCCAAGAAAGTTACGATCAGTTCTCGTCCTGTGAGGTGTCTGCCAACACCTTATTTTTTCATTGGGTTTCTGTCAAAGAAAATTATTGAGATAGACGGCGTCGTCCGTCCGTCCGCACTTTTTCCCGTCCGCGCTTTTTCTGTCCGCCCTCGGATCGTTAAAAACTACTGAGGAGGCTTTAATCAGCTTGGAATTTAGAGGGTAATAAATCGAAATGCTGGATCCTTAAGATCCCATTGCCCGAGATCGTCAAAGGTTGTCTGAGGAGGTGGTCTGTCTGTCTGTCTGTCTGTCTGTCTGTCTGTCTGTCTGTCTGTCTGTCTGTCTGTGTGTGAGTGTGTTTTTTTTTATTATTATTATTAAAAGAATCCAGTTATCCACATCAGGTGTCACGTAGTATACCACCTTCAGCACCTACTACACTTACGAGGAACGTTCTGCTATGGACCCCCATCCAAAAATAGTTTGTTCAAGAACCTCAGAATTTTCTGAGAAATTTGGTACATCAATCTTTGAAAAAGTATACAAGTCAACTTTGAAGAATGACACTGTGGCCTTCCAGCTCCGAAGGGCTTTCCAATCTGCAAAATATTTTTAAAAACTGCAAAATTCTAGATCCTATGACCACAACACTCTTAGTCAATGGTTCACCAAGCATGCAAAACCTACAGCACCGACAATATCCCCTAAGGCCCCGTCCACACGGTCGAGCTTTGGTCGACGAACTTTGTCCGATGTGACGTCAGAAGCGGAGAAACGGCGAGAAAAGTCAGAACCCCGCTGCGGTTTCTCTGCTTCTGACGTCACATCCAACAAAGTTCGTCGAGCAAAGCTCAGCCGTGTGGACGGGGCCTAAGAATGTTAGAACTAACTTAAAAAGCCTTCTTCTTTACTACAGTCATTTCCTTTATCTCGTGAGCATCTGTTTACAAAAACGTCCACTACACTGAGCCTTCCAAAAGGGGGAGGGGGAGGGGGTGCGGGGCGGGAGGCCTATACCGTCACCACTGTTTCTAACGCCTCCTTTCATTGGCTGAAATCTTTGGGTTTTGGCAAAGCCTCTTCATAAACGACTTCCCGTTCGTTGGTGAGACGGAAACTCGTTTTCAGAAATAACTTAAAATTGAAACTAAGAGCTTACATTAATCAAACAAGTTTCTTTAACACTAACACAACCTAGGACCATTCTTAAAACTAGCCTTTGGAAGTAATTATAATTTTTTTTTTAAATTTTTTTTTTTTAAATTGAGTAATTTTAACATACATACACATACATTGCGCATTGAAATTTTAATGTAAGATATAAAAGTATTGACCCTCAAATTATTAATGACTAGTAAAGTTCTTACCTTTTATAGAAGCAGGTCTCTGAAACTGTCATCGCTCCAATTTAGAAAAGTCAAAAGAACTGACCCAGAGTCCCTGGAAAACAATAGAAATTTTCACTCATTAAGGAGTTCGAGGTTTGCTTACGTATTAATTTAACAGATTAAAAACATTAATTAAAACCAAGCACCAAGTTTAACACATTAAAGTCCATATTAAATACTACTCACATTCATACTTAACAAAACTGATTTAAATTAACCCTTGAAGTCTGAAGACACTTAGACAAAAACTAGTCATATTAAAACTATTTAAAAAATAACTTTTAAGAACCCAAGTATTAAATACCTAGTTATACAGCATTAAATTAAATAAAAATCTTATTTTCGCTAGAATATAGCATTTAATGTAAAAAACTCTCCCTACCATTGTATAAGGACAATACGTGTCTGAAGTATATACTTTATGAAATTCAGTAACTAAAAATAAAATCTTATTATAAAGCAATAGAAGTTCTAAGAGATTTCTTAAAATCTTAAAATAAACAGCGCTTATAACTACAGCGTAGTAAATACCATGAAATCTTTCAAATAGTTTTCACGAAGTTAAATATTACCTTAAATCTACTTTAATACTGCGCTTTTTCAGGGATCTTGGGATCGTGCCTATTGCTCCTATGATTATGGGTACAATTTCCACTGGCATATCCCATATCCTTCTTATTTCTATTTTCAGATCTTGATACTTATCCATTTTTTCCCTCTCTTTCTCTTCAACTCTGGTGTCCCATGGTATTGCGACATCAATGAGTGATACTTTCTTCTTCGTCACGTCTGGTCTATTTGCACGTATCACCCTATCTGTTCTGATACCATAGTCCCAGAGGATCTTTGCCTGATCGTTTTCTATCACTCCCTCAGGTTGGTGCTCGTACCAGTTATTACTGCAAGGTAGCTGATGTTTCTTGCACAGGCTCCAGTGGAGGGCTTTTGCCACTGAATCATGCCTCTTTTTGTACTAGTTCTGTGCAAGTGCCGGACATTCGCTTACTATGTGGTTTATGGTTTCATTTTTCGTATTGCACTTCCTATATATGGGAGAGATGTTATTTCCATCTATCGTTCTTTGAACATACCTGGTTCTTAGGGCCTGATCTTGTGCCGCTGTTATCATTCCTTCAGTTTCCTTCTTGAGCTCTCAGTAGCCATTGCAACGTGCCATCGCTGGCTAGTTCTTTAGTCTGTCTCATGTATTGTCCGTACATTGGTTTGTAATGCCATTCCTCTGTTCTATTATTATTATTATTATTGTTGTTGTTGTTGTTGTTGTATGCTGGAGACAGACCTTCGTTCAAACATGTTTTATTTAAAATAATGGCAGAATTCACAGATTTGATTTTGTACAAAATTCTTTCACTTTTCCTTATGAAGTGTCTTTCTGGCACGCTGGTATACTAAGCAGCTGTCCAATATTCATCGTGCTGTAGGTCGTCAACGGAATTTCGCTCTGGTGTTATCGAAGGCAACGGGGTATCAGGGACAGGCTGGGGTCGGCATCAGGTGTCTAAAGGTCGGGAACAGGCGGAAGTCGTCAGGGGTCGATCCGGTATTTCTTACGTTTTTCTTCTTTTCTGGTTTTTCCTTCAGGCGTCTCCATGTTTCGACCACCTTTTCTTTTATCGGTGTCCGATAAATGCCATTTATAGGGAGGAATAGAGATTCAATGATGCATGCACTTTTTTCATTTCTAAATCATGCATTTGATTGGGGGTTGATTTATCAACATCGGCCTATTCGCTCCATCTTCCCCTTAACCCCCAAACATCCCAGGGTGCACCGACCTCCTTTTACCACCCTCTATCGCATGAAAGCAGCGATAGATAGATATAAGGGCTATTTCAAAAATTTCTCTCACCAACGAAGCCTGAATATGTTCTCGAAATATTTTCTGCTCAGAATAACTTTTTCTTTCATTCCCCACAATATTTGCGTAAACTCGTGCTGCACCCTGTATATACACATAAACATACATACATACATACATATAAACTTTACACACACACACACACATATATATATATATATATATATATATATATATAAACATATACATACAATGTACATGTTTATATGTACATATATGCATGCATATATGAATATATAAACATATACATACATTATAAATATGTGTATATATATATAGATATACACAGAAACACTAAATGTTTTCCATTCTGGATGGGAACCAATATACGGAAAAAATTGTTTGCAAACAGTTTGCAAACAATGTTTGCTAGTGTTCATTTTCCGCTCTTTTTCAAGGGATAGCGGTGATGGATTTGGTATCAGTGTTGGGAGAGGGGGGCGGGGGATGGGGCCGGATGTGGGCTCCCTCCAGACACCCATTATATACACACAGGGAAGCAAATTTGATACATAGGCTTAAAGGCGTATACATAAGTGACCTCTTCATTGATGTCGACGTATAAAACAATACTTGATATTATGGATACAAAATTAAAATCACGTCCAAGACTATACTATAACGTCTCTCTCAGTGGGTCCTGTGAGAGAGAGAGAGAGATAGGTGTGAGGAATTCCTCTCACAACGCTTTTATTCTCTAAAGTTGTTGTGTATTCATTTTTTATTTTTTTTCCGTGTCATCTATCTCTTATTGTAATTATTAGTATCTGTCTCATAAGAAATTATTGATTGATTTTCACTGCGTATTGCTGTCTGTCAGGTAATCGACAGACAGGAACTGTTGCTGTATTTGTATTCATGTGAAAACCAAATGTATTCATTCGCATGCCCATGTATATTGTAAAAATATGTACGTGTATATTGCATGACATAATAAGGGTGAAGGAAGCACATCTACTCGAGAATGACACTCTTAACATTATTTTATCTGATTTTGCTCTGTTCTAGCATGTAGGTACGTAGTATCTGTATTATATTGAGAACGAACTGGATAATGATTATGAAATGTTTTATGTTCATGAAAACCTTGTAAGTCTGTTCTGCATTCGTGGTAATTGTAAAACTTGTCTCTTTTCTGCAACAAAACCCGAATGCTGGACGGAACGTACTACAGCTTCTTGGCTCAACTTTTGAGGTGACCTGTCTGTCATCTAGTGTTTTGTAGTGATGTGAGTGAGAATTTAGAAAGGGCGATTCTCCTGATTCTTTGACTTCTATTGTAATTTGTTTCATTTGAGTGCCACTGATTGATTTCATTTGTCACTGGTATTACTCTTTGATATGTTTAAACTTTAGTTATTAAATTAATTTTAACTTTAAATTCATCAAATGCGTTTCAATTCCCTCCATTTTATTTAATTTTTCCTGTGTTTCAGTTTTATGGATGGTGAATATAAATTTATCTGATAAACTTTTATTGCGTCCATACTTTAAGGTTACCCAAGTAACTTGTAGAAACGAGGTAACACAGAGGTCCTCTGAGGTCTAAAATCAACCCGTGAGTACAGCTCCCTTATCACACAGTGGCCGAAAACCATGATAAAAGGCAAAACTTAAATTTAGTTTAGTCATGTATACTTAAATCTAAGTGCAAGTTACTCCATTCATTCCCTGTTACTTACTAGACCTACGCTGAGTCCAACAATAAGTAAGCTACTTTCATCAAGTTGGAGCCAGTTCTCATGCGCAAGCATAGCGGTTCTGCTGCTACACCTCTCGTGCTCTTAACGGGGGAGGCGGGGGAGGCCGGCCTCCGGGGGCCGGGCAAGCAGGCTTGCTGCTGGTAGCTGGCTGCCTAGCTGGTTGGAGGAGGGAGCCGATGCTGCCGAAGGCGTGGCAACACTGGAGGCAGCAGTTTAACTTGAGATGTGACCCCCTCTGGACGTCTCACTGTCTTCTGGCTGGATGATGCCGCGTGAGGAAGGGGAATCATAATGCAGGTAGGGACGATACCAACTACTGCTGCCCTTGAACAACCAGATTTTGTTGTTGTTCTTTTTTGACCTCTTTCATGACTCCATGAATAGTATCTATCATGTGGAATGTACAGCTAGGGGGGAAAAACCAGCGACTACCAACCCTTATCACGGTTTTCAGGTCTTATTCACTCGATATTTAAATGGTGAAACAAGAATACAATTACAACTCCAAGCATACCATTCAAAAGATTGGAGTTTCATTAACATAATGTGATATATGAAAGCCACATACGAACTAAAATATGTTTTCATGGCAGTTTTGAAATGCAATATGGCGGCTACCGTGGGATGTACAGTTTTTTTTATCAGTGACGAAAATCATCTTTCCCAGCAATCATTTGAACAATGTTAGCGTATGTATGTAACGTTTATTGATCTTACTCAAGATTGCAGTTGTAATCAGCACAATAAAACAACATTTTGTTGCCTATATTACTGAAAGTATGAAACTTTTTATTCCCGGGGTCATGGTTTGAACTGAATTCATTCTTACCTTGTAATCGGTGGTTTTTATCCTTACTGCCATCACAACTGAAACTCCACAGTGCTTATTTGATTGTATTATACACATTTTGGTCTCAGTTTACTCCACATTGCACTTTAAACCCGTTACTGTTCCTGGTTCCTAAGCGCGCGCGCCACAAACACAGTTACGAACAGCAGACGACGAAACTGCAAAGTTTTTTTCCCTAAATTGTTTACTTTACTCGTTATTTAGTTCAAATTTACTTTGTTATTTAAAAATTTTAATTTAATTCATGTATATATCCCTTTTTTGCAACCAAATTACCCCGAAAAAATTACAGATATTTATAAAGTAGATACAATCCAATGTTTCTTACGTTTTCGTACATCTGGCTGCCGAAAACCATAGAGGAACGACTACGGATAAGTGAATTAAATAATACCATATTTGATTTTTTTTTTCTTTTTTGTTTTTGCTAGGCAACTTTTCATTCTGAATTTCAGTCTATAATAGTTTTTATTTTGAATTTCTTTAATAACCGTATGCCAGAAATAAATGTAACCTTTAATGTTTGCATGCTAAGAATGGCAAAATCACCGCCGTTGCCAACATTCGTGGAGGCTTCATCCCACATACGGCCGTTTCCATTAATTATAAACTGTTTCCATGAATTCTAGTTGTCATAGTAATGCAATAATGATAAAATTGCTTTAATATTTATATATATACTTCCAATACATAGCCTAATTCACCAATTTTCTAACGTTTTGTGTGTAGTCTTATACCCAGTTTGGAGGGTCAACACATACCGAATGGCAACAGAGAGAGAGAGAGAGAGAGAGAAGAGAGAGGAAGGCGAAGGAACTAAGAAGGAAAGGGGTGGCGGTGGAGGGGGGGGGGGGAGGGTAGGTGGAGCTTTATACGCGTGTTTCGTATCATTTCTGCATAATGGAGTTTTTGTCTCTTGGTACAAGGACAAGTGTCGTTATTCTTCACGATTAGTGATTAACGATACCCTTATAAATTACGGCACTGGGTGTAATGCACTGTAGCAAAATCTCGTTCTGATACGAGTGTTCGTTACAGAAATAGATATTGCCCAAAAACGTGCTTGCTCAGTCTCTGAACCCCATAGTAGGTATGCTGCTCTAGTTGGCCAATATTTTTTTGAATAAAGTATTTTTTACAAGCTAGCCTATTGAATAAATTTGTATTTTTCTCAATCAAAAACATATGCCCTCAATGGTAACTTTCCTCTTTTAACGACTTTTCTGGTCATTGCAAATTCGGCCCATAATAATTTCTTATGGTGCGAAAACAGAGGCGCAGGGACCGAAAACGATTGCGTCACACTACGGCGATAATCCGGCAGTAAAACATCTTCATATATCCAAAAAGTAAATAATAAAGATATATATGCGCATTACGATTATACCAATTACATGAAAAGCTGATAATCTGCATGAATAACTGGTAAACTGTTCTGCAAGAAAGTTGAGTAAAGCAATTATTTAATTACAATAGTACGAGAAGTCCAGAGTCGTGACGTCATAAATACAAGACTTAAAAGAACGTTCTAATTCCAAAAATAATTACTTAAATTTGAGTCAGATTCGAGTTACTTTTTCCATAACGAATATTTTTAAATTAATCGTCATAAATATGTAAAATATTGATGTTTTACTATTTATTTAAATAATTATCTAGTGCACGCTTCGTCGTCGTCTTCTACAAAACAGTTGTTTACTCGGCGAGGAAAAAGTTTTCCGATTGTTGTGATGAAAGTGCTCCAGCGTCTGTGGGTACAAGTGGTGTGCGGATTTATCACAGGAAATGGTTAGTTTATTGACACAAGCGACTCCGTAAACATCGAGATGGCGTCAATCTTTCTAAATACTTCGAGTTGTAAGTAAAAAAATGTTGAACGCTTTTGGTGAGATTTTGCACTACGTTTGAGACCGTTTTCACTACCCTCTGTTTAAATCTTAAAATTTGGCCTTAATTTCTAACTTTGGAGAAAATACTTACTTCGAAAGGAGAGTAGAGGTCTTTAGCTCCGTTTCTCACCAACAACAAGTCGCGACTGATGCCCTTCTCCGATGTCAGGACGCGTTATAATGTACTTTTTTTGGGATTGTCCAAGTTGATCGTACATGGTCCACTCTGGACCCTACGGTTTTTTACCCTAACATGTTTATTTGTGGATTTTCCAATAATGAACTCCCTGTTATATAGAGGAAATCGGCGATTAGGTAGCTAGGCCGATTCCAAATTCAATATAAGTATAGTATGCTTTAGATACTGAACAACGGGGACATAGCTAATATGCATGCACCACTGAAACCTCCGGTACTCCTATATAGGGTAAAAAACCGCATGGTACAGGGATGGACCATGTACGATCAATGTGTACAACCCCAAGAAAAGTACATTATAACGCGTCCTGACATCGGAGATGGACATCAGTCGCGACTTGTTGTTGGTGAGAAACGGAGCTAAAGACCTCTACTCCGGTGTCAGGACGCGTTATAATGTGCTTTTCTTGGGGTTGTACACGTTGATCGTACATGGTCCACCCCTGTACCATGCGGTTTTTTACCCTAAGGATTCCGCATCGTTCGTCCCTGCAAATATGAAAGCCACCAGGAATTGGGACGTCCAAGTTATTTCGCTGTTGTTTATTACGAGGCCCTGGGGGTTAATTACAGTCGTCCGAATAAATATAACTTAAAATTCTTTTTCAGGAGGTAAAACTGCATTGAAAAACCGCAACTGCCAAAGTCTAGGCCGCCGCGGAATAGTAATATAGATCTACCAAATCATCTCCCTCTCCATCAAGGGCATCATATCACTGGACTCCGATGATGATGATAATAATAGATCTACCAAATAAAGGAAAGAAAAGCAAGCTGAATGGAATCTGCCCTCCATCAAAGATAGGCCTACTTATAGGTACCTACTACCTATTCACGACACGTCGGGCAAAGATTTATATAAAACGTAGCTATTACTCTCAAAACTCTCTCCTCTTCATTCTCCATCAAACGTATTCATGGCACACCTGTCGAAAGGAAAAATACACTACTATGAAAAAGCAAGAGGGGCAACATGTTTAGGGCCTAGTACTAATGGAAAAATTCCGCGCCAAACTGCTTCTCCTTCGCAGTCTTAACTATAAAAAGGAGAACGTCTGTCTATTAGACTTACTTACCTACCCTATATATAGAGAGAGAAAGGAGAGAAAGAAAAGAAAAAAGGAAAAAAAAAAAGCAGGAAAAAAGAAGAAGAATTTTGACTGTAATACGTTATTTTATACTATAAATCTTTGACCGTCGTTCCGTGAATAGGTAGTAGCTATAAGTAGGCCTTATCTTTGATGGAGGGCATATTCCATTCAGCTTGTTTTTCTTTCCTATATTTATTTATTTATTATCATCTCATCATCATCATCATCATCGGAAATCCAGTGTATGCCATTGATGGAGAGGGAGGAGGTTTCAGTATTATGTCCCCGTTGTTCAGTATCGCCGGTTTCCTTTCTCTCTAACAGGGAGTTCACTATTGCAAAACCCACAAATAAACATGTTAGCTGCACATTCCACATTATTCGTAGTAACCCGGACACACACACACTCTCTCTCTCTCTCTCTCGACGGAAAGGCGAGGAGGCTGGTTAGACGAGTCACCAGAGTACGTAACAGTAAGATAACGAAAACCATCGGCGCCTTCCCCCATATCCGTGACTACTCCGACATCTCTTGTACGCGCCACTTCTCCCATTTTGAATAATTAACCGTTTTTTTTTTTTTATTTTTTTCCTTTTTTTTTTTTTTTCTTTTTTTTTTTTTAATTCACCTTAAGTTTTGCCCTCATCCTATCCATTTTTGTATTAGTATAATTGCTTTTTATACGATCTCGCCCACATTTTGTCCTTGTTGAATTCGTGCGCAATTTGGACAATTAAAAAATGAACGGCCGAAACTTAGCCGTAATCGTGTGACTTGATAAATATTGGCATGGCTCTCTCTCTTTTTCTCACTCAATATCGGACGTTATGATCGGTCTATTTCTATTAATATTGTTCCTTTGTTTTCCACTTTATCTAATTGTGTGCATGTGTATGGATGTATAAACATACGCAAAGTTGCAGAAATTTGGTTACATGGATACCAGTATAAAATAACAATATAAATTAAAGTACACATTCTAAAATTTTTTATTTTAGTCTACATTTTACCCCTCCTCTCTCTCTCTCTCTCCTCTTCTCTCATCTCCTCTCTCTCTCTCTATATATAATATATATATATATATATATATATATATATATATATATGCAATTTAATATATATATATATATATATATATATATTATATATATATATATATATATATATGTCAAATTTAGTAAGTAGATGTTTGTTCAACTTACAGGCATTATTCCACTGGACATAGTGGAATAATACCTGTAAGTTGAACATTCATCTTACTTTACTTAAATTGCAAGGTTTTATATATATATGGAGAGACAGAGAGAGAGAAAGAGAGACAGAGAGAGAGAAGTAAACTGTAGACTAAAATACTATTTTTTAGAATGTGTATTTTAATTTATATCCGAATCAGTTAACTTTAGCAGTCGATCTAATTTACTTTACTTCCAAATGTCAATAAAAATTGATATTTGTGTTCCTTATGTTCAAAAGTAAAGATAAAACTAAAGATGCCGAAACAAATAAATGGTAGAGAAATTACAAATCAAAACATTTGCATAGTGATTATTTGTTTGGTTTTGAAAATACAACAATCTCGGATAAAACATAAAACATTCTTTTTAACTATAATATCTAATTGTTCAGCCTAGTCAGAGAAAGAAAAAAAATCTCACTGGAAAGTTCCAGAATAGCTTTCATTGTGCCTGCCCTGTCTATAACAACGAAGGAACTGTACTTCGCCCACTATTCACCAGTACCGTGGCGCTCACCATTCGTAGAGTCGGTGCACTAAAACGTATTATATACTGTTCATGAATGATTCGCGTAATGCAATGTGATCAGTTTAATAATTTGCAGGGGAAGCAGACACGTTCATAATCAAGCAGAGTGGAGGAATTAATGAAGGAATTACACACACATATATAGTACACATGCATAGTATATTACCTACAAACTGAAATATAAAGTACCTTAGTAATCTACTAGTGAAGTTATTGGACGCGGCCAAATATACATTATCAGTAATTGATATATCCAAGCCTAAGGTGAGGTACGGTACGGAATTTGTCCGTTTTTTCCGTACCTGAACTATACCGTACCGTACTTTGGTAAACTTCGTACCGTAATTCTGTACCGTACATATATCAACCTTATCGTGGCGTGCCGTACGTACCGTAATGCCAGTTGATCGCCTGATACCAACGTGAGCTGGTTCAACTTCTGAGGACACCTTCATGCTATTCTTGCCCTCATCATATCCGGCAAAAAAGCCGCTTTCTGCCAGGCACAGTCTATTGAGTTCTATTGTTGTTCTGTGTTAATTTTAGTATATATTAGTTTCATTTTTTGTACACGAGTGTTGGCTATATTGAAAACTGCTTCAGAATTTTATCATTCTCTCGATACCTGGTTGTTTGGTAGACCTCGAATTTTGCCCCATACCTAGTGAAGAACACAAGTGTGTAGTACTAATGTGAGATTTTAGTCAGCTGTTCAATAAACTTGAAATGAGAGCTATTTGGAGTTTAATCATCTTCAAGGTATATCGTATGGTTAACAGGCATTCACTGTCAGTTTGTGAATTTTTTTCCTTTTTCTTCTTTGAAGCTAGAATAGTTAAGGTATGTGATATGGGGCTATATTGCCTTATTTTTATGCAGGATTAAAAGATCAGCTGTTATCCTCGACCAGCTAGAAGGGTCCATAGTACAATACAAAACTAATTATTATCTTGTTTTTATTTTTTAAATCTGAAACGGATTGAGAGATAGAGAACTTATGTTTTACTTAAGAAATGACAGCAACATCCAGAGATGAATCCAAATATTGTTTCTTGTCAAGAATAATGTTGAAAATGAGAGAGCAAATATTTTAGCCTTAACTTTTTTCAAATGTGATTTGAAACAGAACAAAGACTCTTTTCATACTTGCATCACCCTTCATTAATCTTTCGTACCAGTATGAGGTGTGAGATTAGGATGCAGTTTCGTCGAATTATATAGTCATATATTTATTTATATAGTCAGCAATACCTTTTATAACGAAACCCCAATATTATTATTTTTAAACCCCAGACCAGTTATATGAGTATAAATTCATTATTAATTCAAAATGAGTTGAATTTTCAACTCAAAATGGGTTGAATTTTCAACTCGTATTCATTCCTTGAAGCTTGAAGCATAGGCCTATGCAAGAATTAAAACTTGAGGCGATGTATGTTTAACGTCGACAAAAATCACCACGTTTCATTTATCACTTACACAATTAACGATCCTGAGAGGGGGGCGGGGTGGTTGTCTATAAGTTACAGCACACACGAGCTGACCACAGTTACAAGAAGAACCGAATTTTGAAAAGATGGAGGATACAGAAATAGGCCCAAAAATACAAGTAAATACATAAAGAAATTGCCTATAGACAGATACAGATTAGCTTTAACAATTATTATATGTTGTTTCATGTAGTCACGTACATACACGGCATACATACACGATCGTATTCTCAGTCATGAACAAATTTTACTAATAACACGTCTGTTATCGTTTTCCATATAGTTTAAGTATTATTATTTGAATATTTTGTTAGAGAGAGAGAGAGAAATAGACTATAGTGGGTCTGTTACCTCTTGTTCTTGGGTCAACTGAGAGGGGATTAGCGCAATTCTCTCTCTCTCTCTCTCTCTCTCTCTCTCTCTCTCTCTCTCTCTCTCCAGTATATGTCATAATAACTCGATGTATTTTGCTATTAATTATTATTATTGTTATTATTTTTATTTCGGGAATAATAATAATCATAATTACGGATTTCTGAATATCGTATCCAGGGTAATGAAAGCAACGCGGCCCAAGTGCACTGGGAGGATGGATGGTGGGGGCCTGGTGGGGTACGGTTGTGTGGAGGTTTTTGCAGTTTTCCCTGCATAGGTGTTGTTTACTGCTTGGAGGAAAGGTTCACTGGCGCCCCCCCTCCCCCGCTAACACCCCCTCAGATACCATCATCACCCCGCCCCTTACACGGGTTTTATTGTCGCCTCACCGAGGTGACCAAGCTGAGGAGACACACCGACAGATCGCTGGCGTCTATTCGTTTCAACCTTTTAGTAGTTGTAGTAGTAGCAGTAGTACGACGTGCAAAATTTTTGAAATTACTATGTATATTTACGTACCGTAAATGTAAGGTTAACTGACGTATGCTGAATTAACTTATTGTTTTAATACAAATCTGATAAAAGTCGTTAAAAAAATCCCTGTCCATGCACTCGTTTTATCTGTATCAAAGCAAAATAGCATTTATTTCGCTTGTTATAAGATCGACATATTTGCAGTTTGAATTCGATGACCGTTATGACTCCGTCACGACTGTCCCCGCCTGGTTTATTACTCTCTCTCTCTCTCTCTCTCTCTCTCTCTCTCTCTCTCTCTCTCTCTCTCTGAATTCAGAATTCAATTTACGACAAAGGAGGTGTTTATGACAAAGAATATACGATCGTGTGTTTGTATCCGCCTTAGGCAACAACATAAATAACTAAACAGATAGTACCAGAAATAACGACAATAAGAGGTTTGAAATTGCCAAACCTTTGTGAATCCCTCGTTTGTACACTCGACAAGAAAACTGAAGATACAGTTTTCATTAGCTTTCGTTCATCATCCAATTTCCCATTTGTTTTTACTGAAAAGACATAATATCACTAAATTTACTCTAGAATATGAAAATATACTGCAAATTATATCATACAAGACAAAACTGCAAAACAAAACCGTTCAGATACTTAAAAACACGATATATGTCCGAAGTAATTGGAATTTCTCAGATGAATTCGTTCATAGAGATCTGGTAGATAGAATGTGAATTTCTGATTTTAGTACTATGTATCACGACGACAATATTTTCTCGTTTTGCTTCATGAACGGGGATATATTGCTTCATCGTAAGTGGTGAATGCAATTATTTTAATTTCTACAAACTTATGTTTGTATTCCAAAGCGATTAAAGTTAGCTGAGGTAAATGGCAGTCAATGTTGCGACGGCTAAGGTAGTTTGAACAAATCTAGTTGCATCCGCAAGAGCGTTTTCTATGATGTGAGGAGGAGCCCCAGAACTTCGAGCGGGAAAGCGCAAGTCACTGGATACTGGCTAACGTAACGGATTTCGCACTTTGATTACTTTGACGATGACACGGATCGAATGCTAGTTGCTGTTTACAAAGCTACTGTCTTTAAACATAAATCTTAATCAAGGTTAAAGTAGCATGTCAGCTCAAAGATTTTCTGGCTATATGCTCCCATTACAAAGCAGTTTGTAGTAGCCTACAGCCCTACACGACTGCATTTCTTTGCCGCGAGGCTGAAAGATCTCCCACGATATAAAACGTTAATTGCCTGTGTAATACATATTGAGTTATTTGTGGTAATAAATATTTTTACTTAACACAGCTTTTTTCGTGAATGATTTGTGGATGAAACAAGATTTTCAAGAGTAAAGACTATATCAAGAGAGCAAGAATGACCGCACCCTGTGTCTAAAATTTTCCCGGTCTTTTTACAATCTTTGAATGCTACCTACGGCAACTGTCGAATGCAATCAAGATTAGGTTATGAATTTCTTAGAGAATTAACTTGATTATTATGATCCTTCAAATTTTATGTAGCATAGTGCAGCACGATCTTGGCAGTCATATCATGTCGCGCAAGCATAGGCCTATCGTTAGAGATACTTAATTCATTATATTTTCTTCTGCCTTTCCCCGTCACAAGTCCGCCACCAGTACTATAATTCTCTCTCTCTCTCTCTCTCTCTCTCTCTCTCTCTCTCTCTCTCTCTCTCTCTCTCCACTTCTAAAACATACTTTAAAAATATATATATTACCACTCAATCTCCGAAAGAAAACATAATGAAATTAAGTAGTTATAAATAGGCCTAAGCTCTCTCTCTCTCTCTCTCTCTCCACTTTTAAAACACATTTGAAAAAATATTATCACTCAATCTCTCATAGTAAATATAATGAATTAAGTATTCCCAGAAGATAGGCCTATGCTCTCTCTCTCTCTCTCTCTCTCTCTCTCTCTCTCTCTCTCTCTCTCTCTCTCTCTCTCTCACTTTTGAAACATTTGAAAAAATACTATCACTTAATCTCTCAAAGTAAATATAATGATTTAAGTATCTCTATCGATAGGTCTATGCTTGCGCGCTCTCTCTCTATCTTCATAATATTTCATTCTTTATTGTATTGTTCCTCACGATTTCCACAAGAACTGCCCAAATTTTAAAACCCTTTCTCTCATTGTTAAGAACCGTCTTTAATTACGTATGAATTTTACATCAGTTTAGTGTCAAACATTACAAATAAATAAGGTTTCACAGTAGGTTTTAAAAAAGGGTGATCGATATCCTACCCTGAACTGACTTTACCAAACCAATATTAACGAATAATATAGAGGCTGTTTCTACATTCAAGTATAAATGATTATAGGACCTCAACAGTATCTTTATTGTGCGAAGTTGATGGAAATTTAGAGAGCAACAAACGCTATGATTTTGAAGCTCCGCCCCCTTTCAAGAGTTGCCAGGTGTGCCTTTATTGAACAATATATGTCCGAAGATTAAAAAAAAACTGTATCTCA
>NC_087214.1:5958469-6060969 GCF_015104395.2 Macrobrachium nipponense | reverse complement strand
ACCGATGACCAGGGTTAAGCCATCACCCATCCTACCAACTATCAAGGCCAACAGGTAACCAATACCTGCTACTCGAGTAAACGCTCCATGCTGCTAAAGCTGCCAGAACCAGACTCGCTGCCGTGTTAACCCGAACTGTTTTAAAAAAAGAGCGAGCGGCAAAAGTCACCTCGCTCCAATAAAAGCAAAACCGCAGGAGGACTGGACAATGACTAACAAGTCAAACAAGTCTGTTACATAATCAAAACTCAAACATCAAATCACCTTACACTATATTCAAAATGTTTTTTATTTATTACATATAAAAAAGTACATAAATACCTGATTTAAATAGCAGATTAATATGATTACATGATCATGGTCGTTTAATCATAAATATGGCTAGTTGGCAACTGCAAGAACACTGCCAAGCTAGTGCTACTGGCATGCCTGGCATAGTGGCAGGTTACTCTAGTCATGGTAGGCTACAATCACTCTGTGGTTGTTTTTCAATAATGTGCATGACTGCAAGTGATCATAGTGCTGAAAATAACTGATCAACATGACAGGTAGAAAAGCAGACATCATTTGGAAATTTGATGAATAAAAAGTGGTGGAAAGCAGGAAGGGTTGTAGAGCTATTTGTAAAAAATGCCACAAGGCAATGAAAGGGCAAATAGCAAGAATGAAGGCTCATTACGGTAATTGTGTTGCCTTGGAAACTGCCGATGAAATTGGTAAGTAAATGTGTTATGGAAAGATGTTATGCTTCAGGGGGTAATTAATTGTTATTTTAATTATGCTAGACTAGGAAACAGAAATTGACACTGATGGACTAACTATAATTTATTCATCAAACTTCATAAATCCTTGGAAATAATATTAAGTAGGCTAGGTTAGATACTTTTGATATCAAAAGCCTAGGCTAATAATTTAACGAGTAAAGTTTGGCCTAGGCCTAACTTCTGAATCAATAGTACTAAAATAATCACTCGAAAGAAATTTGTGATTTTCGTAGAGAAACTTACAAAAGCTATCAGATCAGGCTACCAATAAAGATAATACTGGGGTATGTTTTTAAGGCCAGTCAGACACAATACAGTCTGATTTTACGATTCCATCTGAATGCATACGCTTGGCCTTGAATTAGGTAGTTGATAGTCAGTCCTCCATTTACAGGTAATCTATAATTCTCTTTTTCTATAATAAGGATAAATCTGTGACAGCAATTGCATGCATTCGCAGCTTAGCCAAAAATATATATTACCTAAAATAAAAGTTATAAAGGAAACATGAAGACCAAAAAAAAAAAAAAATAAATAAATAAAAAATGGTTTATTTGTTGACTGGTTTAAACCGCCAACCCTGGTTTTTGTAGGTGTTTTTTTTTTCTTCTTTGATGGTAAAGTGGGAATTTTACAATATCGGATAGATCTGGTTACTTTGACTGACTGATGCTGATCTCAGCTGGTTTTGTTTTAATGAAGAATCTCCATTAATGGCATCATTTTGGTTGTTTGCTCTCAACCCTCTAATTAGGAACTCCATATAAACCAGCCTGATTCATTCAGTCTCACAGTAAATACAATGTAGCTTTCTAGGTGAAGCCACTAACTGGGAAAGTTCGAAATGAAAAGAAAGAGAGCCAAAGTACTTTCGTGTATTTAACACATCTTTGCGCCCCGAAGATGTATTAATACATGAAAGTACTTTGCACTCCCTCTCTCTCTCTCGTATGTTCCATAGGCAAGAATTTGCCCTGAAGTTGTAAGTAACATGAAACGTAAAGGCTTTCATTTCAAATTATGTTTTCGACGTCAACGATGAAAGATTGTGCTCTGGTGATGATATTATTATTATTATGATTTCATGGGAGTAGACCCTCTTTTAAACAAGTCTTTTTAAAAACGATTGCTGCACCAGCTCCATTAATTTTATAGTCTTCTCTATTTTCCTTATCATAGATTTCTCAGTGTTGCTAAAAACTGGCAAGCAAGTCCCAAAGGGGATCGTCGAAAACGGTAGAGTCTTATTGAACTATATTTCTTACTGCTACTACACGTTCTCTCTCTCTCTCTCTCTCTCTCTCTCGTTACTGAAATCGCTGGGGTCTCTCTCTCTCTCTCTCTCTCTCTCTCTCTCTCTCGTTACTGAAATCGCTGGGGAATAAGATGCTATGATTCAGGTGACAACCAAATGGTCATTAGGTCGAAGATATAGTTGGAAATCGCAAGATAAACGCCCTTGATATCACGATCACTCCTCTGTCGAGTTGAGACGATGATATGGAATTCTGCTCTCTCTCTCTCTCTCTCTCTCTCTCTCTCTCTCTCTCTCTCTCTCTCTCTCTCTCTTTTTGTGTGTGTGTGTGTGTTTTGTCGCTATCCTACACCTATAATCGTTATTATAATAAGTAATACTTGCAAAATTCGCATCTCGTTTCCTTAAATGTTAAAAAGGGTAAATGAATGAATGTCACAGACTGTAACTGGAACAACAACAGTCTTACTTTTAGACCTATAGTTATCAAAACGTCCGTTGGTCTCTCTCTCTCTCTCTCTCTCTCTCTCTCTCTCTCTCTCTCTCTCTCTCTCTCACCTTATTTCTTTAAATTCTAGTGTTAATTGGGCAGACTATCTATTGTTTATTTTTATTTTTTTCCTTTAAAACTATCATAATCAAGACATCACTCTATTGTTTATTAGCAAATATTCACTTCTTAAGCGTTGAAATTTCTTGGTCTGTTACCCAAAGTTGGTTGAATTTGGCCGGTTGGTCCTCATGGGTTGAATTTGCAGTGGCAGACCGCTTGCTTTATCATTCCATTGTTTATATCTGGGAAAGAGTTACAAGGAGTTACATGAATTAGGATGTCTCAAAGACTTGTTAGTCCATCCGAGGAGACATCGTATGCTCACTTATCTCTAGGAGCAGGTTTTACTGTGCATTCACAATGTCCTCCTAATGATTTTGTCTTGCTTTCTTTTAAACTCTTCTACACTGTTGCTGTGTAAAACTTTTGGTGGCAGTTTATTCCACGTGTCATATATCTTGTATGTAAAGAAGTTCCCACAATGTTAAATAAAAAAAACTGCATAAGTCACGTTCATTATATCAATATTTAAAGTGTCAAGTTGAAACTTCTGTTCGTTTTTGCAAATTGCAAAGTCTGGCGGATGTCATATTGGAGCCCTTGAACACTTCTAGCGACCAGACAAGTCGCCAGTTTAGGGTTCGGTTGGCGCCGTCTTTTCTAGGTTACGGCAGGGAAATAATTAATTTTTTATTGTATTCCTCAGGAGTGTTTATTAGCTGCTAGGAATGCATTCTTCACGGCTGCTGCTTAATAATATCAGTCTTCTTAATTCTCTGGAAATCTTTTGAGCTTCGACTGATTCTCAGTCCACTTATAGACCTAGGACGTTCCTTATTCCTGGTTCCTTCCATTAATGCCCTTAGCAGTGATGTTCCGAAGGGAATGTGGTTTCATTGTGCATCCATGAGCTAGGCCAGAATTATTCCTGTCAGTCCTCCTCGTTATTTTAATTTAAAAAAAAAAATGGTTTTGTCGAGCTGGGGAACTGACTGGGTTATGTCCTGACTAATTTTAGGCCTAGCATCGTTCTGGGTCGACATTTCGTTCTGTCTGGAGATAGTCTTGTATATTTTGGCCTGGTGTTCAAATCTTAGTGTGACGATGCCTTCCACTCTACTGTATCATATCTTACTGTATTTCATTGTGAATGCTTATGTATATAATATATATATATACCTATAAAAGTGTATATATATATATATATATATATATATATATATATATATATATATATATATATATATACTTCTCGAATATCCAGTGGGAACATCCCCTGAACTTTTTCTAAAGGTATGGAGAGGTAGCAGCCAACAGCTATAATATATATCTATATATATATATATATATATATATATATATATATATATATACACGTATACATATATAACTGTTGGGTGCTACCTCCTCCATACCTTTAGAAAAAAGTTCAGGGGGATGTTCCCACTGGATATTCGAGAAGTTTGTATATCTATGTACTGTCGGCCCAAAAAACTCGTGGCAGAGTTTCATAATTTTTCGTTCACCTGCCTGACGCACGATTCATGCTTCATTTATCTATTTTTCTTTTCAAAAATGGAAGAAATCATGTGTAATGACGTTAAAAACAGTCACTGATATCTTTAGAAACATTATGTTATGTTATTGTGTAAAACTATTTTCCATATAGCAAAATTGACGTGAACGAAACGAAGTGATAAAAAACGTCATATCACAACCATAGATATACATTAACAAATAGATAGGAGACACCTATCACTAGTAGTATCGCATAAACATAGTCCTTAAATTATCATTTCAATATTAAGTTCAAGGTAGTTGAATATTCCATTTGTTAAATTTTACAGAAAACATTGGAATCTCACAAAATGCTATCAAATTTAAAAACAAAAAGAAAAAAATTAACAGCGTGAACCAGGCGACCTCACTCTATTGCTTTTGATATCATGTGCACGGGAATCTAATGTCAATGTGTCATTTATCGGTCTAAGAAAATCCCCTCAATGAGCGAGAGTTATTGCACTGCATTCGGTGTAAGTTCCTGTTGGAGAGATATCAAGAAAGCTTAATAAACCAGAAAGAAACCATACATAGATGAATAAAATTGTTTAAAAAACGGCAAAATTTAGAACATGGGCCTAGAGGTGCGGAACACCTCGAAGCACCACATGAGAGCAAGACAATACAGTAGTGTAAATGTTTGCTGAGCAGCATTCATTTGTGAACTTTGAATTCTAGTGCCTCGTCACGACATTGCTTATGACTGGTGTCTGATGAAAACTTAAGATGGAGAGGAAGAGATTTTTAAATCTACTCTTGAAGTCTTTGGTAGTTGTCTAATGAATAAGTCTAATGAATAAGCAAACAATATCTTTGATGATGAGAGATTCAGTTAGGCTTACTCTTTTAGTTTTGTTTTTTATCCGGTAGCCAGTGAATACCACGGATAGGGAGGGAAACGGTTTCAATGCTGCATGCATTTTTTTCTTCAAACCTAAATAAGAATACGTTTTATTGGGAGATACTTTATTAACATCGGCCTAATCGTTCCATCACTCCTATACGCCACCTCCGCTCTCTTCTACATCTCAGGCGACTAGATCCGACTTCTCAGTTCTCACTACGAACTCCTCGTGAAAGCACCACTAATGATAACGGTTTTTTTAAAATTCCCCGCACCGACAACGGACGTCTTAAAATGCATGTTTATAAATTATTTTCTGTTCAAAGAAACTTTATCTTTCATTCCACAAAATATGTGCATACACTCGTGTTACACCCTGTAGCCGTCAAAGAGCAACCCTTGATTAAAGGAGTAGGTTTTTCTTGAAAGAAAAAAAAAAAACATATGAAATAGACTTAAACGAGAACGTCACCTTTCATATTTCTTATCCTTTCAGCTACTTATAATATGCTTATTGTAGTAGGTCTAGTAGGTATACATGTGAAACTAATTTGAATTAATTTCTATTTAGAAGAAATGAATAGTTACAAAAAATCAACCTAAGAAAGCTTTAAGGAAAGTAAGCCTTTCTTAATGTATCGTCAGTTTTGACTCCCACAGCTTTCCAAGGTGTCCAAATGAAACAGGATGATATGCAAGGAATTCGATAAAAAATAAGACTGAATTATATTTCGTTTGAATTTTCTTATGATTGCTTTTGATTTTTGAATAGCTAGGTCTGAGTTAATTATGTTAAGCATTATGAAAAGGATAAGAAGTAAGGCGAACATGGCTAATAAAACAAGAATAACGGAATAGTCAAATCAAGCAGATTAATATATATATATATATATATATATATATATATATATATATATATGTATGTAGTATGTATATATATATATATATATATATATATATATATATATATATATATATATATATATTGCGATTTAAATATTCATTAATATTACGTATCCGAGAAAGTATACTGCTGAAATAGACCTAGGCAAATCATGTGGGAAAAGGGAAAATCAGAAGTCCAATTTAGGCCCACTAAATGTGTCATGCAAATTATTTTATTGATCAAAGGACAAAATTAGTTTAACTAAACACAGTTTTCAAAGAATGTTAACGCCTTGATGTATTATTTATCGGCTGTAGGAGACGAAATGACAGCACCCCAGTGCAGTACGATACGTTGAGTCAAGACTCTAGCGACAGCAAAGCCAACCTCAAATCAAAATCTTCGGTATGCTGTCACGAAGTTAGAGTTGAGAATAAAATTAGAAATCGTGGACCCATCGGTATATATTTTCCTTACTTTGCAAAATAATTATCTTTAATACATGGAATAAGTCTACTCAATTCTAAGTAATTTATTTATTTCAAGTATAGCACCTTTGATAGGAAATGTTATTTATTGTGAAGTAAATAATCTGGCACCTGCATATGGCAATATGTCCATAACGAACAATGAATTAAGAAACTACGCCAATTCTTCGTTGGCCGTCTGTACATACACATACACATAATCATATTATCCATCGTATGTAAACCATAGGCGTAGGTTCGAACTCTTGTGAGACTTAACTCCATAATTTCTCCTGGGAATGGATTATTCCCGAGGTTGAGCCAGTACGGTATTAAATGCTGTCTGTGCTTTAGTAGATGTGATTATAAAACTGTCACAAGTGAAGAAATGACAACGATTCATTCTTTCCGGTTCCCTTTACGTAGATACTTATGTGAGTTTTGGGAGGAGGGAGGAATAGGCTATTGGATGCTGTAGGTACTTTAGGTATATTTGTTTTTTTAAGTAACCAGGCGTTGATAAGCTGTGGTATTTCATCGTCGTCATGAGTTTTATTGTGGTCGAGTTCGGTCGAAATAAGAAATCACGGTATGAATACATAAGAGATTTGGTGATGGGGAACATTATAGATGTATAACATGCATGAGTTTTCCCGCTTCCCTCACTAGCGCGTTCTCCTCTGCTCTAATATAAGCACATTCTCTCTCTCTCTCTCTCTCTCTCTCTCTCTCTCTCTCTCTCTCAGTGAGGCTTCCTTTCGTATGGGAATTCGTATTTTAGGAGTAATGTCCTTTGTTATGTCGAGTCATCTGGATACCAATACTACTTATTAACCAGCAACAGGGATAGATTCCTCAAACTGCCACCCACACACATGCCAGTTTGTATACGTAGGCTTTTTATATTTGCACGTTCTAGTAGGTGAGCAGTTTTTGTAGGTGGGTAGTCGCAGTCGCCGACCACCCTTTTTGTAGGTGGGTAGTCGCCCACCCAGTTAACATGTTACGTTCATGCATGTTTTGATTAAACTTGCAATGATTTGGTTAATGTCTTGCGGTCATCATTCACATAATCAGTGATAATCAAAAGGTAATAGCGATTAATGAGACTAACCTTTAAAGCATGTGTCAATGATTATGGACTGTACCTCGTTCACTTCTCCTAGGCACTTGCAGCACTGAATGACCTCCTAGGTCCCAGTGCTTTGCCTTTGGCCTAAAATCTATATTCAATTCAATTCTATATTCGCATAAATTGACTATATATATATATATATATATATATATATATATATATATATATATATATATATATATTTATATATATATATATATATTGTGTGGGTATATTGGAAGTAATGTAAAAATGTGTTTTATTAACAACACCGATGATGATTAGCCTCATTTATGATAGAGTTGTTTTAATTAATGATGTATAGTGCCAAGACGAACGGTAATTTTAACTTTATCAACATCAAGGAAGGACTCCACGTGAACAAAATAATTCTGCCGCAATTTTTTTTTAACATCACCGATAGAAAATTTACGTTAATCATCTAGATATTTGAAGCTGGAAGGTGCCCAGAGAGGTACCTCCTCTTCCACACTTTTGTAAGGTTCCCGGGGTCTGTGTGGGGGTGGGGGGAGAAAGTGGTGGAGATGATTGTTGGCGTTCTGCGTGATAGGAATCGGTAGAGGTGTAGCGTCCCATAAATCGCTTCCTGTTTCGTTTCTGTTTCAATGTTAATTTGACTCTCGGTGGCAGAACAACTGAATTTCTCTTTTGCCATAGTTTCCTATCACTGAGTCCAAAATCATCTGTTATAGTATTTGTGATTTTTACAAATGTTTTACTTTCCATTCTATCATTTTATCGTTAATATTATCGTCATCATCTGTTTCAATATTATATATATATATATATATATATATATTAATATTATATATATATATCTTTATTGTTGTTCATTATGAGTTTGTTGTTACCAATTGCTCATTTTGGATGCTTCTTAATAAACCTAAATCATAGATTTTTATCGCCACCGCTCGGCAGTTATCATGGCAGCTCTCTCTCTCTCTCTCTCTCTCTCTCTCTCTCTCTCTCTCTCTCTCTCTCTCTCTCAACCTTGCTTGCATTGCTAATCAATCAATGGGGTATGCACAATAATTGATTTTTTTAGAGTTATCAAAGAGTTGGTAGGAAATTAATGTTGGTTTATTTGGGAGTTCTCTGTGATACTACTGGAAGTTGCGTTGACACCGGGGAAGGTACATACCTAGTTTTTAGAATTTGGGAATATCTAAAAAAATATGGACTTTGGTTATAAGTTTCCATTTGTCTGAACGGTTTCTCAAAAGTTCATAAAAGTCCCTGAAACTTAACCAACTGAAATTTCGTTCAATACGAAAAGTTTGCAGCATGAAAGGAATACTCTCGAGAACTCTTCAGAAGTTTCAAGAATCATGGAATTTCTGCATTAACGAGATATTCAAGCTTATCTCTTCACTCTTGCATTGAATCGTCATTAATAGACTTCGGAAAAAAAAAGTTTTAGTGAAAGTGTTGGAAATTTTGACTTGTATGATAACCTTTTCAAAACGTCGTATAGTCATGTAAGCCACACGGACACATACACACACACACACACACACTCTCCAGCTAAGAGAGAGAGATAATCCAATAGAACTTGGCAACAATTATTTAGCTGGTTTTTTACGAGCTTTGTGCTGCCAAAATTGGTATGATGAAATATTGTATTTGAGGGGAGAGAGAGAGAGAGAGAGCTTGCAGGCGTCTCCAACTCCCCGTGTCGTCGATCTGGGCGTTATTCCGCGTCAGTGTATCGCCTCATTCCTGTGTTGTTCACTTTTATAATTGAATTTCTAAGATGGAAAACTGGTTGAAATGCCTCACCCACCTTCGGGCCGGATGTGCAAAGGTGATACACTCAATACAGAGGCAGTCAATTTCAATGTAGTCAATTTCTTCCATTTTTAGGCCACTTTATTCTCGAGTGTTCAACTTGGGGTCCATTATCAGAACTCTGCTGCAACACTTCAGAGTAGCTTTAGCTGCTATCTCGCAGTAAAACTCTCTCTCTCTCTCTCTCTGATGTAGCTTGGTCGTTAAGGAAGTTGCTGTCTCTCTCTCTCTCTCTCTCTCTCTCTCTCTCTCTCTGACATTCAGGTTGATTTCAATGACTACGCTGTATATTGCTTCTGCGGCCCAGGAAACATTCATTAGATTAAACAACGGCTTGAGTCCTTATAATTACATGAACTTTTTTTTTTTTTTTGCTGTAGCTATGAACACACTCAACTTGAAAGAACTTCCGTTATAGAAAGCCAAATGCGGCTAACAATTTAGATTGGTACCCCATGAAATTGAGTGTTTTCTCATTCAAATTGGTCCGTTTTCTTTCCTTACAGTCAATGTGTTACGAAGTATGTTGCCTTCCTGGATGTTTATTTTCCGATTACAAGCCTAAAAAGGAAAAATGCATTTAAGGAAATGGGGGAGATATACATAGTTGTCTAAATATTACAGCATTGGCCGTTACTTGCGCATAATCAGTTAAAAAGTGATTTAAAATATATAATTGCGTTTTTATATATTGCAGACGTTTATCACGATGATGTAAATTTTTTTTTTATCAGTGACAAATTTGCTTTTGCCAATGAATGTCATGCAGACTTTCAGTCAGGCATTGAGGCTGGATGCAAGACTTTTTTTTTTTTTTCTTTCTTTTTTTAATTTTATTTATATAATTTCGCTGGTACTGAGTATATATGTCGTTATATGTTATTTGGAATTGTACTGTCTAAATTAAAATTACATCTGGAAGGAGCAATTACATTACAATTACCTAATAACACATGCCATTACAACCAGGGTTGCAGTGCCAAAAAAACCAGTGGAAATTGCATGCATTGACGTCTGAAAGTGATTCAGTTCATCGCAGCGCTCAAAGTTTATCTGTCCAAAGCATTGGTGGGAGCAGTACAGAGACAAAAGGCTGTATGTATCGTGGATCCCTGGTGCGTGGGGGGTTTATAGTCTTGACGTCTCGTCAAAGTCTGCGTTATTTTGTTGAGTTCTGGACACAGTGTTAAGGAATAAATAATATCATTTAATCCTTCGTGACAAATTGAAAAGTGATACAACTTTATTCAATCCAAGATTTGAAAATGCTCTTGTGATGTATTCGTGGCCTTTATGAATCATGAAGAGTTCGGATGTGAAATGTTTTGTAGAGCGGGTTAGACACAATCAGCAGAAGATCCAATGAATTCTAACCTGAAAACAAAATAAATACGCGAAACTTCGACAAATCTGGGTCAATTCAGTCATGAAAGGTAAAGATTAGTTAATACCCTGGAATGAGTCTAATGCAGAGAGTGATGTTCCATTTCAAGATTTGTTTATATAGATTATCTTCAAATGATCATTCTATCGACTTTTCTGGGAATTTGGACCTTGAGCCCATTTTCTTTGCTCCTCGATTCTAAAGGCTGCTCATTGCGTTTGTTGGTAACTCGACTGAGACGTGATCATTTGATGATAATATTGAACCAATACAGCTTCTCACAGAGCCACCTGCGTTGCGTTTTATTATAAATATGTATACTATGTACTGAACCAATCTTTCTATACAGCTTCTCACAGAGCCACCTGCTTTGCGTTTTATTATAAAATATATACTATGTGCAGTCTCAATGAGTTCATTTTCTTGTACAGAAGCCCCACGAAGTCTTGATATTAACAATAAATCCCTTTATTATGTAATAAACCGACCGAACATCACTTCCGTGCTTGGCCAAAGTGAAAACTTTGTTGCCGATTGCAGTAGGCTTATTCATTTCTGCAGAGCTTGGTGGTGTGTTTGTACATCTGTTGCTTTTCGAATAAAAGCCGGGTGTGCTGATTTTAGGGAGGTTCGAGTGTTCTTTATCCGGTTTTAGAAAGATTTTGTTTTTAGCAGGTTTTCGAAAATATTTAGCTGGAGAAATTCCATCGCATAGTAACCTACCTGGCTGTTTTCTGTAGTGACCGTATTCTTATAGCTTTCTTCGATCTCATTTCCATTGAAGGTGTCAATCCACTTCGATCAGAGAGAGCTTTGTGGTCGGTGGTTTTGCAGAGTCCTTTCTGAGTTTTCAGATCGGGGTGTGTGTGCGTGTGGCGGTTGAACTTACGCGAAAAGGGACTTTTTTCTTTTCTATTTTATCAATAAAGTTTATTTACAAACTTGGCAATTTTCATTTACTCTATAATTTTTTACATTAATATTTATATATACATACCTAACAATCTGAGTTTATCACGAGTTTAAAGGTCACCATAAATTGAATTTAGGAGCCATCTGCAATAATTTACTTTACCTTTGAGAAAACTCAGGTTTTTATTTCATTAAATTTTTAACTCTACTTATCCAGATACAATAAAGATAGTTACATAACAATAAGATTGCTATGTTTTTATCTTTGTTTTTTACATAGTCAAAATCAAACATTTAAAGTTTTAGCCAATCTCTGTTCAAAATAGAGCACATTATTGTAAATTTATTTTTGAACCACCTAAATACATTATACACCTTATTGCAAAAGTAAAAAAAAATGCATTGTGTGTTCTGGTTCATTACAAAAATCACAATTTCCGTCTTTCCTTGTTTTCAATAATGCAAGTCTCATATTTGTAGGCAACACCTCAGGTACATATTTATATAAAGATTGCCTTTCCTTAACATCTATTATTGAATTGTTAATGTTCTTCCATATTCTCTCCCAACGCAACAAAGGATGATTACTTTCAACAATGGCAGGAACTTTAACAAATAAGACTATAAATAATTTTAACAAATAAGACACTATATAAATTTTTACTACTTACATTTAGAAAAATTGGATGTTTACAAACTAAACTCATACTTTCTGTTTCTCTGGAGTAGAAAATTGGAGGAACAAAGGATTCATCAACACATGGATCTGTTTTAATTAAATAACTCAATCAGATTTTGTTATAATACACATTCATAGCCCTTCCAAATAAGGCTTCTTTAAGATTTGTCGCTGCAAGTATGGCAGCAACTTTATGATAAACACTATGTTCAAGTCACCTTCATATTTGGGTAAAGACAAAGTTTCCTTTGCGTATTGGCTGATATTTCCCCTTCCATAAATACCTGAATATAATAGCATTTATTTTCTATGCATACGTTTTATTAAGTGGCAATGAGTGAGATATATACCAGACTTTTGACAACAGCAGTAAATTTACTATAATAGCTTTTTGAAAAATTGTAAGGTATCTATCTGATAACATATTTATACCCGTTTCTGTTTGACAGTAAAGAATTCCCAAAATTTTTAGTTCATCCTCTGTTCTTAACCATGGTATTAGCCACTGCTGTTTGTCCACCCTATTCCTGTGACACTACTTTTATCTCTGTTCAATTTGGCACCTGTTGCTTTTTCAAAATCACTTATTACACTACAGACTTCTACCACTGAATGATTGGTGGCAACAAAAACTGATGTGTCATCAGCAAATCCTTCCCATTGATACATAAAAAACTTCTACATTTTTTATAATAAATTCTTACCCACTCTACGTAGAAGTTTGGTATTCCTAATTTACACATAATTTTGAACAAAAAACTGTGGTGAACAGCATCTAAGGGCTTTGCCAAATCCAGTTTTTACAACATCATCCATTAGTTTTCATTTACATAATGAATTATATCACGGATGTTATTATTACAGTTGACAATGGTTTTCTCTTTGACACTGCAGTATTGTTCTTCAGATATTATTTTACCAATAACATTTTTAAGCCTGTTTCCTAATATCTTAGCTCTGACATTGAGGTGTCTTTGGATTCATTTTAGGGAACTTTTGTTCAGAGATTGGGATGATTTCTGGGAATCTCCCAACTTTTTTTTCAGTGAGGGAGAGAATTGGTGTAGACTCAAATTTTGTTGACGAGTGCTTTCCATACATGAAGGTTTTACAATCAACATTCAAAAGTAAAGTAGGTCTCCAGTCACTTAATATCTGACCCTTGGTCCCCTTACAACCAGTGTTTTGTGGTGAAGTCAGACGTTTACATTGAAAAACTTTCTTAACAACCAATAATAACTCATCTTTTATAACAGACCGAATTCCTTATAGAATTCAGCCGGTAGACCATCCATACCTGGTGCTTTCCCATTATTCAGGCTCATAATAACAACCATTAACTCCTTTTCATTAACATTTGCATTTAGCATGTCACAGTCATCTTCGTCAAGTTTATTATTACAGAGGGCCAGAAACTCCTGAAGATTCATAGCAACATTCACTTTCCAGATAAACGATTGTAAAAGTCTGTAGCATAGTGTAATATGGCATCTGAATTATACAATACTTGTCCTGGTCCCTTGATATAAGATAATGTGTTGTCATTTTGTGTTCTTTTCTTTTCCCTTAGCAACACGACAACCTTCTCACCTTCAACTTGTCCCTAATTCTCTCGCCCTAGTTTTCACCCCTTTACAAATGCCATTTTTCAAACGCTCAATCTTAGTTTTTATTGAAGTTATTGTTGCAAATTCCACCTTGTCGTCATTTGCTTCCATGTGTAATCCTTTTAACCTGTACTGCAAGAGACCATATTTCTCCGATGCCATCCTTTTAGCTAGCTTGATAAGTAATGCTTTAATCTGAACCTTAGATAATCCCACCATTCTAGTATATCAGAGAAATTACACTTCTCTTTTTAAAACCTCCCATAAGGCCCTGAAGTTTTCCTTTACCTCATCATTTGTCAGTAAACTTACATTTAATTTCCATACGCCCCTACCAGTTACAATAGTTTGATATTTTATTTTTGACAAAACCACGTTGTGATCTGAAAAGGATATGGGCACCGTTTCACATAAATTAATATTTGAATAAAGTGATTTTTTTTTTACATATAGTCTATCAATACGTGAAGCATAGTTCTCTCGTACATACGTGTATTCTTTTGTTACGTTTATATTTGAGACATCCTTCAAACCAATTTCCTTACATAAATTAATGAATTTCTTAGACATTATTTTGAGCATACGCATTCAATAAAAAGACCATCTGTTCGCCAATGCCTATTCTCAAACTCAATACTCTACGTTCATCGTCTTCTTGGCGAATTACTTTCAAAGGTGGCAATCGTTTAGTAATTAAAATTGCTACACCTCCTTTTAAAACAAGTTGTATAATTTATAAAGATTTCATAATATTCAACATAATTTAACTAATCAACATTTTTAACATTATGTTCCTGTAAAATTTTTATATCTAATTTATAGTAATTAGCCATCATTATGAGTTTCCTCTGCTTACTTTCTTCATTCAGACCATTAATATTAATTGTAGCAACAATCAGTGCCATGGTCAAGATAAAAAGTAAGCTGCAAATGTAACTAATAAGGAGGAAACTTACAGAACCCAACACACTAAAGTTATTGTGCTATTTTTTCTCTTCTTCGCATTATCTGGCCTTCGGTTCTTGTTCTTTTTCAACTTAAGTTTCCCTCCCTGCTTCATTTTGACTGACCATTCATTACCAACAACACTTTTTATGTCTGATGTACGTAGATACAGTACATTTACGTTCTGTCCAAGTTGATACCTCTAGGTTACCTAGGGCGCCCAGAATACGAAGAAATAACCGGAGCTCGAAAGCAGCACGTCTGTTTACGTTCGCGTTCTTCTCCTCCTCCTCTATGCTGTCACTTTTGTGTGTGTGTGTGTCCAACACAGTTCCTAACATTATAACTGTCTGGTGAATTGCTACTAGTCATGAGAATGGAGTTACACCAAAATTTAGAAGAGAATATAAAGGAGAATAAATACAAAAGTGGAGTGCAGCCTAAGAATTAAGGCTTTAAATTTTATATATATAGATTACTGCTCCATTTAATGCTTAAAAGGAGGTAAAATTGGCACTTTTTGTGAAGCAGATCCTGGAAGAAAATGAATGCTTCTGTCCAAAAACACAGACGACAAACCTTGCAAATGTTATTGATTAAGGGTAGGTCAGTAATGGGAAACCAAACTCGACTTGCATCTTATGCTATGCTTGCTTATACAAGCTTCAAGTAAGAAAAACCAAGACTTAAACTTTTTTGGATAAGAGGATCAAAGGTCATACAGCCTGTAAATTTAACTAGTTGACACTAAAATTTTTACATTACCTCTATGCTACAAATTATTGTACTAACTACAATAATGTATATAAAAAAAATTGTTCTCTCAATAGCAATATCAATCTATAGTTACTATAGGGACTGTTAACAGAGGTTTGTGGTAATTTCCTAAATCCTTTTTCCTTGTTTTCTCTTATTTTACTATTGTGCATATTATTTGTCAGATCTGTTTCTAAAATAACAACATCCGAGTCCAAAGAATTTATTACTTCTACATCACTGCATCTCTCAGGATCACTACAAGACTTTACGTTATTCAATGGATTACTTTTTTCCGGAAAATGACCCTGCCTGAGAATAATTTTCTCCTTTAACGCTGTGTAATCTCATATTCTCCCTGTATTCAACAGCTGTATTACCCAAATCCTGGTTAGATTTCTCTCATGTTCTTGAGTTAACATTCTCCTTTTGTTCATTTCCAGCCAGACTAACATCAGTTTTTGGGCAAACATCATTGTCATCTACTTGCACATTACACTCCTCCCTTTTACTTTTAGAAACTTCGACAACTATGCCCTTTTTCTCTGTATTTTCTTAAACATATGGGACTTTTTAATATGACGATTCAAATGGCTCAGAGTTACATATGACGTCTCACACAATTCACAAGAGTATGGCCTATCTTGATGTAACCTTAAATGAATTTTGACAGTCTTTACCAAGTTTCTTGAATCAGATTGGTCAGGATTACGAGCTCTTTGAGTTATTTATTGTCTTTGAGTATTTATGTTACAGAAACATTTTCAGAGGCAGTTGAAGAACTTTGTAAGGTAATGGGCCTAGGGTTCCTATTACTGCACACTGATAAGTAGACACTACAGCAGTCCACATTATTTCAAAGGCTACTTTTTCTCCTGTACCACTTTTTCTTTTATTTAAAAATCATATCATATTAGATGCTCTTCGGAGGGAAACTGCCCTCTTCATTACATTTTAACGTCACACTGATGAGGAACACCGTTCAAGTGTTCGAAAGTCTGTTTTATATTTTTACATGGAAATATATTTTTATATATAATTGTGGATATTTTTTAAACAATAATACATATTCTATATATGTAATTTATGCACACAAATGAAAAAAAAACAATAAAAAAAATCATACACATCAAACCAATTCCTATCTATTTTTCATAAACTTTAAAATACACAGTTGAGGTACTTATCTGTAAAAAAATTAATTAATTTTTTCTTTAAGGAGAATTTTCATCAAATACCTATCATAACTAAATTTACTTTTTATATACTGATATATTTCATTTATATCAAAATGTAACTGTCTCCCTATCCAAATTGAATATAAGTACCCTGTAGTTTTCGTTATCAATTTCGTCGTGTAATGGCTTGCTAGTCATGCCTGCATAGTTCGTCACTGAAGAAGAAGAAGAAGAAAAAACTCGCTTTAAACGAAATCCACATTTAAAACGGTTCAAATCACACCTAGAGCCATTGAATAATTACAGTCCAATGTAAGGTAATACTGTTCGAATATGTAAAACGTACCTCACTCGTTGGGCAAGACATAGAGGTTAGTTAAAAGCGATGAGTAAGAGTCCCGTATTATATGAAATTTTCCTCCTATTATGATATTGCTTTCGGCCCAATCGTCTACTTTTCGGCTTTATATATATATATATATATATATATATATATATATATATATATATATATATTAGATGTGTGTGTGTGTTGTGTGTGTGTGTGTATATAATATATAACCCGGTTAATCAACTTCGGACACTACTACTTTATAATACAAAACTCTTCTGCTTTGGACACTTCTACTTAATGAAACTTTTATCAATATGATAATAATAGTAACAATAATAGCATTATTACCCCCTCCTCTCTTGTAACACATACGTAAACGCACTTTCGAAATATAACCTCTGTACAATAAATACCTAAAACTTTGCGTCTCTCTCTCTCTCTCTCCCCAACCCCGGTCTTGGCATAGCCAACGACCGGACAGTAGTTGACTACCGTTACTGCGTTGTTTGGAAATTCAGCGGCCGCGTCCAGGCTACACCTCAAGTAATTCCTATTGTAAAGGACCGGCGGTTTGTATAGTTAGAAAAAATACAATTTACTTTCAAGAGTTGTGATATCGGATGGGCCTCTTGACCCCAGAAGAAGAAGAAGCCTTATTTGTTTACAAACGGCCCTTGGAAGGCTCCTCATTATTTCTGGTTTTTAGGCCGTATTTTGAGGTCTCTCTCGTGATTTTGGACTACAACTTGTGAGTAAGATGGCAGTGAACTAGGTAGTGCTTCAAGTTAACCTGTTTGTTGCATAGACTCTTTATTTAGAATTTTTTGCCTCAGACCCTCTAGGCGTTCTCAGGCCCGGGGTTTCGGGTCGCCTCAGGCGATGTGACGTCATCATAGAAAACGGACCGTTCTCTTCCTGATGGCGATGGCAAACTACCCCACCCCTATACCTATGAAACTTAAACCAAAGACTTCTATCGGTTTAAAGTTTCCTGTTCCCCTAATTACGACTCCGCATGTGATGTCATTTTCAATAAGTTGAAAATAAATGAAAAAGACATACGAGGATTTCAGAATATACCAAATAACAGAGTTGCTGTGAAATTTCTTGAGGCCAATGTTTTTGACGTCTTTATACGAGAGTATGAAGACAAAGTGATTAATTTTGGTGATGGGGAAAAGGCCCTAGTAATTAATTTGAGCAGTGTATATACTTATGTATCAGTACGTTATGCACCCTTTGATTTGGAAGACTCCCTTTTAACTAGTGTCCTCAGCCAGTATGGAAAAGTCCTCCATCTAAGACATAACACTTTTTCTCATGGGAGGGCGAGTGGTCTGCTAAATGGAACACGCACTGTGAAAATGGAAATAAAGAAAAACATCCCATCCTCCATAAATATCTGTGGTTATAATGTTGTTTTCTGTACAATGGACAAAAAAAGACGTGTTACAAATGCGGAAGAGACTCTCACATGGCAGTTAATTGTAACATGGATAGTGAACCGAAGTTAAATATTTTCAATTTGAATGACTTTCCAGCAATGCCTGGTAAGGATTCTGGTAAGGGTGATTTTCCTGACGGAAATGGAACTAATGATATTCAGCATGCGAAAAATAATGAAGGAAATGCGGAGCCACCTCTGATGAAATTAATGCTGGCAATGACAAAGCGAAATCTAGCATCCTTGATAAAGACCAGATGAGTAATGTATGCGAAGTAGTAGAACAACTTGTAACTTTTCCTTTATCCGAAAGTGTTTGATGAGTTTATTGGAGACCCAATTGAAATAGAAGATAAATCACAAGACTTGGACTGTAATGTTTCAACTAATAATTATGATATAAAGGATACTGACAGTGACAGTGATATCTTTGCAATAAAAAGTGCACCCGAAGGTGCTTCTCAAGTAATGGAAATAACTGATGATGAAGGACCTCGCTCACAAGACGAACCTCGTGTTTCCTTACACTATTGGGAGTCTCTCTCCCGTTGATGATGATAAAAAGAAGAACTGGACAGTCTTGAAGAAATTGTTGTAGCGGCTTCAGTGTATAGGAATGATGAATCTGTGGATGATATGCCAGAAGAATGTAATATGGATTCAGAGGTAAATAAAGAAAGTGATATTGAAGATGATTTGGAAAATGATGATAAGGTTCAAACATGATGTCAGAAAGTCAGTGGAATTTAGACCTAGAAACTGTAGGTAAATTAAGGTTCACTAAAGGAAAATCCACCAAAGAAAAAAGGAGGGAAGCAAAAATGAATGGGAAAGGTAGGTTGTCAAAGAAAAGAAATTTAATTGTTTAATTTTCGGTGATATAATGGCTCTTTCTGTTGCCACTTTAAATATTAATGGCTTAAATGAGGTAAATAAGCAAATGAAGGTTGTGTCTCTTATCATAGTACTATAAAATTGATATCCTGTTAATTCAAGAGCATAATGTTAAAGATTTTTTCAGTTTTGAGTTATCTCGCTCATTTTACAGTATAGTGTTTAATCCATCAATCAATTTAAAAGGAGGTACAATGATATGTATAAAATAATAAAACAAGTGTAAAACTTTTAACTAAGGAAATGGACACTAATGGAAGAATTGTGGGTGTAAGAATATGTTACAATAAATGTATTATACCTGTCCTAAATGTGTATGCTCCGTCTGGTACAAGTAAATCTGCAGAAAGGGAAAGAATTCTTTAGAAATGAAATTTTGTACTAACCTGAGACTAATAATGATTATCTAATCTTTGGGGTGACTTCAACTGCATAACAACACAAGAGATTGCAGTAATAATAACAAAGCCTTGTTGTCTAAGTCTATGAGTACTCTTGTGAAAAATCTGCCTTGAAAGATAATTACAAATTCTCAAACAGAATACCAGAGTACATTATACGAAAACTATGGATCAAGGATAGATAGGATGTATACTGTCAAGTTATTTGATAATATAATATCTGCTGACACTGTTCCAATAAGTTTTTCAGACCACAGTATGGTTGTTTTGAGGCTAAGAATTAACACGTCATGTAATTTGCACAGGGTATTGGAAGTTAAATGTGAAAGTTTTAGATTCTGATGAAACTGATGGAAATTTATGCATGTATGGCAGTGTATAAAGCAGAAAAAAGGTACATTTGATAACATACTTGTATGGTGGGACTGGGCAAAATTACAGTGTAAAACATTCTTTGTCAAATTATGTAAAAAGATATCACAAGAAAAGTATGGCTTGCTGAACTTGCTACAAACAAGATTACGGCATCTTTATGACATAAACTACAAAACTAGTGTAAATTATGACAATATTAAGCTTCTCAAAAATAGGATTTGTGACATCCAGAATGAAATTTTAGAGGGTATAAAGATAAGAGCCAAACTAAATGATCTACAATGGTGAAAAAATGTCTGCACATCTACTTGGTGCTGAAAAAAAGAAAAATCATACTAGCATTACCAGCATAAAACAACCAGATGGTTTCCATTATAGAAAGTACAGAGGAATATCTGCTTTTATTCAAGAGCATTTTGAAAGATTATTTAGTATGGTCTCAGGTCAGGAAAAAAGTCAAGACTATTTTCTTAGCTTCTGTAATTCTAGTTTGGACCAAGATGATGTACATTTGTTGAGCAGAGATTTAGAGGAAGCTGAGGTTTTCGATGCTGTCAAGAGTATGTGTAAAGGTAAATCACCAGGATATGACGGGCTTCCTATAGAATTCTACAAAAAGTTTTGGTGTATAATAAAATCTGATATAATGGAGGTGTTCAAATTCATTGCAACTATGAAATGCATGTCAGATAGTCAATCCTTAGGTATAAATAAAATTATTAGCTAAAACAGGAGATTTATCCGTGGTGGAAAACTGGAGACCTATAACCCTACTGAATGTGGACTATAAAATCTTTGCTAAAGTTTTAGCAAACAGATTGAGATGTGTTTTACTGAGAAGATTATCTCCCCGGAACAATATTGTGCAGTGAAAGGAAGGTCAATTGTGAATTGTAATAATACGATTCGAGATGTAATTTTTTCATGCAAAACAAAACAAAATGTCTAGATTTGGCAATCTTAAGCTTAGATTGGTCTAAAGCCTTTGATAGGGTAATATGGATTTTGTTTTTAAAATAATGAAGAAATTTGGTTTACCAGAGGAATTTGTGGACCTAGTTCGAGTTTTGTATAAGGATTGTAAAAGTCGTATTTTTGTAAATGGGTTTATTGGTTCCCCCTTTAGTATTAAAAGATCTGTAAGACAGGGCTGCCCGATGTCAATGCTGTTATATTGTATATTTCAAGAACCTTTATATAGGGCAATGAAGAGTAACAACAAGATAATAGGGCCAAGCCTACCTAACAGTGTAAATATAGTCTGCAGGGTTATGCAGATGATTTATCTATGATTTTGTCAACTGATGATTCAGTTAGAGAGTGCTATGAAGAAATACAATTGTTTGAAATTGCGACAGGTGCACAGCTAAACAAGGACAAAACTAGTATAATTGGGTTTGGTAAATGGGAGAACCGAAACACCTGGCCTCTCAGTTGGTTAAAAACTGTTGAAAGTATAAAAATTCTTGGTATGGTTTATTATAATGATTTTGAGATGACGTGTGAAGAGAATTGGTCTCGCCTTGCTAAAAATATTGAAATATCAGTAGCTATGCTTAGTCCAAGACAACTGTCTATTTTCCAGAAGGCTATTATTATTAATTCTCTAGTTTTGTCCAAAGTTTGGTATATTTCTCACACCTTGCCTCCATCAAAAAAAATACATTGCTCAAATAAATATGCATATTTTCCGGTATGTCTGGAGGGGTACTTACCATCCTGTAAGCAGAGAGACTCTTTGTTTGTCTAAAAAAAAGAAAAAAGGTGGATGGGAATAATAAATGTTTTTTTTAAATCATTAGCGATTTTCAGTTCGACAGCTTTGAGTGATATTAAAAAGGATATAGGTTTGAGCAATTTCTATTGCAAGATGAGAATAAGCTTCTTGTTAGATTTGAAGGAAATTAATGAAATTTCATTTTTATCAACATCATTTTACTCAGTAGCAATTGATGTCATCAGGAAAGTTTCTCGGCATGAAAAATTCCCAAACTTGAATAGTAAAGACTGCTATACTTTATAAGGCCAGAAAAATGCACCAAAAATTGAAGAGAGTTATCCACTTTTGGACTGGGAAATGGTATGGGAGAGCATAAACAAACCTTTCATTGGTATCATGGAAAGGGAGTTTGCCTTTAAATATGCACATGGAACCTTGGCGACCAACAACAGGCTAAAAATGTTAAATATCAAAAACAGTGATAGATGTGATCATTGTGAAGATGTTGAATACACCTTGCATATTTTTTACTTTTGTAGTCACATAAAAACATCATTGGAGTATTTCAAAAGTGTGCTATTCAATACTTGTAAAATAAATAGAGATAATGTTTTGAAAACATTAATGTTTAGTTTCAATTATAGGACTAAAAAGGATCTTAATAGTGCCACTGTATTAATTGTAGGGTATTTATATGCTGTTTGGGTTAGTAAAAAGAAACATTACACAAAAGAGGAAACAGATGCCTTTATTAAAAGCAAAATTTTGTTATATTAGTGGCTATTAAAGAACAATTACAAAGAAAGAATAAAAAATATTTTCACAATAGAGTACATTAATTACTGTTTTTAAATAGCCAGTATTAATTTTGTAAGTAATATCACAATTAATATATAGTGTTAAGGAAAAAAAGTTTTAAAGTCTAGTTAATAATAAAAAATAAAATCCAGTAATTTGTAAATATTGTAGGTGTACAATTTGTAATATTTTGTAATATTTTGTAATACCTTACTTATGTAAATGACATGTAATATTTTTCTAATAAAAGTTAAAAAAAAAAAACTTTGCGTCTCTCTCTCTCTCTCTCCCCAACCCCGGTCTTGGCATAGCCAACGACCGGACAGTAGTTGACTACCGTTACTGCGTTGTTTGGAAATTCAGCGGCCGCGTCCAGGCTACACCTCAAGTAATTCCTATTGTAAAGGACCGGCGGTTTGTATAGTTAGAAAAAATACAATTTACTTTCAAGAGTTGTGATATCGGATGGGCCTCTTGACCCGAGTATATTCTTGTAGAGTCTGCCCCGGGTTGGTTGAATTTGGCCGGTTAGTTCTCCTGGGTTGAATTTACACAAGTTGAAAGTCTTTTGCACAAATACATCAATTGCTCTATATATTATCCCATTGTTTTCCGTCTGAGTGGGAGAGAGAGAGAGAGAATTTCCCACTTTTTAAACCAAAATTGAAACTATTGGGAAAAACTTGATTACTATCCATTATATATTTGTAAGGATGTAAGTGTTTCTTCAAGAAACGAAGCTAAGCAAAAGAAAACTGCATAAGCCAGGTTCAGTACATCAATATTCAAAGTGTCAAGTTGAAACTTCTCTTCGTTTTTGCAAATTGCAAAGTCTGATGGATGTCATATTGCAGCCCTTGGCTCTGACTTCCAGTTTATGGCAGGAATATAATTTATTTTTTATCGTATTTCTTAGGAGCGGATTTAGCAGGAATGCCGACATTCACCGGTGCTGGTTAATAATATAAGTCTTCTGCAATTCTCTGGAAAGCTTTTGATCTTTGAATGAGTTTCAGTTCACTTATATAGGCCTAGGACTATGATGACTTTGTTCATTTATCTCTTATTTAAAAAAATGCATTTTAACGTTCATTTTACAATTCAATACGTATCCAGTATATGTAATTTACGTACATTTACTATGTATATGAATACGTATACAGATATCCACATACTGTAATTACATACCCATTACACTGACGTATATGTATATAATAAAATTCCAGGTAATTACGCGTAAAATGAAAACAAATGTTTTTTTTAAATGATTTACGCAATACATACCTATTCCTGTTATATACTTTCTCTTAGAACAATTAAGTGTGGATAGTCTTAAAAAAAACATATCTATATCCAAAACGTAACCTCATCATGAGTCATATCGAGGTGAACTCTACCATAAGTAAAATTAGTATTATGACCGAGTGGAGATTGTGGGAGGATTCATGCAATATTCCTTTTCCTCATTTGTTTCATAATCGTGTTATATTATTTCTAGCTTTTATATCTGTTCTGTTTATCACAGTAGTTGTTTAATATGTGCACTGACTCGTTCTCACTTCATAATGTTGCCATATATATATATATATAATGTAGATATATATATATTTAGATATATATATATATATATATATATATATATATATATATATATATATTCTATATATATATATATATATATATATATATTACGTTACAGTTGAGGGCAGGCCCTTGAAAGATGCTAACCTTGTGTTAGTCTTTCTTTAAGTTTGTCTTCCTTTAAAGGGGGGGGGGGGGGGGGGGGGGGGTGGGGGGGGGGGGGGGGGGCGTTGGATGTCACACGTTCTGCTATGTTTGGTTAGATTAGTATGGTAACCGATATGTTAGTGTTCCTTTCATTTTTTTTCCAAAAGCAGGTCCCATATAAAAATACGATCTTTTCCGGAAATAGACAGTAATGATAATAATGAATATTCTTGAATCTTGATAACATTTCATTCCTTATTACCTGCGTTACCCTCCGACTTCTATCTATATTACAATTTATACTTGAATAGTATGTGTAAATTCACACACACACATATATATGTGTGTATGTATGAATGATTCATAATTACTATGTAAAATGGGTGTCCCTGCCACAACATTTCATTGCACTATTGTTTCCTTTAATAATAATACACTATCTTTGGTTTCATGGAAATAAAAGAAACTTTTCACGATTTTACTCAGTATTACTTGTAAAGTTAACATTAACGCGCCCCCCCCCCCCCACCCCAAAAACTGGCGCCTCTGAACCTGTTCGTCTTTGTTTTACTCAGTATTGCGCACTTTTCTTTTTTCAAATTCGGCGTCAGTGTCACATAAGGTGGGAAATCAACCCGCCCACAATTCTTCCGACCAATCGGAGTCTTCATCACCCACGCACAACGTGTGAAATCAACCCCGCTCCCCCCGCAATAACCCGCCCACAATTCTTCCGATCAATCAGATACATTATCACCAACGAACAAGCATTGTGATAGGCGTACAGTGCACGCGTTCGCTACTTGTGCTAATGTCTGACGCCAGACGGTGAGACCTAGCTTACCCACGCCACCAGCACATAGTAACAGACACGTGGCAAAGTCCATCGGTGTAGCATCCTTTGTGCTCTTGTATTTTAGGTAAGATCATTGTGGTAAATGTTTTCCCTCATTCCCTCTAAACTCGCTCACTCTCTTTCCAATGTGTCGCATTGTAATTTTCATTGAAACGCATGGAGAATAGCCAGCGTAGCATTATTTATTTATCCAAAATTTCGAAATTGGGTCTTGTGTTCAGGGCTATCTCTGAGATGGCCCAAAAGACGATACCCAAAGTCTTGAAAATTCGGATAAGTAATGAATAATGCTACCCTGGCTTTTCGACATCCTGTTTGTATTTAGCAAGGTAAATAGAATAAGGGATCTATATACCTTGGTATTTAGAATTACGGCGTTCCAGATGCCCCAACCTTCCGTATAATTGAGGGCGTAAAGGCACTGAAGCTAAGCCTTTAAACTCGCGTGTGTTATACGCTAATAATTATATCCAGTCTCGTATATATTACATTTTCCCTCATTCTGGTTTTTGGTTTATTGAGAGTAATTTCCTTTTCAGGATGCAATTGCACTCATGTTGAGAAAGTAGGCCCATCTCCGTCACCTAATCGGTCAAGTTTGCCGGTAAGTGTTTCTGTGGTTATCCCTTATTATAGAGATGTGTAATGCAGACAGGAAACGGCTGTATAGGCCCTAGTGAACGTTGCACGTCTTAAAATGTAAACATAATTGCAGTTTCCCATAGCCCCCGGGGTGGGGTGAGGGTCATATCCCAATACATATGAATTTGTAACCTACCATTTTGTAACGAGCTCTTCACTCGTTATTTTGAACCCCATAAACACTTTGCAAATTATTAATAACTCGGATAATGTGTTTAACTTTATGGTAGGTCTATACAGGCTGATACTGTGGTTATGTAAATTCTAATATTTATGAAGTTGTAACTACAATTTGTAATGAGGTCTTCACTCGTTATTTTGAACCCCAGAAATGGATATTGAATTTAAATAATTAAACGTCATTATTACATTACCTTATACGCCAGCTACGGCAGGTTGAGACTTGAAATACAATTAGCGGCGTTGACACCTCCAATCTTGCCAATGGAGGTATTTAATTTAATGCAAAAGGGTACATTCATAGCGAATTTGTTTTAATGTATAAGTAATATATGTCATGTGCATGTATGCTTGCTTGTAAGGTATTCGTCCCCGCGAATACGAAAGCCATCAGGAAATGGGCCGTTAAATGTATTTCGCCCTGTTTAGGTCGAGTCCCTGTGGGATAATTACAGTCGTCTGATTAAATGTTCTCAAAATTCTTGTTCAGGAGGCAAAACTTAATAGAAAAAACAGCAACTGCTATAGTTTAGGCAGCCGCCGAATAGTAATATACTACCGAATTTAGGTCGAAGTAGTATAATGTTTTGATCAACGTGTTTTGCTTTTGTACCGACGAATGGAAGGAGGTTACAAGTAATTTTTATAAAGGCACAATGACTCTGAGGTCACTTCCCTTAATCATCCATACATGAGGGAATGGCAGTGCCGCTCTAAAAAGAAAGAAAAATACTAAATCCACCAAATTGTCACTTATTTCCTGAAAACTTTGAACGAGTTTGTGAAAATATGGCAGCAGTGCCAATCACCCTCAAGTCTTACAGATCAGTTGACCCAGTCGTCTCCAACGAGTTTGATTCCAGTGGGCTGGGTGTGGATTTGTTCTTTCTCCTTTTCTTCATGTCCTACCACGCATCCGAATTCCCCCAATGAATTTGAATTGCTTCCGGTGACGAAGTGGCAAATTACGTTGATGCCTGTTAATGGACCTTTAGGTGGGGTATAAGAATGGGTTTTCTGGCATATGTTCACGCGTTTTGAACGAATTTGGTCTACTTTCGTCGGAAATACAAAGTTTTGGGGGTAAAGGTATAGACACGAAGACCAAACCGTTCGATTGTGTTTTTTTTTCCTTGTCAATGAATTTCCGAAGGGAGTTTGTGTTCGGAAGACTACAGCCACCTCTTAACATTAAATATTCCCATCTGGAAGTGAATCTTGTTATCGCGCAGGGGTATTTTTTTTTTTTTTTTTGGGGGGGGGGGGGGCTAATTAATATCTGCACCTCTCGCCCCACGCTTTATTTCAACCTTTGGGCAACAGGTGTCGCCAATTGCGCGGTGGAAATAAATTCTAAAATTGATTTTCACCTGGAAGTGTTTCTTGAATTTATATATATGAAAAATGGTCAGTTACATTCACTGCCATTGTATTATTTAATATCCATTTCGTAAAACAAACAATACATGTGAGTAGGCGGAGTTCGATTTTGAAACTGACCCCTTGCTTGTTTTTATTTTATTTTTTTTTTAAGGTCAGTATCTGCCAAAGCACATGTTTGCTGTTCTTAGAGATCTTGAAGGTTTTGTGGCCGTAGAGCAGATCAGTAGTATTGCACTTTCGAGACTGAGGACGGTTGCGTTGATCTACCTTTATTGTTATGGCCACCCCAGCATTTCTCTCTCTCTCTCTCTCTCTCTCTCTCTCTCTCTCTCTCTCTCTCTCTCTCTCTCTCTCTCTCTCTCTCTCTCTCTCGTCGTTTTTGTCGAACGTAGCATTGTGAGCAACTAGGAAACTCACGGGCCCATAGCCTCCAGCCACTCTAGAAAACTTTCGTAGAGAATTGTCCATAGGCAACGATTCCCATTTCAACGGTTTCGCAGACGTTCTTTCATGAGAGTGCCGCTTTCGTTTTTCAGTTCATTCATCTTGAGCTCTGGGATGAACTGGCTTGGAGGGCGTTACATACTGCATAAACACGCCCTCATTGTGCGCAGCTGCTATTTGCAGTATGTCAACTCCTACATTGAGCCCACCGGTTTCTAAGTTGAAATAAACAAGTTTGCATTAAGCTGCGTCGCCTGGGCCTTTCCTTTTCCAGGTCTCGTTATAAGTTGGCTGGCATTCTCTTGCAAAGCCTGTGTCCTTCTTTTGCTTCCTCCTTAGAATATAATAAAATGCATTTTGCACGAGTCTCATTCACCTGCATCTTCTGACTTCCGTAGATGGGACTGAATTGAATGGGGAATGCAGAGCTGTCCACTCAACTTGTAAGAAGGATTTCTCTGTTGATTAGAATACCCATTGATGTTTCTTCTCGTAGAATCTTTGGAGGTGGCATTTTCGGGAGATAACTGACTCATGAGCATGACTGAAATTGAGCATCATTAAAAAAAATTTCTCTTGCTTCAAAATTAGATCCGTTTATACTAACTGTGAACTTTAATGTCCATTTGTCTCTGTCAGCCAACTTGAAGCAACTGGCTCACTGCAGACAGTCTTAGCTGATGTATTAGGTGCAAGAGTTGCGGGTTTGGCAGAACATTCACTAAAACTTTGTGTGTGTGTGTGTGGTCTGAACTCGCAGTTTGTGCAGACATTGAGAAACCACCAGTTAACGTCTTTATTGTATAATATTCACATCTAGCAAGTCATTATGCATTCGTGCGTGCGATACATCAGCTGCTATTGAAAGTCCTTTTGTAACTTTTACACTGACAGTTCTCTGATGACTATTCTCAACCTTTCCATGCAACGAAATTCTCATTTCTTCCTGTGTTCCCAATTTCAAAGTTGAGATTCTTGTTGTCGGGACACGTTGGATTTACATGTGAGACTCTCACTTGCGTCTATCTTCGATAATTTGGAGTGTTTCCAGAGAAGGGTTACCTGTCCTGTCTTCCGTCTAAATTTTGAAGGACTGCCAGTTTTTTTCTATTTACGATTTGTCAAGTGTAAGTGCTTCGAGGTGCCGTCATACCTCCCTTTACCATCCTCGATCATGATGTTCACGAAACGCTGGGAATTTTCTTTGGCAGGACACTCCAGTTTTTTCCCTTGTTGCAGTATGTGATGTATCCCTTTGATACCCTGTACTTTCGGGTGTGCGGCAAATGTCTCGATCATTTGCTCGACAGTAAATTCCTCGAAAGCCATTGCTCGAAAAATAATTGGTCGAACTGTCAATTCCTCGAAAGCCAATATTTTTTAAGAATATTAATGACCATTTTAAGAATGGATGTTGGCTTTCGAGAAAAATACTCTTTCTAGTTTACATGAGGAAAAAGGTTAAAGTAAGACGGCAATTAAGCAAATTGTAGTTGAAACAACATAGATTAAAATTTTGTTTAGCGAACAAATTTTACTTGAAATAATAATGACAGGCACGTTTTCATTATCGTTGTTCATTTTCATACGTCTCAAAAATATTTTTGCAATATGTTCAACTCTATCTTTCATAAGTGAAAAGGTTAAAAAAGTAAAACAAAATAAAGTATTATTGCCAAAATTTACTCGATCAAAATGAAGTATTATACGATTATTGATGGCAAGTACTTCATTGGTGTTCGAAAGTGTTGTGCCGCCCCTCGACTGCGTTGCTTGTTTTTGGCGTTCCTATGACATACTGAAAACAGTTCCATAATTCATGTTTGAAGAAAGGAGCGCGGCTACGGTTTATTTCTATATGGCCACCCTATCCAAGTGTCTAAAATTATGTGAGATTGTTCTGGGTTGCAAGAATTAAATTACGACCATTTGCGAGACCAGTCACAAGCAAGGAATACATCTTTGATGGTTTTTGTAAACACTTCCAGGATGATAAGATCGAAGCAGTTATTAAAATTCAAAGCAGGGCCAGCATTTTCCTTAGCTCGTAAATTGCGTGTAGTTCTTTTTCATATTTGCTACTGAAGGGAGCTTCACCGCCACGGCATCACTTACTCCATTGAAGCACATGATACAAAAGAATGTGGTGTATCTCAACTGTTAATTGCATGCGATTTCACATTCTCTTGGATTTTAGCAGCATCAGGTTTAGTACCGTCTCCTGCATAGTTGTGATCTCCACTTCGTTTTTGGATATCATCGATAGTGATAGCCAGTATTTTCTGACAAACTATTTAAAACTGGATCTAATTTATACTTTCTGTGATAGGAATTTACCGTTAAAACTTGAACGCGAGAACTGCATATATTTTAACTGTTATAACAACCGTTAACGGGAAACCCAAATAGCTAGTATTACTTTTTAAGTTTGTACCTGGTATTTGATGGCCTCATGCACCGAAATCCTGTTGTAGGTAGCATTTGAAGTATTCGGACATTAAAAATATTGTTAAAGTGGAAAAGTGGCGGAGTTTTCATGTCCTCTGCCAAATCTAATGATCCGTTTAACATAGTCAGTCTGGAGGGGGGAGATGTTAAACCACCTCACTGAATGCTACCTTAAGGTGGGTACACACGTGCGAACCGAACCTTGTATTGTAACCGATTCTTGTAACAAAAACGCTAGTGTGGACGGTTCCTCGAACCCGAACCCGCGAGGTTCGAGGCTCGGTTCGCCCTCCGTCCCGCCAATTGTCGGTTTTTGGGCCCCGCATCAAAGGGAGGTCTCTTTGAACGTTACACCATGTGTGGACGGGGCCTGTATGACACGCGTAACAACAGAGGTTGCTGAACTTGTTAACACCGACTATGAACAAGACCGTCCACAGTAGAGTCCCTTGTTTTGGTCAGTCAGTACGTATATGTCTACCATGGCTGATTGAAGTGACGAAGAGGTCCTTCAATTTATTAGCTATTATTAGTTTTATTGACAGGTTACTTGTATGCAATGGGGGTGGGTAAAGTGAAAAAGATGTCGTTGTCTGATTTGATAATGTATCTTAAGGGTAAACTTAATTATGATAGATGGGTTTTGCGGAATACATATAAAAAGAACTTTGGTAAGGTTTTCTCAAGGAAATATATGGAATATGTTTTTTAGAAAAGGATGCCTCAATTTGATATGATGCTGTTCTTAACATTTACGGTCTGTTAGCTCGAATTCTGTCCAAGAAGGGTATTAATTATTGTGTGTGACTCGGTTGAAGACTCCTGTCTAAAAATGTAAGGAAATTATTGTGAGCTGAATGTTTGTACAATTTTTTTTGTATACAAAAAAAAAAAAAGTGCTATTAAATTTATTAAGTGCTGTATATGAAAAATAAAATTAATAGTGCTCCTTAACAATGTAATAAAAAATGTATTGTACATTAGATATTTTAAATAAAAGAAAAAAAAAAAAAAGCTATTACGAAGAACAGACTTCTTGGAATCTCAAGTCAGCGAGTAATTCCCGTCCACTATTTCTACCCTTCTAGTATATAACCATCTTCTTTTATTTCGCTTCATCTTCGTTAAATAATGTGTATAAATGTACGCGGCAGCTGCTACTTGCATGGTGGCCATCGTCGGTAAACAACCCGGACAGAGACAGACTGGTGATCGCAGTGGATTGAAATGAAGTTACGTGCTTAACGTGGTTACGGTTCGTCCTCTACATTTTGACACCTTGTAACCGTATATGCGTAACTCAGTTACGCATACAAGGTTCGGCTCTCACGTGTGTACCCACCTTTAGGACAGGAAGAACCTTAAGGCCTACTTTCCTAAGTCATGGCCGCCTTCATTCATACGGGAAACATTAGCTTGTGTATCTATGTCGGGAATTCAATATTTTCAGTAATTTTATTCATCCATATTTTTACAAAGCATTTTTTTTTTTTTTTTACGACATACAGAACGGTTGGCTATTCAAGATGGAACTACTTTTCCTTCGCTGTTGGATTGAATTACGCAAATTTGAAAGAACTAGTAGCGTAGGAGAGATGATATTCAAATAAAAATATTTGGATTACAAGAAACAGCTGATGAGCCTCACTGCATATATCGATAAACGAATCAATGCCCATAAGTGTAATCAGCCAATCAGAGCCACCCTTACGTCCAGCCATTCGTTTGAAGTTCTAGGTAAATATCTTTCTCTCATTTCGTGTATTATGTGAATTTTATCAATATTTTTCGGTCGTTTTACCTATATTATTTGTTGTTTCAATGGGAAAATCAGAACTAGCTTTAAAAGGTTTAAGAGGTAAGAGAAAATCGTTACCGAAGTTATACATGGTTGGATAGTTGTCTATCTTACAAACATCTCCCTCTTCCCGAACACCCCCTTACCGACCCTGCTCTTCCATTTTCTACGTCATTTTCTAGAGTCAAACGCAATTGTATGATGACATTACTTTTTGTAATTTCCCTCTGTTACCGACTTATGTAATCTTGAAAAATCATGTATAAAACCATGAATCGCATTGTAGTTTGGTATTATTATTTTTTTCTTTTATCAGGTAATTTTATTTCTGTTCAAATATGCAAGTGAAATATGTTTTAGCCGGTAAGGAAAAGTCTCCACCAATAAGGCTTGCCTTTGCCGCCACAGCGATTCATTCTTACAACACTATCACATAAACAAAAGCGGCGTTGCCATTTAGCGGACTACACACACACACACACACACACACACACACACACACACACACACACACACACTCTCTCTCTCTCTCTCTCTCTCTCTCTCTCTCTCTCTCTCTCTCTCTCTCTCTCTCTCGATGTAGAATCATAAATAACAGTCTGTAAATATACCGACCGGTAGCTCGAATTTTAACACCGGGCCGCCTCCCCTTGAATTAAAGACACGGTTATCAGGTTTGAAAACCACATTTTGTCCATTTAGTGGAGTGTGCCAAGGTAGGCTACCGTGGCTCGGAAAAACACAACCAGCTGCTTTGTGTGTTACTTCTGAAGAACTTTTACACTGCAATACAGTTACGGGACAATCTGCCTGTCTCAAAGAAAACTATTTCCAAAGCAGACTGCGTTACACATAGTACACTGAACTTTTTATTTAGGGTGCAATCAATTTTAACTCTCCTCAGACTTGAAACACACATAATCAATAGTGTGCATGAGCAAAAGCAACAAATCAACTAATTTTTACACATTTCCAACATTTGTATTTAACTTTTAAATTTAAATTAAAGTTTTTCTTGACCTAAACCCTTACTGAATATATCGGCAATCATATCATATTTTTTGGGCAATATTGCAACTGAATTACATTTTTGTCACATTGATCTCGTACATAACGAAATTCAATAACAATATGGTTTGCAATACCATGAATCTTAAGAATCCTTGACATTACAATGGTAGACTGGACTGTCTTCTAAAATCAAAATTGGGCCTTACATTCAAAAATCAAATCTCTTAGCTTCTGCAACCAAACAGCTTCTCCTGTTGCGACAGCTAACTCTATGTACTCTGCTTCAGCAGTTGATCAAGCCCCACACTTTTGTTTTTTTACTACAACTCACAAACCACCACTAAGGTGAAAACAATAACCAGAAGTTGACTTGCGATCATTGGTGTCACCTGCCCAATCAGCATCTGAATGGCCAGTGATCTCTGAAATACCATTAATAAAATTCCAAAATATGTTTACCCTTTAGAGATATCATTATACGCTTCACTGCTTTCCAATGCTGAATGGTAGGTTTAGCACAATACTTATCAACACTACTCACTGCAAATACGATGACAGCCCTTGTTTTTAGACAAATACAATAAACTCCCAACAGCTGACTTGATACATGTTCTGGTAAAGTTCTATGTATTGATCAGATGCTTTACATAACTTCAGACTTGGATCAACTGGAGTTTCTATAAGCTTTGAATCCTCGCTACATTTTCAGTATAAGATGGTTGATCAATCCACACTCGACCTTTGGAAGAATCTTGTACAACTTTGACACCTAAAAAATAAGCAAGCTCACCATGGTCTCTCTCTCTCTCTCTCTCTCTCTCTCTCTCTCTCTCTCTCTCTCTCTCTCTCTCTCTCTCTGAGTGTGTGTGTGTGTGTGTATAGATTCATTTTTGAACAGCAAAGACAATCACAATACGAATAGGTTCAAATCTTACAAAAGGTTTCATCATAATCCACACGAAACTTGTGAAAAAAACTTTACATGTTCCTTTTGAAAACCCATCTGCTGTTATGGGTTTTTCTACCCTCAGGAAGTTCAACTAAATCATAAACTTCATTATCATGAATAGAATTAATTTTCTCATTCCATTAATCCAATACTCTCTCAGCTCATCAATGCTTCAGTGAATGATGCTAGTTCATTTGTCTCGTGCAACTGAAACCCACTCACCATAGTACATCTTTGGTGGTCGCTTCACTAGGAATATGAGCATACAAACACACCCAAAAACTAAAATGTTTAAAATTTGGCTAAATTCCAGTAAATTAAGTGCCCTAGCAGGACTTTTGTATTTCAGATAATAAGCAATTGACAATGCCTCTGCCTAAAATTTGAGGCAACTGTCCTTTAGTACATGTTTCACAAAACTCCAAATCTTTATTAACATCAAATTTCAAACCACCTACTAAACCTTCTTTCACTAACAGCCTTAAGCTATCATCAATACCTCAATGGCCATACTTTCTATGCCACATTTTCATTAGGCCTAACTAGTACAGACGACGTACTCGTATGATAATTTTTTTGCACATTTTAAATACTAATACAAATTACCTTTTTTCTCTGCAAATGCAATCAACTTATTGGCATAAAGTTTTACACATCCCCACAAAACGGAGTGACATGTACAAGTTTTGTAGAGCTTTACACAAACTAAGTAAATTAAAGACAACTTTGGTACATACATCATTCAATGTACAGTTCTTCACTTTACCATCAGGCAACAAGATTTTTATGGCTACTTTGCCAGAACCACAAGCCTCTAATGAATTACCATCTAATATCTTTATTACGTATAACAGGATGGTTTTTCTGGAATAGTTTCACGCATTTTGACCGAATTTGATGTCTGATTTTCCTCGGAAATACAAATTTTTGGGGTAAGGGTATCGACACCCTACACCCTAACTCCACTACTGTTGATTTCCGAACAAAATCGTCGTCAGATTCCTATAAACACGTGAGAATATTTCAGAAAAAAAACAATCTTTTCCAATTAGGAATATTGCAAATAATAAAATTCTACCGACATTTCAAACATTTCAAATAAGAATCGAAAATATTCGATTAAAAAAATCGATTTTGGAGCCGTTTCATAGGCGAAAACCAACTATTGCTACTACCTGTTACGATGCCTAATCCTACGGTGCATGCGCCATGTTACAGGGGAGCTTCCTCTCTCTCCTCTCATCTCTCTCTCTCTCTCTCTCTCTCTCTCTCTCTCTCTCTCTCTCTCTCTCTCTCTCTCTCTCCAGACCCACCTAATTGAGAGGAATGGTAAAAAGTGGGGAGGGGGTGTGGATTCATATACATTGAGTTACAAATACCTTTTCCTCATTTGTTTATCATGTTATATTATTTCAACTTTATATTTGTCTGTTCCCGTTTATCATAGTATTTGTTGAATTATGTGCCATTGTCGTCGTGTTCTCACTTCTTAATTTTGCTCTATCTCTCGCAATGTTGCCTTGTAATTGTCTTGGGGGTTGAGACCAGAAGGGGGTTTGCAGGACGATTCGATAAGTTTTTGTCAGTGACGTCAAATCAGAGGTTGCTTAGGGTTTTTTCATCCATGAATTATACAAGATTTGTACACAAGTCACTCTGCTTTCCATTATTCACGCCTGGCTCATTTCGTTTCATCTTTTAGAATGCATTTCTCACCCATAATTTCTGTTAAAATTGGACATTATTATTAGTAGAAACCGCTCGGACAATTGGAAACATACAATCATCCACCGGTGTCAAAAACTTCCAGTGCCACAGAGAACTCTCAAACTAACATTAATTTCCTCCCAACTCTCTGATCTCTGATTAGCTCCCCAAAATTAATTAAGTGTGCATACCCCATTGATTGATCAGCAACGCAAGCAGGGTTACGTCTCGCAATGAACTCCCAGTGAACAGAAACTGTACAGTTGCGTACGAATGAGTTTCCATAACTGATGATTATGGTGGTGGTTATTATTTTTATTATTTTTATCAATTTAATTATTATTTAATGTTTATTAATTATTATTATTAATTTTTATTTATTATTGACCAATGGTCACAGGACTTCATATTTAGTATCCATAAGACGCTTCCTGTTTTATTTCTGTTTTCCAATTTTAAATTTGGCTCTGTGGCAGAACTTAAATTTCGTGATTTTTTGTTCATATATATATACTTACGTTTCCCTTTAATCGTTAATATCATCATCAGTTTCAGTATTTTATAATTCTATTGTTGCTAATTATGAGTCTTCTTGTTAATGACTGCTTATTCTGGATGCTTTTAATACACCTACATTATAGATTTTTATCGCCACCGCTCGGCTCTCTCTCTCTCTACATTATAGATTTTTATCGCCACCGCTCGGCTCTCTCTCTCTCTCTCTCTCTCTCTCTCTCTCTCTCTCTCTCTCTCTCTCTCTCTCTCTCTCCAGAGACCCTTTATTGCTCACACCGCTGGACTGTTCCTGGTGCACTCCAGGCATTACTTGAACCCTAGTAATTGTGGTGTCCCTTCGGCCTCCCCTTAACTGCAACCCCTCTCATTCGTTTTGCTGTAACTACGTTCATATTTTATTTTTGTCAAAACTGATTTTAATTTTCCTCAACCCTTCCCAACAATTCTCAACCCCCTCCCAACAATGGTTCCATCACAGCCTTCTGATTGTCAAGTTCCGTGTCAGCGCTGAATAACCCCGTAGGTCTCTCTCTCTCTCTCTCTCTCTCTCTCTCTCTCTCTCTCTCTCTCTCTCTCTCTCTCTCTCTCTCTCTCTCTCTCCAGATAGGTGTCTCTCTTGTCTCCCAGGTAGGTGAGCGCATGATGTCTCCCCGGATGTGGACTTAAGTCTTTTAGACGTCTCTCTCTCTCTCTCTCCAGATAGGTGTCTCTCTTGTCTCCCAGGTAGGTGAGCGCATGATGTCTCCCCTTAAGACCTTACAGACCTTACATCTTGTTCGGGTTGCCCCAGGTCCCTCAGTGTGAGGCACCTCTAATGTCTACCAGAGAGTTGCTAGTACATCTTCCGGTATATTTTGCATCTTCCAATCTTGGATGGTCTGGGATGCAGTTTAGATATTTGTCGAGCTTATTCTTAAACACATCTACGCTCACTCCTGATATATTCCTCAGATGAGCTGGCAACGCATTGAATAGATGCTGCATTATCGATGCTGGTGCGTAGTGGATTAATGTCTTGTGTGCTTTCCTTATTTTTCCTGGTATATTTTTGGGCACTATTAATCTACCTCTGCTTGCTCTTTCTGATATTTTTAGTTCCATGATATTTTCTGCTATTCCTTCTATCTGTTTCCATGCTGAATTATCATGTAGCGTTCTCTTCTCCTTTCCAGACTATATAATTTAAGAATTGTAGTCTTTCCCAGTAGTCTAGGTCCTTAACTTCTTCTATTCTAGCTGTAAAGGACCTTTGTACACTCTCTATTTGTGCAATATCCTTTTGATAGTGTGGGTACCATATCATATTGCAATATTCAAGTGGACTACGAACATATGTTTTATAAAGCATAATCATGTGTTCAGCTTTTCTTGTTTTGAAGTGCCGTAACAACATTCCCATTTTTGCTTTACATTTTGCCACCAGAGTTGCTATTTGATCATTGCATAACATGTTCCTATTCATCATCACACCAAGGTCTTTAACTGCTTCCTTATTTTGTGATGGTCTCATTATTAGGTCCCTTATATGCATAGCTTTCTTTCTTTCTCTCTGTCTCCATAATTTATTGATTCAAATTTATCAGAGTTAAATACCATCCTATTTACCTCTGCCCAATCATATACTTTGTTAAGGTCTCTTTGTAGAGCGTTCCTATCTTCATCACAAGTAATTTCTCTACTTATTCTTGTGTCATCTGCGAAAAACTACTCACTACCGAATCCTTAACATTATTGTCTATGTCTTCAATCATAATCAACAAACAGTATTGCAGCTAACACCGTACCTTGCGGCACACCGGATATTACCTTGGCTTCATCCGATTTCTCGTCGTTTTGCAATAACTATCTGTTTTCGTGTTGTGTAAAAATTCTTTTAACCATCTTCCTACTTTATCCACGATATTGTGTTTTCTAATTTTCTTCGCTAATATATTATGGTCTACTTTATCAAAAGCTTTTGCAAAGTCTAAATAAACCACATCTGTTTTCATTTCCGCTTTTCATATTTTTGAATATGTTTTCACGGTGGACTAACAGTTGGGTTTGTGTACTTTTTCCGGGCGGTACGAAACCATGTTGTTCCTTTATTAAACAAATTATTTTTTATTAAAGTTTCATAATATTTTTCCTTCATTACCCTTTCATACACTTTCATTATATGTGATGTTAGACTCACAGGCCATAATTACTTGCCTCTAGTCTTGATCCACTTTTGAAAGTAGGGGTAATATACGCTAATTTGTGCTCATCATATATCTTGCCTGTATCTACACTTGTCTTAATAAATATTGCAAGTGTCTTTGCGATAGAATGAACTACTTTCTTTAACAAAATAGCAGGAATTCCATCAGGCCCTGCAGCAGCTCCATTTTAATTCATTAATAGCCTGCACAATATCAGCTTCATTAATATCTATGTCAGCTAAAATATTCACTATTTTCATCCCTTACTTCTATATCATTATCTTCATTATCTATTCTAGGGGTGAATTCTCTCTTATATCGTTCTGCCAGTATGTTGCAAATTTCCTTTTTTTCATTCGTTAATCTCCCTTCAATTCTCAGAGGCCTATTTCTATTCTTCTTTTATTCATCTTCTTCGCATATGAGTATAATAGTTTGGGTTTTGGCTTGATATTTAATAGGGTGGTTTTTCTTCCAAGTCCCGTTTTTCATTTTCTTTTGATTGTATAACTTTTTTTCTGCATTTTCTATCTTACTTTTTAGTTCTATAACTTTCCATGCATTTTTTTCTTTGCAAGACCTTTTTTCCACTTTCTGATTTTCTGGAACAAGATTCTTCTGTCTCTTGGTATGCATGAATGATGTTTACTTTTCTTCTTCGGTATATATTTTTCCACTATTATCTCAATATTTTATATAATATCTCCGTATTTACCCTTATGTCATCACTTACGAAAATGTTATCCCAATCTTTGTTTAATTCTTCATTAATTTCTGACCATTTATATTTTTACTGTAGAAGTTGTTATTTTTCCATAATCCTTCCCACTTTTTCATTTCTTGCTTATCTCTATTTTCACTTGCTTTGAATGAACTGTTAATTCTATGACATTATGGTCTGAAATACTCGCATTATAAACTATTATTTCTTTAACATAATTCATCTCGTTCACAAATACTAGGTCTAAAGTATTTTCCTTTCTTGTTGGCAGGTGATTTATTTGTTGAATGTTGTATTCTAGTAGCATATCTAATAGCTTTTCAAATTGCCTCTTATCTTCTGCACTACTATTACTCTCTTTTTTATATGTATAAGTACAACCACAATCTCCTATTCGTTCTTTCCATTCTACGAAAGGAAAGTTGAAGTCACAGATAGGAGAATAGTCCAGTCCTTGTGATTTCTACATATATCATCCAATTTTCAATTATTAAGTCAAACTCTTTAGTATTAGGAGGTCATATATATTACTATGTTCATCAATTTTTCAGATTCAATTCTACCGCTATTAGTTCACATTCTGAGTTACTATATTTCTCATATATTTTTCCTGTGTCTTTCCCATATATTGCGGTTCCCCCTTGATTCCTATTTTTTTCTATCTGATCTATAAGTTTGGAACCCTTTTATTTGATCATCATTCCCAGTCTCCTTGGGAATACCAGGTTTCACTTATATCATTATATCTATTTTCTTTTCATTTGGGTTAGTTCTTCTAAGTACTCTATTTTTCTTTTTGAGTTACTCGTAACTAAACCCTGCGCATTCATCACTATGATGGTTTGCGTGTTTTCTCCTTCATTTAATACTGATAGTAATAAGGATTTTCCCATGTCCTCTTTCCTGTTCTGGTATGTTGTTCTTTTTTCATTTCCAGAAATTCTGACATTAAAAAATCCAACTTTTCCATAATATTTGATCTTCCTTCATCATAATTATTCATTTTGTGTCTGAATCTGCAATTTTCTCCGTGTTTCTGCAATATCCTCTTGCATAATAAATACAGTTATTATCTCTTGAGTAGAATTTCGGAGCTGATGCTTTGAAATTCTTGCTGACACCTCTGCATATCTCATTCTGGTGTTTGCTTTTCTCTTTTACCTGATCTTCTTGATTTCTCTCTTATTTGTTTCTTTCTTATTTTGGATTTTGTTATTACTTGGTTGGTATTTATTTGATTATGATTCATGGCTACAGGGTGCATATATTTGCATTTTTTGTCGAAACTTACATCCTTTTCTTCTTTAGGTTTTACATATTTTTGGATGCGATCTCTGCAATCATCCCCATATCCATCTAAGTTATGCACATTTACCATATATTTCATAGTTTTGACATATCTTAGGATGTTTGTAGTAACATCTTTCTCCAAATCTGCAATTCCCTCTTTTCAAAAGGTTGCAGATTTTGTCTTTCTTGTCTATTTTTCCTCTTTCCCGTCATTGTATAGATCTGGGTAGAGCCTCTTCGGGATTTGCTTTTCTGTTGTCATATCGTAATTTATTTTCTTCGTAGGTATGCTGCTTTATTGCCTCATATGTAGTATCAATGAGTATCTCTGCATCCATACTTTTATCTTGTTCTTTGTTTTCCTTATTTTTTTCTGTCATTTCATTTTTGTTTACTTCTCTTCCGTTTTCCTCTTCTTCTTCTTCCTCTTCCTCTTCTTCTTCATCCTCAACTATTTGTACATTCAATCTTGATTTAATAACATTGTCTATCCATGATAGACATGTTGAACAAAAAACAAAAAATTCTTGTATCTTTTCTCAAATCTTGTATTACCTCAGCACACTGTGGATGGGTCGGAATGTTGCATGCAGGCACATTTTCTGATTAGGTTTTGTGGATTGACTATGCTATACCCAACCTTACACAGTTTGCATGCTTTTGGCATTCTTTTTCCTAATGCATCAATTAGGATATTCACAAGATTCACCTTATTCATTTTCTTTGTCGGAATATGTTGGTTTATGTATATTTTCTTATGAGTCTCTTGACCACTTGGATTTTATTTGGAACTTCTTCAATTATTTTCAAGATGTTTTCATTAGATTTGTTCCAGTTTGAAGGATTATATCCTAATATATCTATGAAGCTTTTGTATCTTTTTGGTTAGGACTGTTGCTGATTTCATAGATGAGAAATGCCAGTTCCCTTCCTGCTACCTCATCGTATTGCGAATGCTAGACACGCCAAATTACGCCACCTTTTCCCGCAGTTGGAACTTACTGCCATCTTGTTCTGATTTATAGTATTACACTTGATAAACTAACTTAGAAGACGCTTTATCCTACTATTTTCACACTAATCTTATCACCGATAGTTCACGAACACTTCTAGATATTTCTCAAATTCTAGTCGTATGTTAAACTTGTGATATCTGTTGATTATTGTGACTTCACGCGGGTACGTCTCACCAAGCAAGATGGCTACTACGAGAGAGAGGATGGACTTAAGTCTTTTAGACGTCCTGATTCTCTCTCTCTCTCTCTCTCTCTCTCTCTCTCTCTCTCTCTCTCTCTCTCTCTCTCTGTATTCTAATCTCATTATTTTGACTTTAAAAAAATTCTTCTCGACCTTGCATAGTTTTATTCTTGATCTTTGTATTTACCTGGTGACACTCCAAATGTAGCCAACTTCAGTATTTTCCAGCGAATAGCAGGCGGGGTTTTATCAAACCTGGTCTGTTTTTAATTCTGAAAGGTATATGGAAGGTAGATTGAATTCTAAATTTTTTGTTTTCAACTTATAAACGTAAACGTCTCTAAAGATTGTGTTAAAAATTAACGCACAGAGACCATAGTTTCGTATTGTAGGTCCAGGATCCATTCAGTCTGTATGGATCCTGTGTAGGTCTAGCCACGAATCATGAACTCGCTCAAGACGTTCGTAGTGTTCCCCTTGGCGTCCCCCTTGGACGGCAATGCTGTCAGTCCACCTCATGGTTGGGTGCAGTGTTACTTCGGCCCTTTAACCTTTTTACTTGACCTCCAGTGTGCTTCCTTCCTTTCTTCAGAATTTGTTGCGTCCCTTCGGCCCTGTTTAGCTGCAACCCCTTACATTCCTGCTAATGTATCTCCGGTTATGTTTTCTAGTTCAAACTGATTTTCATTGTCCTCTGCCCTTCCCCCCAACATTCTCTCTCTCTCTCTCTCTCTCTCTCTCTCTCTCTCTCTCTCTCTCTCTCTCTCTCTCTCTCTCGGTACCGCGAGTATTGTAAAGTAATATTATTTATTATCAATTATATTCATTATCATTATTCATTATCATCATTATCGTAATTAACATTATTATTATCGTAATTATCATTATCATCATTATTATTATCATTATTATTATATCATTATCATCCTTATTATCATTATCATCATTATCATCATCATCATCATCATCATTATTATTATTAATTTTTTTTTTTGCTCTATCACAGTCCTCCAATTCGACTGGGTGGTATTTATAGTGTGGGGTTCCGGGTTGCATCCTGCCTCCTTAGGAGTCCATCACTTTTCTTACTGTGTGTGCCGTTTCTAGGATCACACACTTCTGCATGGGTCCTGGAGCTACTTCAGCCTCTAGTTTTTCTAGATTCCTTTTCAGGGATCTTGGGATCGTGCCTAGTGCTCCTATGATTATGGGTACGATTTCCACTGGCATATCCTATATCCTTCTTATTTCTATTTTCAGATCTTGATACTTAAACATTTTTCCCTCTCTTTCTCTTCAACTCTGGTGTCCCATGGTATTGCGACATCAATGAGTGATACTTTGTTCTTGACTTTGTCAATCAACGTCACGTCTGGTCTGTTTGCACGTATCACCCTATCCGTTCTGATACCATAGTCCCAGAGGATCTTTGCCTAATCGTTTTCTATCACTCCCTCAGGTTGGTGCTCGTACCACTTATTACTGCAAGGTAGCTGATGTTTCTTGCACAGGCTCCAGTGGAGGGCTTTTGCCACTGAATCATGCCTCTTTTTGTACTGGTTCTGTGCAAGTGCCGGGCATTCACTTGCTATGTGGTTTATGGTTTCATTTTTCGTATTGCACTTCCTACATATGGGAGAGATGTTATTTCCGTCTATCGTTCTTTGAACATATCGGTTCTTAGGGCTGATCGTGTGCGCTGTTATCATTCCTTCAGTTTCCTTCTTGAGTCTCCCTCTGTAGCCATTTGCCAATTGTCATCGCTGGCTAGTTCTTTAGTCTGTCTCATGTATTGTCCGTGCATTGGTTTGTTGTGCCAGTCCTCTGTTCTGTCTGTCTTTCTCTGTCTCTGTATATTTGGTCTCGGGTCTTTCTGTAGTCTTTTTTTTTCTCCTCCACTTTTCTATATTTCGTCTTCATTCATGTTTTCAGTCTCTTTCATCTTGCCATCTACGTCTTCACTGGTTTTCAGATATTGCCCCAGTGCTCTATTTTCGATGTTGACGCAGTCTTCTATACTTAGTAGTCCTCTCCCTCCTTCCTTTCGTGTTATGTATAGTCTGTCCGTATTTGCTCTGGTGTAGTGCTTTGTGTATTGTCAATATGTTTCCTGGGTTTTCTGATCTATGCTGCGGATTTCTGTCTTCGTCCATTCCACTATTCCTGCGCTGTATTCTGATTACTGGCACTGCCATGTGTTTAGGCTTTTATCATATTTCCGGCATTGAGTTTTGACTTGAGTATCGCCTTGAGTCTCAGCGTATATTCTTTCCTGATCGTGTCCTTCATCTCTTGGTGTTTTATATCCCCTCCTTCCATTATTCCCAGTTATTTGTATCCTGTCTCATCTATGTGTTTGATGTTGCTCCCATCTGGTAGCTTTATCCCTTCAGTTTTCGTTACTTTGCCTTTTAGTATGTTGACTAATGCGCATTTTTCAATTCCAAACTCCATCCTGATGTCCCCAGATAACAATCCTTACAGTCTGGATTAGGGTATCTATTTCCTTGATGCTCTTACCATAGAGCTTGATGTCGTCCATTATTATTATTATTGTTGTTGTTGTTGTTGTTGGGACTCGCTAGTACCAAGAAGTAAATCACAAAGAATTAGGAAGAATATTTATACGTATCTGTATGGTATGATGGAGAGGGTCTGCTGTTTTTTTTTTAAAACAAAATATATATATACATTCAAAAGCTGTTGTTTTTTTTATAAACTAAAAATATATATACATTCAAAAGCTGTTGTGTCTCAGGTTCATACTGAGAGAAATTCTCCTGCACCTTCCTTTTTTCACGTTTTATCTTGAATCATACTGACAAGAAAATTTTATAGAGAAAGATCTCTTCTCGAACTTGTAGCTCAATTGATGTTAGTTGCTCAATTGATATTAGTGAAGTTATAGTTGTGATATTGATATTAGTGAAGTTATAGTTGTGATATTGAAGTTAGTTATTTATTATAACGTTATAGTTACCGGGGGCAGATTGCTGACACTTTTGATTCATATTTATATATAAAATGTATGTATGTGTATATATATGTTTGATGGAGATGTCATTTTATTTTCAAATTTTTAAATAGGATTCTTGTTTCATCTTGAGGGTGATGCAGCCCCTGCTTGGAGACCCTCCCTCCATTTATTCAAGACTTACAGAAAGGAGCAGGAGTGGCTGCATGTGAACTACGAAGGCGAAGTTGCCCAAAGCAATATAAGTATCCTTTTTATCATTTCTTTACTGGTTTTCAATCATTTTTCTGGTTCTTTCTGCTCTTGTTTGCAACTCTTAATAATCACAGTCCTTTTTGTTTATTGTTTTGAACTTGATGTGTTATTTTTGGTCTTTCTCAAAATATTTTGTGCATACATTTAAATAGTCATAATTATAGGTTATGGAGTCCTTTAGCAATTTTTTGACAGTGGATTCATTTACATAATTAGAAGTCTTTTATTAATTTGCTCTGAGATCGATAGGTAGGAATTCAGGGTCTTCTCATTTCCAGTCTTTTTGTAGGTATGATAAATAGAGCTATTGCAAATCGTGATTTAGACCTTATTAGATATTCAAATTTAATTCATGGCAAATCATGCCTATTCAAATCTTGTCCCTCATCAGGGTCATACCTGGTGACCTAATGCCGAAACCTATAAAATGCAAGTCTTTTTACATTGGAATATAGTTTGAGACGTTAAATAATAAACTGTTTTCCATGGATCAGAAATGGTCATACTAAGTATTAGTGGAGTCTCTCTTGAGATTTTCGTAATCTTTGGAACTCTTTTGGTACACGAAGAGTATGAGCATTAAAAAATGGGCAGACATACTGTCATGAAAAATGTGAAAGAAATAGTATGTAACTTGAGGAAGAAATGGCTGAAACTTGACTCGTTTGTAAATGATTAGGATGTTTGTTCTGAGGCTTTGTAAAACAGGACTGTAGATTTCGAGGCAATAGAGTAAGAGAACAAAGTGAATTAATGTTTTGTGTTAGATATATATTTAGATTTAAATCATATAGAGTTTGAGACATAAAATAATACTGTTTTCCATGGATCAGAAATTATTCATACTAAGTATTATTGGAGGCATTGAGATTTTCATAATCTTTAGAACTTTTGGTATTGAGTGTATGAGTATTGTCATCTTGCCATGTAATTAGATTTTATTAATATTAGTTAAATATTGAATGTTAACTGATAAAACATTTTGTTCCAGCGCGTAGGGGCATACTGAGGCCTCCGTTAGGTCCCCGTCGCTCATACGACGATTCGAAGTCTCCGAAGTCTTGGGCGGCTGCGGCTTCGAACAAGGCATGGACTGGATCTGGCGGGTTAGAGCAAATACTACTACGGGAATTTTCTGGTCGGGATTTGACAAATCCTGGTAATTTCCTAGAAAAGTAGTTTGAGGTAAGTATTGCTAGGAAAAATACAAATTACTAAGAGTTTGGTATATTAGTCTGTTAGCTTTGTAGGGTGTGTGAGTGACTTCTCTTCAGCCCCCTCCACCCTGGGTGGCTTAGTTTTTTTTTTTTTTTTTTTTTTTTTTTTTTTTTTTTTTTTTTTTTTTTCCTCCAAATATGACTTTTCTTATGGGTAATTTTTTTATTCGGTTCAGCAGCTGTACTTTTCTATGTTAACGTAATGTTAAGTTGTTTTATTCCTTGATTCCTCCTCGTGTTGCAGACTACCTTACTATGGTGTTAACTGTAGTGCGGTGAGAGGTCGGGCCTGACATTGGATGCTCTGGACCACGTGACATTTCTTCAGTCTGTGTGTAAGACTACTCAGCCCTCTCCCCCCCCCCCCTCCCCCTCCACCCTGGGTGGCCGAGGGATACTGTACTGCCATGTGGGATGATTTAACAGTCTAAGTTTAAGATAATGAACAATATTCTTTAAAGGTGGTAACAGTATACATGAAATTCGAAAACAAATATTTACATGAAATTCTAAAACTAATATATATTATTTTAAGGAGAAAATGGCAGAGTTGGGTATCAAACATGTTACTTCATCTCCTTATCCTGAAAGTCAGGGTGCTCTGAAGAGGTGGGAGGAAACCTTTGCAACTTTGCCATATCAATATGTTAAAGGAATATAAGGGAACGGGGTTATAGAGTATTCCTGTGGCAATATGGGAAGGATTAGTAATAACCTTTATTCTTTTCCAGAGGAAGAATTTAAATGAGGGTAAATATGGTATTGATGATGGTAACTCGTCATCAGGTATTAAGACTTCTTTGGAAAATTGATGGTTCAGTTTCTCATGAGAGTTATGAGAAACGTTGATGTTGGGAATGCCACGCCACACTGTCTTAGAGCATAACGTTGATGTTGGGAATGCCACGCCACTGAAACAATCTCCATGGAAAAATATGAAAGAAATCACCCGAGGTCAATAACCTTTATTCTTCTTGCAGTTGCAGAGAAAACTCAAATGAGGGTCACTATGGTTGGTATTGATAGTAATTGGCCATCAGGTAATAAGATAAGAAACGTAGGTATCTGAAGAAGTTTGTGTTCGAATATAAAGAATTGTTTTCGGGTATACCAGATTGAACGAACATCTGTCGAAGAACATGCGTATGATTATTGCCACGCCAGTGAAACATCCTTATATTGCAAAGGAGGTGAAATATGTACGTATATGGTAAAACACGGTTTGATCAAGAACACGGTGTACGATTTAGAAGGGTGTGGTTTATATTGATAGACTATTTAATGATGATTGGGACACTCATTTAAAGCTTATCAAGGCCTTATTTTGAGGTAATGAGGGAAAGTGAATTAGCAAAAGCGAAGGTTGAGAAGGGATTCTTGCAGAGGGCTGAATGGATATTAAGGTATTATCAGTATCGTTCTAGTTACGGTGTGCTAGAATTATAAACTTAAGAATGGTCTAATATTAAGTTGAGGGTATAGGTGAAGGTAATAGATGATAATCGTTGGAATTTTTGGCAATGTTAGTTTTAATGAAGGTGGGTGATGTGTTATAATGCGGTTTGAAATAAGCGTTATCAGGTAGAGATGGTATTGTAACGTTTTGTGGTACAATAAATGTAGTGTTTGTATTGTAACGTTTATGGTACCAGTGTGTGTAGTATATAGGTATAGGGATGTTATTTGGTGGATGGTACAACACGGTTATTAAATTCGTGATTAGGGTACTAATTTAAGACTACTTTGTTGAATGATTGCTACTAATCTGGGCATTCTGTTTTCAGGTGTGTATTTTGAATCCAAGATTAGAGCAGTGTAGCTCTAAATATCACTACGTGAGAGCCTTTGAAACTCTTGCGTTGAAATGTATTTGGTGTTGGTTATATTGAGGCTTTTTGTGTTGTAGATTCCATTGTATATTAATTATTTATTTTATTTCGGTGCCTTGTTTGTGCAAATCTGCACCCTTGTTCCTGACCTCTCCCCCCTCTTTTTTTTTTTTTTTTTTTTTTTTTTTTTTTTTTTTTTTTTTTTTTTTTTTTTTTTTTTTTTTTTTTTTTTTAAATATAAGCATATTCTTTCTTTCTTGGTATTACAGTTTTTCTTTTGCAGATTTGTATGGAATCTTTTGTGTTTTAGTGTGTTGAATTCTATTAAGTTGGGTGAATTTTCCCTTGCGTTCAGTAAAGTATAATTTGTGGATTTACAGATTCAGATAACATTTCTGTCTTGAAAGCCTTCTGTTCAGTAAAGTATAATTGGTTCAAAATATATTTATATTTTTTTGTGTATTTATAGGTACAGGTGTCATTTGTGTATGAGGACATCTTCAAGTAAGGGTGACATGTTTCTCGGGTATAGTGCAAATGTTGTAAACATTGCCAACATATTAGATAAGGGCTTAGGCTAAACGTATAATATTTGTATTTTCATTGTAGCTTGCAAAGAACCATATCGAGTAAGTTTACTCAAAACTTTTTTCAGAATCTGACAGCTCCTACCTTGAGCTGGTGTTCTGCTTGTAAGTATAGACTGTATTTTATAAAAAAAAAAAAAAACTATCTGGTGTTCAACCCATCCCCATTTGGTATTTATATGTATATATATATAATATATAAAATTAGTGAAAGTGTTTGTTACAGCACATTCCTTGAACTTTACCTAACGTTTCTCTGCCTTTATTTCAGAATCTGGTATGTAGCACCTGTGGGAGACCAGCGGTTAAACGGGAAGGTCGTCCTAGACAATAGAATAATCAGAGCCAGGTGGCAAAGTAAGTTTCTGAAGACATCTCGAGTTTAAAGGTTGTGATTGCTTGGTGAAAGTCGAGTCACAGATTACCTGAAGGAACAGCTACAGGAACCGACTGACTGCCTGGCAGTGCATTCCTTAGAAACTGAATTAGAGTAGTAGTCCTTCATGCCAAACTCCAAAATTCAGCAAACACCCCCCCCCCCCCCCAACCCCCCCCCCTTTTTTTTTTTTTTTTTTTTTTAAACATTCTTGATTGTACAGTTTTCCTTTTTTTTTTTTTTTTTTATATTTTTTTTTTAAACATTTTTTTATTTTTTATTTATTATAACATTATTCTTTCTTGATTGGACAGTTTTCCTTTTTTTTTTTTTTTTTTTTTTTTTTTTTTTTTAACATTATTCTTTCTTGATTGGACAGTTTTCCTTTGGCAGATTTGTATGGAATCTTTTGTGTTTTAGTGTGTTGAATTCTATTGTTTAGTTGGGTGATTGATTTTTGCCTAGTGTTCAGTAAAGTATAATTTGTGGATTTAGAGATTCAGGTATCATTTCTGTCTTGAAAGCCTTGTATTCAGGAAAGTATAATTGTTTTTCAAAAATTTTTTTTTGTATATTTTTAGGTTCAGGTTTCATTTCTGTGTGAGGACATCTTCAAGTAAGGGTGACATGTTTCTCGGGTATAGTCCAAATGTAATTAGTTTGAATCTCCTTTTAACTGTGTACTGATATATTTTTGGTAATAGAAAAAATTCACTGAACTTCTTAAACATTGCCAACATATTAGATAAGGGCTTAGGCTAAACGTAGAATATTTTTATTTTCATTTTAGCTTGCAAAAAACCACATTGAGTAAGTATACGCCAAACATTTTTTTCAGAATCTGACAGCTCCTACCTTGAGCTGGTATTCTGCTTGTAAGTATAAACTGTTTTATAAAAAAAACTTTTCAACCCATCCCCATTTGGTATTTATATATGTTTATATATATAATATAAAATTGGTGAAAATATTTGTTACAGCACACTTCTTGAACTTTAGCTAATGTTTCTCTGCTTTGATTTCAGAATTCTCTGCCTTGATTTCAGAATCTGGTATGTAGCACCTGTGGGAGACCAGCGGATGAACGGGAAGGTCGTCCTAGGCAATAGAATAATCAGAGCCAGGTGGCAACGTGAGTTTTTTGAAGGCATCTCAAGTTTAAGGTTGATTGCTTGGTGAAAGTCTAGTCACAGATTACCTGAAGGAACAACTACAGGAACTGAATTAGAATTGTAGTAGTCCGTCATGCAAGACCCCAAAATTCAGCAGACCCCCTCCCCCCTTTAATAATTCACTTTCTTGGTGCCATAAATGTTGGAAAAAAGTATGCTTACCTTTCATTCCTGCTTGTTTCCTGGCCAGAATTACCCGGAGATATTTCTAAATTGACGTTGTCTAACTCCACCCCCTTGAAGTTGTTTGTTGCAGAATTTGCCAATTGTTCAACTTAAGGGTAGAGGTTCACTATCTAACCTTTTATCACTTGAGTTTGGTCTTTTCAATATTTTAAAGCCTTACTCTATGATAATTCTAATGGCTAACCTGCATATTTCAAAATGTTAGCCATTTCTCTCTTGGTATATAGCTTGTTTTCTTAACATTGTAACTTTTCTTACTAATTTTCACCCTTTCCACTTGATGTTAATAATAATGATTATTATTTCCAGACCTCTGGAGTCCTGTTTAGATATAACTTGAATTTTTTTTTCTTTTTTTTTTTATAACGAAACTAAATAGACACCATTCACGAAACTCCATATGAGACTGCACAAAGTATACAAAATCTTCACTAAGTAATTACGCTTTATCAGTTTAGTTGGGAAATGTCCTCACTGCTTTTTACTGTACCTTTGGCCTGAATTTCCCACGTGGTATATTTCTTTTTTACCATTTTCGTAACGACTTATAGTTTTTCTGTTGGTCTTTATATTCCTTTTTGAGGACATACGGATTGTCCCTTCTTATCAAACGATGTAGCTGCACTGGAGCTGGAGTCTTATCACATCACCCGTCTGTGTCGATTGATTTTCAGACCTTGCATAACTCAAATTAACGTGATTTATTGCATGGGCTCGTTATGAGGCATGTAAGGAGGCAACTGCCAGGTAAGTCTCTCTCTCTCTCTCTCTCTCTCTCTCTCTCTCTCTCTCTTCTCTCTCTCTCTCTCTCTCTCTCTCTCTCTCATGAGGGTGTATAAGATGTGACGAGGAGAGCATCTTTTCAAAGATGTGAAGGGGGACTACAGAGACTTTTGGCTTAGGCTTCGTACCTCACTCACAGCCGTTACCTGATTCTCTCTCTCTCTCTCTCTCTCTCTCTCTCTCTCTCTCTCTCTCTCTCTCTCTCTCTCTCTCTCTCTCTAATATATAGTTACAGCACATTTCTTGAACATCAGCTAATGTTTCTCTGCTTTGATTTCAGAATATGGTATGTAGCACCTCCGGAGACCATCGGATAAACGGGAAGGTCGTCCCAGGCAATAGAATAATCAGAGCCAGTTGGCAAAGTAAGTTTCTGAGGACACCTAGAGGCAAAGTAAGGTGAGGACATCTCAAGTTTGAAGGTTGATTGCTTTGTAAAAGTCTGAGCCACAGAATACCTGAAGGAACGGCTACAGGAACTGACTGACTGACAGTGCATTCCTTAAAAACTGAACAAGAATAGTAGTAGTCCATTATGCAAGACCCCAAAATTCAGTAGACCCCCTTTCCCTTTTAATAATTCACTTTCTTGGTGCCAAAAGTGTGCGAAAAAGTATGCCTACCTTTCATTCCTGCTGGTTTCTTGGTCAGCATTTACCTGGAGACATTTCAAAATTGACCCTGTCAAACACCACCCCGTTGAAGTTGTTTGTTGCAGAATTTGCCAGCTGTGCAACTTTAAGGAAGAGGTTCACTATCTAACCCTTTATCACTTTTGTGTTTGCTGCTTTTTCAATATTTTAACCCCTTCTCTCTCGCATATTGGCCGTCGCGTGTGGTATTTGAGCTCTTATGTATTTTCTTGTATACTTTTTTCTTGTTTCTGTTATGATTTTTTTTTTGCTATTACATGACTAACATCATTTCGTACCAGTACTATGTAGGTCAGACGAAAAAGAACAAAACCTTTTGCACTTAATAAATAAGAGTTTCGCATTATTAAATACAATACACAAGTAATTTGCTTTATTGAAAACACACACACACACACACACACACACACACACACACACACACACACACACACACACACACACACACACTACTACTACTACTACTACTACTACTACTACTACTACTACTACTACTAGTAGTAGTAGTAGTAGTAGTAGAATGACATCTAGAGGTATTAAAGATAAGCCAATGAAGATTGAACTTAATAATGATTTATGCGTTGAGCTTTGGGTGAAAGAGCTCTGTCGGAAATAATTCTTATAAGTTAAAATAATTCAGGAATTATCCAAAATGATTAAAACTAAAGTAGATAAAGTAGGGCATAAGTTTTTGGGAACGTCGTTCAATGCGAGACCATATTTTTGTGGTTGATGGCTTTCCTTAATGACATACTGTATCTATGCTTCTCATGTATTCTCAGGGTGTTGCTGTATTTATGGTTCTCATCCTCCATCCTTTGGTTATTACTCTTATAAAAGCATCGGCTTTTCCTTCCTCCCCAGGATGTTGACGGGAGTCATTGCCGAGTCGGGGTGGACTGTAGAGGGTATATATATACCTAGAGGTGCGATCTCGAATTGAATCTATTTTGTAAGTAATCAGTGAGTGTTTAGCCAGTCTGTAAGGTTTTCATAAATGTTTTGTGAATGTTTGTGTAAGTAATCAGTGAATGTTTAGTTTGTGTGTCTTGTGAATGTTATTGATTAGTTTGAGTGTTCAGTGAGTGTTTAGAGTTGAGTAAAAATGTTGATTACATAAGCAATCGGTGAATGTTTAGTGAGCTAAGTTGTTAGTGAATTAATGATCGATAAGTATGTTTAGTGAGTATTTAGAAATTAGTGAAATTCAGTTAGTGGTTAGGCTTTAGTGAATTAGTGAGTAATCATTGTTGGGAGATGTTTATACATTTATAGAGTTAGGGATATTTGGTATTCATTGCCCCTCTGAATATCTTTTTGAATTAGTTTTTAAGGTGAGTACCACCATGATTATTTATTTAAGAGGTTTAAGGCACTCCTTACTTTATCTTATGAAAGTTTAGGACCACCACGGTTAGGTAGGAGGCTTAAGGCTTTTCTTACTTGATCATACGCCCGTGAGCAGAGTTTGGGTTTGGAGCAACTGTGGGAGAGGTTACAATATTTAATTTAGTGTTGCTTACCAAACCTTCCCCCCCCCGTAGGTCATCCAATATGAAGGATTTTTTTTTGTCTCTCTCTCTCTCTCTCTCTCTCTCTCTCTCTCTCTCTCTCTCTCTCTCTCATTTGGCCTCATTTTTTAATTGCCTTTTCTCTTCACAGTTGAATATAAAAAAAACCGTTGGAAGACCAAGGGCCTTGATATCAAGTCTGCCTAATGCGAGTAGGCCTAAATCCCCTTTCATTCAAAGGTAAGAAACAGCGTAGTTTACGGTATTTAAGCTCTTGTATATTTTCTTATATAGGTTTTTCGTGTTACTTGTTATGAAGTTTTGCTATTACATGACTAACATCACTTGGTAATAATCGAACATCTCCCTATTATCAAAAGTATTGCGCTTGTGTTGACAGTTGCCTAATGGCTGATTTCTGTTCAGAATTAGCAAAACGGGTCAGCATTCCTATAGTAGTTATTTCCTGTACTTATGCGTTCTCTCTCTCTCTCTCTCTCAAGTTGAGAACTTTAATTAGTTTTATTGTGTGTGAGAGAGAGAGAGAGATGAAATGGACCGAGTGCTCTCTGTCTCTGAGCAGCAATCTTCTGTGATGCCTTCGTCGGCCAGTCACCAACCACAATCGTTTCCGTTCTACAACACAACCCCCTGAACACGTGTTCAGCCAAGGAAGTTGAAAGTTACCTAGAACTAATATTGCGACAGAATTCAAGATTCGAATGAATTTTTCTCATATTTAAACCATTCGTATCACTGATGAACATCTAAATCGTGCATTTATAACCTACATCTCGAAAGGAGACAGACAGACGAAGCAGTTTTGTTTTCTGTTGCCATACTTGGTATTTCAAACTTGGATTTTTTTTTATTTTTATTCACACGGGAGCAACGGTGTCATAATAACTGTTCACTGGTCACCGTACACAGTAGCCCATTTCCTACACAAGTTAACGTATAATTATATAATTAACAAATATGCACTTCAAGAAAACCCTGACACAAAACGTACATGCATGTGCACATGCCCATTGCTGTTGACCTGATTTTATCTGTAATCGTCTTTGTTATTTCATGGTTTAGTTGTTATTGTTATTCAGAAGATGAAGAAACCCATTTATATAGAAACTTCCAAAGATTATCATCACTATTATAATTATTGTTAATATTATCCAAAGTTTATCGTCATTATTATAATTATTATTAAACCAAACAAAAACTTCTTTCAGTTTTCTTCTGAAGATTGAAAAAGAAACCCACAAAATCAATTTGTAACTTGTTTACTTCTGTAAATACTTGGAAGTAAACAAGTTACAAGTGATTTTGTGGGTTTCTTTTTCAATTATTGTTAATATTATTATTAGATACAGCAAGGGAAGAGGTGTAAGGTTAAACTTTTAGGTTCTACTTGTGGACGAATGAGAATTTTTTTTTTTTTTTTTTTTTTTTTTTGAGGGGGTTATTTCCTTTTTTTTTTTTTTTTTGGAAAGGGGGTTATTTCCTTTCTTAAAACTAGAAACTGAGTGTTGGTTGTATGTTCATCCAATAGATGGCGTTGGTTGTCCATTCTATCATCCTTGGGTGTTCTTTGCATTCGCTTTAATAGATGCCGTTGGTTGTTCTGTTCGTTATTTTAGTGTCCTTGGTATTACTTATTGTTTACTTTTTATTTACTTTCCAAGTGATATCCACTACTTTACGAACCTCGTCACCTTTCACATGACACTCTGCCTTGCCTTGCCTTGCCTTCCCTTGCTTGACATTATCGTGCCTAATGGTGTCTTGTCTGTGCCTAATGGTGTCTTGTCTGTTTGACATCTTGTCTTAACTTGTACGACCTGTTGGATGTACCATTTTACTTACCTGGTGCAAGATCTGTCATCATGGATCTACCATCTTCAGCCATCTAGACAATTTCAAGAATGTACCCACATTCTAAACCACTACGTACCATCTTCAGCCATCTAGATAATTTCAAGAGTGTACCCACATTCCAACCTACGTGTCATCTATTACTATTATAAGTTATTCTATTTATTGTTAAGAAATTAATAATTTTTATAATTCTTTTTACTTGATACCAGTCTAGCCGAAGTGTTAGGTAACAAGCGCCTAATACATTTCCATCTATGCAAATAAAAGCTTGACAAATAATAATAAACTTCATTTCTACAGTACTTTGAGTCTATGTTGGTCTACAGTGAGGACAGCGTCCTTATAGTTAGTGTTTTAAAGCCTTATTCCAACCGGAATTTAGTTGCTAGATTGGATTCCAACTGGAATTTTAGGTACTATACTAGATTGCAACCGGAATTGTAGGTACTTGATATAATTTTAGGTCTAAAACCATTCTCTCTCTCTCTCTCTCTCTCTCTCTCTCTCTCTCTCTCTCTCTCTCTCTCTCTCTCTCTTATTCCGACTTTACCATACTCTGGTCAGATTAGTGTATAATTTCGACTTTACCATAAAATATCAAAAGAAGCCTATACATCTTTAGAAATTTTTTATCCCCTTGGACTAATCTATTATGGTTATGCCTATATATATGATTAGCAGTTTTTGACTAGGAAAATAGACCAGTAACCGGGATCAGTTGATGCAGTGTGCGATGCAATGTGGATGTTAGGTATAGTTTAGTCGTCAGAGGTCGTGTTAATGGTAGATAATAAACTTTATCGTTATGTGAGAGAGAGAGAGAGAATGAATGAAATATAAAAGTGAGGGAATTTAACATTTGCCAAACAGGGCGCTCACGATTATGTCACTTGGTAATTTTTAAAATATGATGTTTCCTTTTTAGGGTTGCAGAGCTCCGCCCTCACGACTACTAGAGGGAGGACTGCACGCACTCATTCAGTGTAAGGTTAAGTGATCCAATTATAATAATATTTTCCAATCATGTTTGCAATGTCTGCTGTGTTCATCACACAATCTCTTCGTCTTCCCTTCTTCCTTCTACCCCGCACTTCCCTTTCCATCGTATGTCTTCCAGCATGATGTTCTTCTCTTCGTAACAGGTGTCCAAACCACTGAAGCCTTCCCTCTGTATTTTCTTTGATATTTTAACTATCTTTGGCGACAAATAATCAGGGCGTAGTGGAAGGTTCCACCTAACCCTGAAATCTATTCGTAAAAAAGTACTGCTATGAGCAAGGAGAGGATTTGGGATAAAGGGCTTCCCCTTGCTCTCTTTGCTATACGTAATCATCCAAATTGTTCCACGGGTATCTCTAGAAATTTTCCTTGAATTGTTGACAAAGAATTGATGATTAAGAGTTTAATCATAAAGAAATGAATGTGGGCGAGTTCTTTGAGCATCTGAGAAGGAGATTATCGACAGCCTGGAAATTTGCCCAGGATCATTTAGAATTGTCTAGGGCCTCAATGAAGGGAAATTATGATAAGAAAAGTAAGGCACGATGTTAAATATGAAGTGGAAGCTCTTGGGACCAAACGGAAAGTGCCGGATATTCCATATCTAGACAAGCAAAGTCCTTATCGATTAAATCCATTAAAGCGAGATATTGTCGAGAAGTTATGTTGGAGCATGATTTAATTAGACCTTTGGTAAGTCCTTGGAGTTCACCTTTGAACTTGGTACTCTCTCGTAGTAGCCATCTTGCTTGGTGAGACGTACCCGCGTGAAGTCACAATAATCAACAGATATCACAAGTTTAACATACGACTAGAATTTGAGAAATATCTAGAAGTGTTCGTGAACTATCGGTGATAAGATTAGTGTGAAAAATAGTTAGGATAAAGCGTCTTCTAGTTTAGTTATCAAGTGTAATACTATAAATCAGAACAAGATGCAGTAAGTTCCAACTGCGGGAAAAGGTGGCGTAATTTGGCGTGTTTAGCAGATTCGCAATACGATGAGGTAGCAGGAAGGGAACTGGCATTTCTCATCTATGAAATCAGCAACAGTCCTAACCAAAAAGATACAAAAGCATTCATAGATATATTAGAAGGATATAATCCTTCAAACTGGAACAAATCTAATGAAAACATCTTGAAAATAATTGAAGAAGTTCCAAATAAAATCCAAGTGGTCAAGAGACTCATAAAGAAAATATACATAAACCAACATATTCCGACAAAGAAAATGAATAAGGTGAATCTTGTGAATATACTAATTGATGCATTAGGAAAAAGAATGCCAAAAGCATGCAAACTGTGTAAGGTTTGGTATAGCATAGTCAATCCACAAAACCTAATCAGAAAATGTGCTGCATGCAACATTCCGACCCATCCACAGTGTGCTGAGGTAATACAAGATTTGAGAAAAGATACAAGAATTTTTTGTTCAACATGTCTATCATGGATAGACAATGTTATTAAATCAAGATTGAATAGTACAAATAGTTGAGGATGAAGAAGAAGAGGAAGAGGAAGAAAAAGAAGAAGAGGAAAACGGAAAGGAAGAGAAGTAACAAAATGAAATGACAGAAAAAAATAAGGAAAACAAAGAACAAGATAAAAGTATGGATGCAGAGATACTCATTGATACTACATATGAGGCAATAAAGCAGCATACCTACGAAGAAATAAAACTTACGATATGACAACAGAAAAGCAAATCCCGAAGAGGCTCTACCCAGATCTATACAATGACGGGAAAGAGGAAAAAATAGACAAGAAAGACAAAATCTGCAACCTTTTGAAAAGAGGGAATTGCAGATTTGGAGAAAGATGTTACTACAAACATCCTAAGATATGTCAAAACTATGAAATATATGGTAAATGTGCATACTTAGATGGATATGGGGATGATTGCAGAGATCTGCATCCAAAAATATGTAAAAACCTAAAAGAAGGAAAAGGATGTAAGTTCGACAAAAAATGCAAATATATGCACCCTGTAGCCATGAATCATAATCAAATAAATAACCAACCAAGTAATAAAATCCAAAATAAGAAAGAAACAAATAAAGAGAGAAATCAAGAATATCAGGTAAAAGAGAAAAAGCAAACCACCAATGAGATATGCAGAGGTGTCAGCAAAGAATTTCAAAGCATCAGCTCCGAAATTCTACTCAAGAGATAATAACTGTATTTATTATGCAAGAGGATATTGCAGAAACTGAGAAAATTGCAGATTCAGACACAAAATGAATATTATGATGAAGGAAGATCAAATATTATGGAAAAGTTTGGATTTTTTAATGTCAGAATTTCTGGAAATGAAAAAAAGAACAACATACCAGAACAGGAAAGAGACATGGGAAAATCCTTATTACTATCAGTATTAAATGAAGGAGAAAACACGCAAACCATCATAGTGATGAATGCGCATGGGTTTAGTTACGAGTAACTCAAAAAGAAAAATAGAGTACTTAGAAGAACTAACCCAAAATGAAAAGAAAATAGATTATAATGAATATAAGTGAAAACCTGGTATTCCCAAGAGACTGGGAATGATGATCAAATAAAAGGGTTCCAAACTTATAGATCAGATAGAAAAAATAGGAATCAAGGGGGAACCGCAATATATGGGAAAGACAAAAAACAAGGAAAAATATATGAGAAATATAGTAACTCAGAATGTGAACTAATAGCGGTAGAATTGAATCTGAAAAATTGATGAACATAGTAATATATAGACCTCCTAATACTAAAGAGTTGACTTAATAATTGAAAAATTGGATGATATATGTAGAAATCACAAGGACTGGACTATTCTCCTATCTGGTGACTTCAACTTTCCTTTCGTAGAATGGAAAGAACGAATAGGAGATTGTGGTTGTACTTATACATATAAAAAAGAGAGTAATAGTAGTGCAGAAGATAAGAGGCAATTTGAAAAGCTATTAGATATGCTACTAGAATACAACATTCAACAAATAAATCACCTGCCAACAAGGAAAGGAAAATACTTTAGACCTAGTATTGTGAACGAGATGAATTATGTTAAAGAAATAATAGTTATAATGCGAGTATTTCAGACCATAATGTCATAGAATTAACAGTTCATTCCAAAGCAAGTGAAAATAGAGATAAGCAAGAAATGAAAAAGTGGGAAGGATATGGAAAATACAACTTCTACAGTAAAAAATATAAAATGTCAGAAATTAATGAAGAATTAAACAAAGATTGGGATAACATTTTCGTAAGTGATGACATAAGGGTAAATACGGAGATATTATATAAAATATTGGAGATAATAGTGGAAAAATATATACCGAAGAAGAAAAGTAAACATCATTCATGCATACCAAGAGATAGAAGAATCTTGTTCTAGAAAATCAGAAAGTGGAAAAAAGGTCTTGCAAAAGAAAAAAATGCATGGAAAGTTATAGAACTAAAAAGTAAGATAGAAAATGCAGAACAAAAGATTATACAATCAAAAGAAAATGAAAAACGGGACTTGGAAGAAAAAACCCTATTAAATATCAAGCAAAACCCCAAACTATTATACTCATATGCGAAGAAGATGATAAAAGAAGAATAGAAATAGGCCCTCTGAGAATTGAAGGGAGATTAACGAATGAAAAAAAAAAGGAAATTTGCAACATACTGGCAGAACGATATAAGAGAGAATTCACCCTAGAATAGATAATGAAGATAATGATATAGAAGTAAGGGATGAAAATAGTGAATATTTAGCTGACATAGATATTAATGAAGCTGATATTGTGCAGGCTATTAATGAAATTAAAAAATGGAGACATAGATATAATGAAGCTGATATTGTGCAGGCTATTAATGAAATTAAAAATGGAGCTGCTGCAGGGCCTGATGGAATTCCTGCTATTTGTTAAAGAAAGTAGTTCATTCTATCGCAAAGCCACTTGCAATATTATTAAGACAAAGTGTAGATACAGGCAAGATATATGATGAGCACAAAATTAGCGTATATTACCCCTACTTTCAAAAAGTGGATCAAGACTAGAGCAAGTAATTATAGCCTGTGAGTCTAACATCACATATAATGAAAGTGTATAAAGAAAGGGTAATGAAGAAAAATATTATGAAAACATTAATAAAAAATAATTTGTTTAATAAAGGACAACATGGTTTCGTACCCGGAAAAAGTACACAAACCCAACTGTTAGTCCACCGTGAAAACATATTCAAAAATATGAAAAGCGGAAATGAAACAGATGTGGTTTATTTAGACTTTGCAAAAGCTTTTGATAAAGTAGACCATAATATATTAGCGAAGAAAATTAGAAAACACAATATCGTGGATAAAGTAGGAAGATGGTTAAAAGAATTTTTACACAACAGAAAACAGATAGTTATTGCAAACGACGAGAAATCGGATGAAGCCAAGGTAATATCCGGTGTGTCCGCAAGTACGGTGTTAGCTGCAATACTGTTTGTTATTATGATTGAAGACATAGACAATAATGTTAAGGATTCGGTAGTGAGTAGTTTCGCAGATGACACAAGAATAAGTAGAGAAATACTTGTGATGAAGATAGGAACGCTCTACAAAGAGACCTTAACAAAGTATATGATTGGGCAGAGGTAAATAGGATGGTATTTAACTCTGATAAATTTGAATCAATAAATTATGGAGACAGAGAAAGAAAGCTATATGCATATAAGGGACCTAATAATGAGACCATCACAAATAAGGAAGCAGTTAAAGACCTTGGTGTGATGATGAATAGAACATGTTATGCAATGATCAAATAGCAACTCTGTTGGCAAAATGTAAAGCAAAAATGGGAATGTTGTACGGCACTTCAAAACAAGAAAAGCCGGAACACATGATATGCTTTATAAAACATATGTTTCGTAGTCCACTTGAATATTGCAATATGATATGGTACCCACACTATCAAAAGGATTATTGCACAAATAGAGAGTGTACAAAGGTCCTTTACAGCTAGATAGAAGAAGTTAAGGACCTAGACTACTGGGAAAGACTACAATTCTTAAAATTATATAGTCTGGAAAGGAGAAGAGAACGCTACATGATAATTCAGGCATGGAAACAGATAGAAGGAATAGCAGAAAATATCATGAACTAAAAATATCAGAAAGAGCAAGCAGAGGTAGATTAATAGTGGCCAAAAAATATACCAGGAAAAATAAGGAAAGCACACAGGACATTAATCCACTACGCACCAGCATCGATAATGCAGCGTCTATTCAATGCGTTGCCAGCTCATCTGAGGAATATATCAGGAGTGAGCGTAGATGTGTTTAAGAATAAGCTCGACAAATATCTAAACTGCATCCCAGACCATCCAAGATTGGAAGATGCAAAATATACCGGAAGATGTACTAGCAACTCTCTGGTAGACATTAGAGGTGCCTCACACTGAGGGACCTGGGGCAACCCGAACAAGATGTAAGGTAAGGTAAGGTAAGGTAAGAAACCTGACGGGCAGGTTCGCATGTGTATGGAGTTCTGCAAGGTCAAGGTGAATATTAAGAAAGACTTTCCCTTTGCCACGTATCGAGGAATGCCTTGATCGGATAGGGAACTGCTAAAAAAGGGGGTTATTGGCAGGTTCCCCTGTCTAATTGAGCTCGTGAGATTTACGCTTTTGTTACGCCCCTTTGGCCTTTACGAATGTAACGTAATGCCCTTTGGGATGAAGAACCCAGCGTTTGATGAACAGTTATATGTGGTAAGTTTTGACTGTTCCCCAGGAAGGATTGGTGGTAGTGGAGGCGAAATTAATCAAATCGCCTACTAATCTCTCTTCGTGACTACGATAAATTTATTAAGCCAGGATGTCGGTGAGCATTCTGGAAATTGTGTGGTCCTGGGTGGGTTCCCTGATACGGCGGTTTCTGCTCCTTTGGTGGAAGTAAGTGCATTCTTCCCAGGGTATCTCAAGGTGACAGAATTGGCAGTGGTGGAAAGCTCCCCATCCCTTCAGCTTACAGAATGAGGATAAACTAAACTCCATAGCAATTATTACTCGGCTTACAGATGGAGGATAAATTAAACTTGAGTAGGTTAGAGGTATTGGTGGGTCTCCAAGTAGTTTAGAGGTAGAGAGACCCGTGTCTGTAGGTGATGGTGGTAGTAGTGGAAGTAGTATTAGTTTTGTAAATCTGATAATTAATCCTGATTGAGTTTTTATTGAAGCTCTGAAAGCTGAATAGAATTAAGAAAAGAGGGTACGGATGATTTAATAAAACCAAGGTTCTGTGAATAGAGATTTGATGGGTTACTCGTCCTAGTGATTGTGGTACCTACAAAATATCAGAATGATGGTGTCCTTAGGTTAGAACATGAATTACTAAGCCCCTTTGCATACAAATCCTGCGATTGGAGATCCTTTTGCAGAGATTGTGTTGTGGTTGGGCCATTTCCCAGAATTAAATCTGGATTTACTCATGTTTGTTCATAAGCAAATAAACCTTCCCCCTTGAAATTTGTCATTTTAACTATATTGGACAGTCAGGTTTCCTGAACTTTTCGTATGAGGAAAATTACAGCAAAGGTGGTTTCCAGGTATGGGTTGCCTCGTAAAATTCAAACAGATTGTGGCACGAATTTCGCGAGCAAGGTGTATTTCGGAGTAAAGGTGCTGAAGTGGTCATTGCAGCAGCACATTACCAGTGTACCTTACCACCCAGAGTGTCTGGCCTAGTGCTAGTGGAAAGGTCCCACCAAATCCTTAAATTTGAGTTGATTTTTGGACACTCAGTACGTGGTCCTCTTGAAATATTCCATGAATTGGATCATAAAAAATTGAATGTGGGTGAGTTTGTTAAGGACCTTGGGGAGATTTATCAGCTGCCTGGAAATTTTTCCAGGATAATTTAGAATCTTCTCAGGCCTCGATGAAGGAAAATAATGATAAGAAAATTAAGGCACGTTCGTTTGAGCCAGGTGAGTTTCTTTAAGTAGAGAGTACAGACACAATTTTCCGGCCTAGGTATTATAAGGGGCCTTGGAAGGTACCCCGTAAATTGTCTGATGTCAACTATGGAGTGGAAGCTCCTAGGATCAAACGAAACTGCTGGATATTCTATATCAAAATACAGGCAAAGTCCTTATCGATTAAATCCAGTAAAGCGTGATATTGTCGAGTGGGAAATTGATTAGACCTTCGGTGAAGTCCTTGGAGTTACTCGATACCGCAAGGTCAATGCTAATACTAATACTCCCTTTGGCACGTATCGAGGACTCTTAATCGGATACGGCCTGATAAGTGTATAACTGGAGTCGATCATTTAAAAAAGTTATTGCCAGGTTCCCCCTATCTTGATCGAGCTCGCAAGATATCCAAATTGTGATGCCCTTTGGTCTTTACGAATGTAACGTAATGCCCTGTGGGATGAAGAACATTTGGTAATTTGCCAAGGGACAAAAATTTCAATGGTATACTTAATGTGAGAGATACTTGTTACAAAACTCACAACAATATTGATGTCTTAACGGTTAAGTAATTTTTATTTTTCTCTTCTCACCTCGCCCATCTCATTTCTTCGTAGTGTTATGATTGAGTGGTAGATAAAAATCTGTTCTATTTTAAAATATATATATCTTTGAGGGAGGAGGAAGGTGTCAAATTAACTTAATTTATTGATTTTCCTTTTTAGAAGTCCTTTTATCAGCCTTGTTTGTTCTTATTTTCAATTATTTATTTTTTAGTTGTTTTGTTCCGTGATCCCTCCTCCCGTTGCAAACTACCTAAGTAACGCGTTAACGAATTTTTTTTCTCCAATTGCGGTGGAACCAAGTGCTGTAAGTGGAGGCATTCCAAAGTGACTATTGGTCTCAAGCCCTTTGATGGAATACTCGCCTGAAGATATGAGGAAGACCCTGACATGTTTTCCTGACAACTGTTGGTCTCAAGCCCTTGAACGATTACCCCCCCTTAAAAAGATTTGAGGGAGACCTGACTCGTAGGAGTTTCATTTCGTATTTTCATCTGTTGAAGGAGTCATTCTACAACGTCAAATATCACTTTTCCATCAAATTAAACGGGCAACGACTGCTGTTTAAGGCTTTTTCTTTTACCCTCTTGTCAAAAACAAACACAAGATATAAATCTCCTTGTTTCTTTTACCCTCTCTAAAACTTGAATTAAAAGTAAATGACCTCAAACAATTTGAACGAGAAACAAAGTTTGTCTCCTTATTCCATTTTTGGGGGGGAGGGGGCAATCTGGCTGGGACTGCATACCGCAAAAGGTCTGATCAGTATTTACAAGATCATGATAAAAGACTTTAAGCATTCCTCGGAAGTACTGAAATCAGTGGCAACCCTGAGGTGAAGGCTTTTTTTTTTTTTTTTTTTTTTTTTTTTTTTTTTTTTTTTTTTGTCATGGCTTGTTTCATTCTACATATTCAAGGGAGAACAATCTTATTCGTTCATATATGTGACAGTTTCTACTTCATGGTATGACTGGTCTCGAATCTTTGCATATTACTGCTGTGAAAGTTGCAAACCTTTCGTGAATAACTGATGTATACCTTTTCCTAGCAAGGATTATGCGTTAATTAACATTTTTCCGCTCGGTGGCTTCCTTGGCACCAGTGCCTCCGCTTTAGCCCAAAAACACTTCCATCCATCAATCCGCATCCAACGACTAGCAAACTTAAACTTACACTAAGACTGGGCTCAAACTCATAGTTAGGCGGTGCACTGTGGGCATTACTAAAGGTTGTGGTTCCACGTCCATTGAATTTTGAACTGGAAATTCATTCTCTCTCTCTCTCTCTCTCTCTCTCTCTCTCTCTCTCTCTCTCTCTCTCTCTCTCTCTCTCTCTCTCTCTCTCGTTAGCTATCAAGGACTCAGCTTTTAGAAACTTCTCTAAGGCCACTTGTTGGAAGTGAGGGGATGGATAAAGGTGAGAAGCTGAAGAGCAGTCATGCCATCTAAGGGGAGCTTGGCAAGGTTTTAAATTTTTTTTTTTTTTTTCCAGAGGTTGTCATGGCTGAGAAAACTGTTCGTAATATGAGCGAATTCTCTTGTTTTCACAAGAAATAAAACAAGTTAGAAACAAATATGGTTACGAACTATAATTTTATTTCCCATGGAAACTATAAAAATGAAATAGTGGCTATAACACTTCAGTGTCTGCAAAGTCATATTACATTGAAACTAAAAAAAAAAAAATAAAATGCTATAACGCTTTAGTGCAGTCATAATGATGAACTTAACCTGTTCCTGTACACGAAATGGAGAAAGATATATTCAAATTAATGACGACGTCTCTGGTCGATCACAATTATAAATGGGTGATAATTCTTGTGTTAATTTTACTATTAATGTGACTGCATTTATCATAATTTACCAGCCGCTGACTGTTGCTAAGTAGTTAATATATATATATATATATATATATATATATATATATATATATATATATACATTAATATATATACGTAAAGCCGTCGGCCCCGTTGCTGAATAACCACTGGTTCCATGCAACGTAAAAACACCATACCAACAATATATATATATATATATATATATATATATATATATATATATATATATATATATATCATATATATATATATATATATATATATATAATCTTAACAGCCTGTTATACCAGAATAGAGCTACGTATATCTTCTCTGTTTATTGTAAACACAAATTCTAAAGAAGCCTCAAATATAATATGCACTTTTCAATGATACATGCAAAGTTCTTTGCCTAAGACAACAAAAATATACTTAAATATGACAAATAGTCATAAAAAAACTACGTTAATCAATGACCAGCACCAAGTATTTGAAAAAAATTATTGCTATCATGAAAGTTATTAATATTGGCCTTGCTAGAGGTTGAATGAGTGATTCTCGGGGATTCCAAACTTTCCACGTAAATGCTGGTGCAATGGCATTGCAAAAGTATTTATACATTCGTTAGATATGTGTGGTTACGTGATATCAATCTCTCTCTCTCTCTCTCCTTACCGTAAATCATAGTGGCGTGCTGGTTTATACGTGTTGAGTGTAGATGTGTAATAAAAGTGGAACTGTCTAAACTACGCGCGCACCCGAGTAAGCACAACGTGCGACGTACGCTCCCACACAGAAACGTACACGGGTGTGCGAGCGGCCGGGCGCACACGACGCAGCCATGTACACGCCCATTCCTGAACAACCCACTTGACTCCGAAGCAGTTACTATCCCGAGCTGGACACATTCCCTGGGACAGCCTGATGTCCGGCGGGGGATTCCGGAATCTTAGTTAAACTAGCCATAGATAAACACCCAAGCCTTTCGTCTTGAGACCAGAGAGACAGAGATAGATTCATTTCTCCTTAAGAGAAATGTTTCTTGTAAATGTGAAACTTGAATTGTACAAGACGTGTCCGTTATTTATTAAGTCTCTCTCTCTCTCTGAGGGGCCGACGTTTAATGTTATTTGAATGTGACATTGTAACAGACCACGAGTTGTTTAGGCGAAAATTATTGCAAAAACATTTATAACGTTCTTAGTGTTATGGCATCAGATGAAATCTCCATGCTCAGTACTGCAGTAAAATAGGTTGACAGGACTCTCGCTAACGATGTATAGGCCTAAATTATATCCTTGCAATCATTTTCCAATAACAAATGCTTTGTTTGCACTCGTCACTGGAACTGAAAGGTAATTTTGCGGACATAAAAGCCAAATGAAAACTCCATACCTGATCAGAAAAGTTATGATAATCATAATGGAATAATGAACTAGACAGTAGCAAATGAAAGTAGAGCGAACGGTAGAGTCAAGCTTACAATTATATTACTAAAGTCAACAAACCTTTTTAAAGACATTTGACATTTTCAGTTTATGAATTCTTGATTCTGTTAAGAGGTCGCGATATATTACGCAATGTCTACTGTGTTTGATCAAGAATAACTCATACGGGCATGACCGATGAGATCTAAGAATTTTCTGCCTTTTTATTTATTTGTCAAAAATGATAATATATACAGGAATGCACATCTGTAGTATTTCAACAACTACAGAAGAAGAAGAGATTCGGTGCAACTTCAACTTTGAAAGTCTAAAGATACTAAGCCTGTTTAATTAAGCACTGATGGTCACATGAGGAATGAGAAGAGTTGTGGCAAGTTCCAAGCATTTCGAGTTTTTCATGTTATTTCCCATGTCGCCAAAGGCAAGACAATGATTTGTTTATTGTAATTGTTTGCTACTACAATTAACCGTCATGAATGACTGAAAAACCATAGACTTAAAACGCACCTCCCTCGGCGACCCACAAACTAATTTGTTCTTAGACAAAATAATATAAGAGATATTATACTGCGTTAATATAATCCGTAACGTCACGTCACTCCTAAAATAAGGACATCCTTGGCTTGCCACCACGGTGGCCGCGAGTTCGAATCTCGGGCATTCCAATGAGGTGGGAGAGATGTGTATTTCTGGTGATAGAAGTTCACTCTCGATGTGGTAAGGAAGTCGCGTAAAGCCGTCGGCCCCGTTGCTGAATAACCACTGGTTCCATGCAACGTAAAAACACCATACCAACAAACAAACAATTAAATTACTGATCTCTTGTGGAACTAACTCCTCTTGGTTATGAATGTAATGGCGACATATTTGCTTTATTAATTTAAGACATTAAAGAAAATTATCATTAGTATATTTTTTCTATAGCTAATTTAGTTATGTTTAAGTTACTGATCTCGGGGAACTAACTCCTCTTGAGTTATGAATATGATGGCGATAAATTTGTTTTATTAATTTAAGAAATAAAAAAAACTACGTCATTAGTATATTTTTTCCTGTAGCTATTAAGTTATATTTACGTTACTGATCTCTTGTGGAGCTAACTCTTCATGAGTTATGAATATAATGGCAACATATTTGTTTTATTAATTTAAGAAATAAAAATAAAAACAGGACTTGACTGAGCGCGCCCACTTCCTTTTCGGATTTCTTTCAGCAGGAAGTGCGAGGGTATGATTTGCCAACGACGGTCAAAGGGAACGGGAAGTGTTTTTAAATACCTTAAAAAGTTTTTCAGATACCCAGTCTAGTACGCGATCTTATATTCGTACATTTCTCAGCCAGTCTTAGCCTGGGATTCTTCTTAGAGGTTAATGGCCTTTAGTAACACCTTTTTATTTTTTTTATTTTTTATCTTTTTTTTTTTTACGATTTCGATTTCACAGCTCAGGAAATACAATTTTTTTTTTTTTTTTTTTTTTTTTTTTTTTTTTTTTTTTTTTTACGATTTCGATTTCACAGCTCAGGAAATACCATAATATTGTAGTTACATCTGTATTTTTGACCAAGTTTAGGAGGATGTGTTTTCACGCTAATATTTTATGTATCTGATGATTATTATGTAAAGTACTTTTAATGGGTATTTAGATATAAATCTGTGTGTATGTTACTTTAATCAGCAGAGGTTAAATTTTAAACATTTTATGTATATTTTAATCCTGTGCACATTGTAAGAATACCCACGGTAATATTGTGGAATAAAGGTATTATTATATGTAATTGCATTAAACAATGAAATAAAGGCTGCAACATCTAGAGCACTGGATGTTTGTGAAATGTTCCTCCATAAGGGCTTGCGTGAAGGAAATGACTCGGTACCCACCACTCTCTTATAATCAATTTGTACAGAATACGAATTATTATTAAACATTCAAGATAGTTCTCAGTATATCAGAAATTTGTAACTATAATCACTCTCAGTTGCAGTAGAATTACTGAATGTTTTTGAGATATTTTTCCTGGTCTGTGACACGACAACGGAAAGATGTATGTGTATTTCTGGTAACAGAAGTTCACTCAACGTGGTTCGGAAGTCACGTAAAGCCGTTGGTCCCATTGTTGAATAAACACTGGTTCCATGCAACGTAAAAGCACCATACAAACAAACAAACAAGCAACAGATAGATGTAACCAGGGGAATTTTGATAACCAGTGCTGAGATGATTATGAATAGAAGCTCGGGTCTTCATAACGATGTAACAAACTACGATTGGTGTTTTTCATTGGCTCATAGGAACTATATAACTTAAGGAATGATATAGTCGAAAACCTCTGCAATTGTAGACTTATTCATCACATAATTATTTGTATCGAACCCCTTTTCCTAAGGAGTGATTAATGTAGATATATTTTCACAGGGATTTCGCTTTAAGGGCTAAAGGCCCCAAACAAAAAACTTTCGAATTCAGTTCGTTTCAGTAACATCCATGAAGTCGATTCCGATAACAACTCCGGTTGTTTCGGTTCAGTCGGTCAAGACATTGATTGCCCAACAAAAACAGAAAAAAACGTAACAGTTTTAACCAATTGAGGTCACAGCGTGTAACAAAACACTTTCTCTCTTAACTTTCAAGACTTTCAAGTCCAAATACAGCCCTTAATGATTAAGTAAACCCAATTCCTCAACAGAGAACGTACACCTGTCACTCGGTAAAACGAAATTTGCTACACTGCCTAGTATTGCAAATGAATTGTTTCAAGATAATCATTCAAGTACGACATTCGCCTTTGGAACAGTCATTGTCTCGTCAGTCAGACATTGAGAACCGCTTTGCTAAGCGTCGTATTTATAGTACTTTTCTTGTGCAGTAAATTAGCATCTCGGAGTCATCAATTAATTTTACCCTTGAAAATTTACGTTGCTTTCCGAGATAAAGACTAAAAAAAATATTCAAAGCTAAGGAGTAATTTATGGGAGTAGTAAAACATACAAAACATTTGAATGATTTAAACTTATTTCTAAGTGTAAGAGATTTTTGTAAATGTCAGAAGCTAGACAATTATGATAAAGATACACGTAAATATTGAAAGAAATAAGTTTGTTTCAATTGTTTGTGTGGAAACGAACGCAGCTGTATCAGATCGTCTTGATGGATGTATTGAAACGTCATTTTTTTTGTAAATTTATACATCCATATATATACATATTTTTACATAGTAACCTCATGTACAAAATAGTCTTTGCACAGTATTCGTATGCTCTATAAAAGACTACAATATGTGGTTAACCCACAACATAAAAAATACATCAGTGTGGGACCGGGTTTATTGCCCTCCCTGTCGCCAGAGGAGGATCTTATGGCTATCAGCCTCCCCCTCCGAGGAGGGCTCTTATGGAGTGCTCACCGGCCCCTAAGAGAAAGAAACCCTTACATATAGGAAGCACACAAATTCAAGTTACATTGTTTTTGCTATTCTCAAAGAAGCCCTTTTTGCTCATAACACCGCCTCCAAGAAGTCTTCCGTGACTAACTTATTAATCTTTTGCCCATAAACTGACTTTAACATCCATTTACAATAATTAAGCCAACCTTTGAAATAATGAATCATATCTCTTTCATCTAGGTTTTTAACTCTGCTAATCCAAACAACATACATATAATTACACACTAAAATAATTGCTGTATTTTTGTACCTGGTTGTTTTGTAATCAAAATCAAAGTACAAAAGGTTGAACCAACTTCTCTTATTAATAGAACACATTGATGATAATTTAACACTAAACCAATCGAAAAAAGTTTTTATCTTAATGCAAAAATAAAATACATGCATTGTGTATTCTTGTTCATTACAAAGGTTACAATTTCCATTGTCTCTTAGTTTCATGTTTTTTAGTCTTACATTTGTGGGCAATACCTCATGTACATATTTGAACAAAAATTCTCTCTCAGGAATACCAATTAATTTGTTATTTATGTTTTTCCTTATTCTCCCCCAACACAACAGAGGGTAATTGCTTTCAACTTTTGCGGGAACCTTGGAAAAAAGCTCATAGTAAATATGTTTACTTTTAACAATGGGGAAATATTTATGCTTACACACTGCTCTTATACCCTCAATTGCTGTGGTATAGCATGTAGGAGTAACAAATGACACATCTGTGCAGGGAGCAGTCTCTACCAAATGCCTTAATCTTATCTTACAGTAATATATAGTCATTTCCCTACCATTCAGAGCTTCCTTAAGGCTTGTGGCAGCAAGAATAGCCGCAGCTTTGTGGCATACACTTATGATGTTTAATCCACCTTCATTCATAGGCAAAAACAAAGTAGCTCTACCTACAGGTTGATATTTCCCTTTCCACAAATACCTAAAAATTATGCTATTTATTTTCTGAGCATATATGTTGCTTAATGGTATTGTATGAGCTAGATACCAGACTTTTGACAGCAACATAGAATTTATAATTATGGCTTTCTGAAAAATGGTAAGATATCTATCAGATACCATATTTACTGCTCTTTCTACCTTGCTCACAGTGCTATCCCGTTCTTTGCCATAGTCTCGACTTCTGTCTGACAATAAAAAAATCCCTAAGATCTTCAGTTCAATCTCGGTTTCCAACCAAGGTGTAGGCCAGTCTGTTTTACCCTTCCAGTTTCCTATACCAGTAATACTACTTTTTTTTAATTCAGTTTAGCCCCCAATGCTTCTTCAAATTCATTTATTACCTTACATACTTCCACCAAAGACTGATCATTAACTATAAAAATTGACGAATCATCAGCATATCCTTGAACACATACATTAGTGTTATTTGGAAGTTGAATTGGCTTAATACCTTCATTTTGCTTAATTTCCAAATATAATGACTCCTGATATAAACATACAGTAGCATATATTAGGGCTTGTGCCTTGTATGATAAGGCGCCCTATGAGGTAATGTTAGACTAGCGATAATCTATACGCTAAGTCGGTTGGTATTGCACTTCCATCTTCAATGGAGTGTCTGGGGTTTTGTAGATCACTTACGAAGTCGGTATTATCTTTACGACGATGTGTTGAACTCATGGTTCGGTGAGGTTCTTGTAGAAAACACAAGGTATAAAAATAGTATATTCTTCTGAAGTTTTACATGATGAAGATCAGGTATGATCGTACAAGTCTTCTATGACGATAGCTTGATCGCTTCTGCCAATGATGATGGCTAATCCTATTCCTCTACATGATAAAGCTTAGGTAAAGAGGTACAGGTCTTCTAATGACGATCACTAACTCTGTTCTGCTTGTCTACCATCTCCGTTACAAGTTATGAAGGAACAGACAGTAGTTCGAACATATGAACATACTATCAGATGACATAGTTTCATACGAACACACAATCGAATGAGACACGCTACAGATCACGTAGGCCGTTTGAATAATAGGTCGGGGTAGTTGTCTCAAGCAGGGAGCTTGGACTAATGTTTATAAACAATTGAATGACTACAGGTGACGGCATGTTATCTTAGCTTACATACTTATTGTATACGTCATCTTTAGCGTCTCTAGTCTGATCACATTCCTGCAAGTAATCTGGTTGACCTCTTTAGTTTTAGACTTTTATATATATGGACTAACATTCCATATTTTTATTATGTAAACACTTACATTAGCTCGGTCAGCTACCAAAACCAACTACTGAATATTACTCAAACTTGACTTGCATTTGACTTATAGGAGTGTGATACAAGACACTATGTGAAATATATATAATAATATATTAAGTAAATAAAAACAAATTCATGGTGTACATGAATTGATTCAAGTCAATAAAAATATAAAACAATGATATTGGTAAAAATATAGTTGATCAAATGATAGATAATCAATGATAACAGATTTTTCACTTCATCTCTTTAAGAGAGATACTTATTGCTACAGAAAATACTAATGTACTCTGATAATCGCATAGAATGAAGATTAACATGATAAAAATCATAATTTTTAATGATAAAAATTTCATATATGAATTGATAAAATTATTAATGGTTATGCTGATTGATTCGTTGATTTTTATGCTAAATGTTATATATCTGATTAGTAATTCATATACTAACTCATAAATAACTGCAGATATTGGTAAGATAAAAGGTAACATATTGATTAGAGGCTACCTGATTTGTTTATACATATGTATATTGGATTTCATATATTATGATTAATATATGTGCACTTTAAATAGATTCCTATTGCGTACACGCAAAGATATATTTAGATTCTGTTATTTATGATCATTTATATAAGAGATTCCTATTGCGTACACGCAAAGATATATTTCGACTCTGTTATTTATGATCAATTATATATAGAATACATGATACTTTATATATATAGGATACATGACCGAGGTTATACTACTTCACTTTTAACTAGCTTTCGAACCACTTTTCGTCCATTACACAGTTCCAGACAACCACCTATAGCCAATTGAAACGGCCTTTTTCAATGGTTAAAACAAGGGGAAAATTGTGGGCCTGGGCGGGTCCAACGTTCTATTTGCGCTCATACTTATTCTCTCTGCATCCTAAGCTACACGATTACGTTCGCGATGAATAGATCATCCCAGCACGAGTCCTTCGCAGCAAAGTAGAGTTGAATATCCTTCGGGTCGTAATTGTCGGAAGTATGTCCCTTTTTGTAGTCGAATTCCGACAGCCGCTGGAGCATTCCGCATTAAAACGAGATTAACGACGAGATACGGTGTCGGTCGAAGAAGTCCATGAAATTCCTTTCACATTGTAGGCGGTTGTTACTTGACTGTAGTCGTCCGCTGCGACGAACGATTTTTTGAAGTTGCGATGTGAAACTCTCGTACTGCAGGATACTGTAACCAGGTTCCATTAATCAGCCTGCAAGTGAAATTATACTTGTCACAAGGGCAAAGTAAATTCAGACGACATCCAAATACAGGGGAGGGGAGAGAGCCATTTAGACCAGACTTAACCCACATGAATTCGCTGATATTTCGGAATTCAAAAGAGTCCGCTGTACAAACTTTTTTATCCATGGCATTAACAATGAGTGAACCTATCCAGGTCTATGATGACTTGTAAAAATATCCAGAATTAAAAAATAAAAAAATAAATAGATAATCATTACGAATCTCAAAGAAAATTCGATATTACTGGTAGTAAGTTACTAGACAAAGAAGTGGAAAACGGAGCTAATTGTAAGATTGCCAGGCAACATAAGAGTCAAAGAGAAGATTAATCATGATTCTATGTGCCCTAACAAAGTTTCATATTCAATTTTCTCGTGCGCATCTTCTGAGGTTAACTATTAAAACATTATTAATAGGTAGGAGATGCAACGAAAAAACCCACTATGTAACTAATTTCTATATAAACTTTGGGTTTTTCAAGAAAATGTGACATTTTCCCATGAATGTTTTACTTGAATTGTAATAGGCTAATGTTGCAAGTAAATATTTCATATATACATATCTTGATACTTCTAAATGTCTATGAGGTTCAGAAAAAAAATTAATTCATTTTGTTGTTATAGAAATTCTATTTGCTTATATTGTTCATTAATTTTAAAATGATTACAAGTCCTTAACTAATTGCATTACACACACGGATAAGAATATGTTATGTGGCCTGTCATGTGACCTATGAACCACATGTGAAGTTCATGAACTAAGCATTCCTTTCTCCAGTCAATCTGCTTTTGCAAGCAGAGACGACACACAGATGAAGCCTGTGTAAGCAGATTATTGAGGTTAAAAGGAACAAATGCTGATACGGCAATGATGACGTCGTCACTTGGCAGGAGATTGCTCTCAGCCAGCTAAGAGTTACGTTACTTGCTGTAAGAGATACGACTTTTTTTTAGTATTTTCAAATGATATTTTAGTGTTTTAATTCTCCACCCGCATGAGAAGAATGTCTGAAAAAAAAACAGTACCAAAATTGAACAATATATTAGTTTCATGTTGGCATTATGTTAAATAAATATTCCTTATTCAAACTATATGAAAAGGTTTCCAAACAATTCTATATATATTAGCCCTGTATAACGATTCCATATAGGATTATTCCATAGATAACATTTTTTTCACTTCTAGACTTCCTGACTTTAAAATCTCTTGTATTTTATTTTATTTTTTTATTTATTATTAGTTTATTTATTTATTTATTTATTTAATTTTTTTTTTTTTCATTGACTACGAATATAAATCACCGGGACAGACAATATGTCAGTATTGTGGATATGTGTTTGAACTTTTAGCTTATTTGTCATTACTAAAAGCGTTAAGTTAGAGTTCAAATCTTTACGCATATATATTTGGATATTTAATTATCTATGGTTACGTTTTGCTTATTGATTTTATCGTGATTCCTTTTTTATTATAATTTGTAACCCTTCCGACTTCTTATATTGACTCCACTCGTATCCATATTTATTTTATTTTTTTATTTTATTTATTTATTTATATATATATATTTGATAAATTAATGGTTGGCTTGAATATGTGGAAAAGTGTTCTAGCGGCGTACCGTATAAGGCTACTTGCGGCATCAATTCTATAGATACAAGATTATAAATGATAAAGGTATTTAAAACCGCGAGAACCGCTATAATCCGGTCGGATCCAATATCACGAGTTGTAAACCTCGTAAGACATTGACACTTCCTATTTAATTATCCGTTATTCTACCAAACGATTGACTCTGGGTGATCAAATATATTATTGGTTGTCTTAATGGAAAGGAATTCACACAACGTGTTAAGGAGATTATTGAAAAAGCCCAAACCCACAAATTCAATTTGTAACTTGTTTACTTCTAAGTATTTACATTTAGTTTTACTCCACACTCGAGTACTTTCAGGCCCTTCTGTGGCCCATTCTCAAGAGATGTTGGGATGTTAGCCTGGGTCAAGACCCAGGCTAACATCCCAACATCTCTTGAGAATGGGCCACAGAAGGGCCTGAAAGTACTCGAGTGTGGAGTAAAACTAAATGTAAATACTTAGAAGTAAACAAGTTACAAATTGAATTTGTGGGTTTCTTTTTCAATCTTCAGAAGAAAACTGAAAGAAGTTTTTGTTTGGTTCAAGGAGATTATTATTGATTTACACCACCCGAGTCACAGATTATTATGTGTTGAATTCCATATTTACTGATTTTAGCACTCATAAATATTCCTAACGCACTCAATTGCGGTGTTTGTTTTTAGTGCTATTAATTCTATTATCAAATAACGTGTCAAGGAACTATTAACCACTAAGAAGTGTTTATTCCCTCTGTCAGACTCGTAATTCTGTTAATAATCTACGTATATTCTTTCAAGGATTGATTTGGCACAGGATAGGCCCCTAAACTGACAGGTGTCTTAGTGTATCCCTTGTTTTCATGACACGTGTTACAATTAGTTATGTGCTTTTTTATATCTGTAAGCATTGTAGGCCAGTAAAATAGTGATTTGGCTTTCTGTGACATACTATGGAACCCTGGATGACGGAATGCAACCAGTTTATGACGATTGGTATGAGAGAGATTATTATTACTACCTGGTCGTTAGTCATCTGCTGTGTTCTTCGGGTTTTCCTCGTCACGGACCTACATATAATACTACATTTGATTACATTATTCTGATACACATACCTTAAGTATACTTTTGCTTTAGGGTTTCTGCTCGAAGTGTGTATTGTTTTTGCTTAACCGCTGACCCTGTTTCCGTTTCGAAGTGTTTATTGTTTGGTGTTTATTGCTGCTGACTCTGTTTCCGTTCGAAGTGTTTATTGTTTGGGTTATGTCTGTTGACGCTTGCTTTGTTCAGTTTGTAACAGTTCTGCGCTCCGACCCAGATATTCAATGCTCGCGATCTCTTGGGTTAAGGAATTTTCTTGTTTAGATACGGTTTTAACAATAGGTACGGATGTTTCTATATCTTTTAGTCTAATTAATGGTTCTTTGCTGTATGGTGCGGGATTGCGGGATAATGCGTCAGCTATGATAATTGCTTTCCCAGGTAGATATCTTAACTTGGCTCCAAAGACCTGAATGATCATTTGTCACCGAGTTCCTTTTGGACTGTGATTAAAGCCTTTGAAAAACTCGGTAAAGGGACTTCATGTTCAGTAAGGACTTTATCAGGATAGCCATAGATTATGAACTTAAAATGTACTAGTGTTAAAGATACCTAGCCCTTCCTTGCCTATTACTGCATATTTACTTTCAGAGGGCATTAGTTTACGTGAATAAAAAGCTATAGGGAAGAACTGCTTATCATATGACTGAAGTAATACCCCTCTTACCCCTTGGTCTGAGGCGTCTGTTGCAATAAAAAAAAAAATTCCTTATTTAAATCAGGGATTTTTAAGTTAGGTAAGCTGCATTATTCCGCTTTTAAGATATCGAACGCCTGTTGATGCTTTTCAGACCATAATAAATCTACGCTCTTCTTCGTAGATCTGTTAAAGGAGCTGTCATGATTGAAGAGTTACATATTTACATACGATTGTAATACCCACTACAGCGCAAAAGTGCTGTATCCCCCTTTTACGTTAATAAGTACCGGAAAGTTATGAATAGCCGACACCTTACCATGGACTACTTTTAAGACCTTGACCAGACACATAAAACCTAGATAAACATGTTCGGTTTTTTAAAAACACATTTAGATATTTTACTCTGAGATTATTTGTCTTTGTCTCTGTAGCATCTAGCTCTACTTTATGTGAATGTACTTCTAAGGTATTAGAAAAGATTACAAGATCATCCATATAGGCATGTAGGTTATCCCTAAAAGTCTCCAAACATATATTGTAATTGGGGCGCAACGTAAGCCAGAGGCATATGTAAAAATTGATAATGTCCCCTGAGTGTGCTGAAAACGGTATATGAGGTACAATCACTTAGGTAATGGTATCAGGTAAAAGCCTTTAAGTAAGTCCAAGTTGGTGAAAAAAAAAAAAAAAAAAAATTTATTCTAACCTAACAGAGATAAGATGTCGTCGGTACATGGCACTGGAAACTATCGGGAGTCGTTTCCTTGTTTAAGCGTCAGAAATCTACGCAGATACGCCAAGTCCGATCTTTTATGGCATGACATTTGAGGGAAAAATTATATAGGCTTATTTTGATTTCCTAATGACTCCTATTACTAACTTTTTTCAACTTCGTCATTTATCTCTATTTTGAAATTCATTGAGAGTCTACACGAAGGTACGTATATAGCTTTATGTTTGTCCTTAGACCGTATTTTGTGTTAAATTACATCCGTTTTTTTCCAGAGATCACTCGCCAGCTGGAGAAAACTTCCTGGTATTCAGGTAAAAGATAAAAAAAAATTTTTCTGCTGAATCACCTCTGCTTGAATGACTTTACGGATATTACTTTAGATAGATTATCAGAGAGATTCATCCACGACTGGTTGGGCGTGATTAAAAATTAGCAACAATAAAAATGCGATATTTTATAACTTCCGTATCCCACGATATGTATACTTTTAGGGTTCTTTGTTCGCGGAAATCGTTTAGTTTCAAGAGGTTAGTCGGGAAGGATTAAAATTTCATTTCCCAGCAAAGTCTTTTTACACGCACTAAGACATTCGAGGGTGCATGCTTCTCGAGATTTTTGCGTGCAAAGTACGACTGCGGTTGTGGGAGAATTCTGTTGGGTCATTTGAACAATGTTACGATTTTAATGAGACAAATGTATAGTTCCTTTATATAAGTTATTATTTGATTAACTGTCTCATTTTTGTTCAAACGGATTTTAATATGTTTGAAGGTTTATAGGAGTTTTCCTTTGATAAACACGCCTTATTTTGCAGGATGTAAGATAATATTTGTATACCCCTAGATGGATCTTACAATTACACTACATACAGATCACGTTTTTTATAACTATAGAGGTATCTGTAAACGCTCGCTTATCCGGACTTCTCATTAGGGAAGTTCGAACAACAGACGGTGAGTCCGTAAATACTGGTAATTAATTGTACTAAAGGAATAAACAAGATATTCTAATTTTACGGCGCGTACAGTCGGGCTTAATCCACAGTATTTATTATAAATTAATGTATTAAAATTACTAGAACCTGCTCTGATTACTTGATACTGTCGTGTGATGCATAGAAAAATCCTTTTTAGTTCAAAAAGATATCGGTATGTATGAACCAACATCGCTTTTCCCCACTCTGCTAGAGTCGCTTATTGTATGGAATTTGCTATGCTTTGAACACTTCGCAGATCTGACTAACCTTGACCGCTTGACTAGGTGACACAGTCACCGAGTTTGCTTGTTTGATTCTGAACGGGCTACTGTTTTCTATTTTCTTTTTGTTAATAATTAGGATCCTTCTCTTTATTACCATCGGCACGTATTGTGTTTTTAAGCATTATGTTGCTGGTTACGTATAAAGCAATGAATGACGAACTATTAGGAACTGAGCGATTACTAATAAGACAAGTTATCACTACTGCATACAATATTAACTGTTTGTACTTCATTCTTTGCTAAAATTTGAAATAGTGAGGGATCCTGGTCAGCGCATTTAGCCTGATGAAAGTTTTTTACAGACATGTTATTCCTTGCAATCCAGCCATATTTTTAAAGTTGAGTTGAGTCATTGAGGTTCGATATTTTATATAACTCAAAAAAACTCAAGGCTAAAACTGCGATCGGGACTTTGCAAAGGAGCATTTATTGTCATGACCCGAAATAGTGTTACCTCTAATTTATATAGATTTGTACGGGTGTTCCACTTGTTTTTGTGTGTTTTCTAATCACTACGGTGCTTAACGACCCTATCCATGCATCTGTATAAATACAGACGTCCACTGCGTAAACGCATATTCACTGTTTAATATGATTTGTTACGTAAGGGATTAATAATCACCCAAAATGATAAAATTAACATAGTATATGATTATGATATTTCAGTAGAACTTCTGGAAACAGACACTCAAAGATAAAAACTCGCAGTAGCGAAATCTCAATGATGTGATAATTTCTGTAAAAAAGTAAAGATTAAGAATGTCTCGTAACTTCAGCCACAGGAATAACGAAATTCTACCTGTAAAGGAAACACTCAAAGTTACTCCAAATGAATAAAAAATTGTACTTAGCTTGCTTTTGTGGGAAGTCACGGTGTTCCGATAACGACACACGGCCTTGGTCCTCCTTCTCTATTTAGCGGACGACCTGGTTTGGCTTCAGTTTCCCCGTGCGCGTTGTTTCGATGATTCGAGCCCTTAAAAATCCGATGCTGCAGACGCGTTCGGTTTGTTTCTTGCAGTGCCGGAAACGCTCACTAACGATGTTTTTCTTGAATGATTCTAATGAGAGACGAAGCTTCCGTTGCCGTAGGAAAAGGACACGTCGGTTTTGTTTCTTGAAGTTATTCACTAACGATGATACTAAGTTGCTTGACGAATCTTGTTGTTTTCTGAAGTCGCTCACGAAATGATTGATACTAGGGTGCTTGAAGAATCTGCTGCTTTCGTCGTCGTTGACTTCATGATTTATTATTCTGTTTTTTCTTCGTAGGACGTTGTAGAGTTCTTCTGGTCCGCTGGCCACCAAATATTAGGGCTTGTGCCTTGTATGATAAGGCGCCCTATGAGGTAATGTTAGACTAGCGATAATCTATACGCTAAGTCGGTTGGTATTGCACTTCCATCTTCAATGGAGTGTCTGGGGTTTTGTAGATCACTTACGAAGTCGGTATTATCTTTACGACGATGTGTTGAACTCATGGTTCGGTGAGGTTCTTGTAGAAAACACAAGGTATAAAAATAGTATATTCTTCTGAAGTTTTACATGATGAAGATCAGGTATGATCGTACAAGTCTTCTATGACGATAGCTTGATCGCTTCTGCCAATGATGATGGCTAATCCTATTCCTCTACATGATAAAGCTTAGGTAAAGAGGTACAGGTCTTCTAATGACGATCACTAACTCTGTTCTGCTTGTCTACCATCTCCGTTACAAGTTATGAAGGAACAGACAGTAGTTCGAACATATGAACATACTATCAGATGACATAGTTTCATACGAACACACAATCGAATGAGACACGCTACAGATCACGTAGGCCGTTTGAATAATAGGTCGGGGTAGTTGTCTCAAGCAGGGAGCTTGGACTAATGTTTATAAACAATTGAATGACTACAGGTGACGGCATGTTATCTTAGCTTACATACTTATTGTATACGTCATCTTTAGCGTCTCTAGTCTGATCACATTCCTGCAAGTAATCTGGTTGACCTCTTTAGTTTTAGACTTTTATATATATGGACTAACATTCCATATTTTTATTATGTAAACACTTACACATAGAGAGAGGGCATCCTTGTCTTACTGATCTTTCAATGGGAAAGGGGTTACCTAAATACCCATTAATACATAACCGACTCATACAATTCTTATAAAGGATTTTTATCCACTCGACAAATATGCATGGTATTCCCAGTTTTTGCATTATTTTAAACAAGAAGTCATGATCGACAGTATCAAAGGCCTTTGCCCAATCTAGTCTTAAAAGAGCTCCACTTAATCTATTCTCATTGACATAGTGGATGATATCTCGAATGTTATTATTACAGTTTATGATAGAATTAGATTTCCCTTTTACACTACAATATTGTTCTAAAGAGATTAATTTTGGCATGACAATCTTTAACTTGTTTGCTAATATTTTCGCAATTATTTTATAATCGTCATTTAAAAGTGATATAGGCCTCCAGTCATTAAGGGTATTCCCCTTAGTCCCTATAGTATTTTGTGAAGAAGTGAAATATATGCATTAAAGTACTTTCTTAATGACCATTAATAGCTCATCTTTTATTATGGGTAAAAATTCCTTATAGAATTCTGTCGGTAACCCGTCCATGCCTGGTGCTTTCCCATTATTCAAATTTTTAATTACAGCACTTAACTCATTTTCTGTAATATCATCAAGCAACATTTCACAGTCCTCTTCTTCAGTCTATTATTACATAATGCTATGAACTTCTCCTGCACGTGAAGTTCAACATCAACTTTCCTATATAATTCTTTATAAAATTCTGTAGAGTAGTATAAAATGGCATCTGTTTTATCAAATACTTGTCCTTCAGCCCCCACGACATTACGTAATACACGATTACCTTGTTTTTTCTCTTCCCTTAATAAGTGGCATGATAACCTTTCTCCTTCTATTTTGTCTTTAATTTTTGTTCTTACCTTTACCCCTTCACAAATATCATTTTTCAGTTTTTTTACCCTCTCTTTTATTGAAGTTATCATTGTAAATTCGGCACCATCATCCCCTGCTTTCATGTATAAATCTTTAAGCCTTTGTTGCAAGAGATTGATCAAACCATATTTTTCTGATGCTGTGTTTAGACTCCTTTATAAAGAATCGTTTTATTTGAATTTTACAATGATCCCACCATTCTAGTATATCTCTGAAATTACCTTTTCCCTTTTTAAGACTCACCCACAGAACTTTAAATTTTTCTTTCACCTCATCCTCAGCTAACAGACTTACATTTAATTTCCATACACCTCTTCCAATAGAAGGTGATTCAACTTTGATACTGGTTACAACATATTATGATTTGAAAATGATACAGGAATCGTTTCACATACATTGATATTTGAATACAGTTTAGTCACATATATCCTGTCAATGCGAGAAGCATAGTTTCCTCTTATATAAGTATGGTCCTTTGAAATATTCGTATTGGCAACATCTCTCAAACCAATTGCCTTTGATAACAGTAAATTTATCATCTCCATTACTTATATCTCTAGCGTTAGTTACAGAGTTAAAGTCCCCACCAAGAATGATATCATCATATTTATGCCTCAAATAATAACACAATTCATCAAAAAAATCTTCCCTCTCCTTTTTCTTACCAGTACCTGATGGTGCATACACATTTAACAAGAATAACACTTGTTCACCAATACGAACGCGTAAACTTATTCTACGGCCCTCCACATCTGATTCATGGCTTATGACATATACAGGTGACAAACGCTTACTCATCAATATGGCTACACCTCCTTTCAAGCACGTGGTATAGTTGATGAATATTTCATAATATTTACTAACATAGCTTAATTTACTAATACACTTTATATTATGTTCCTGCAACATTACAATGTCCAGTTTATGATATTTAGCCATTGATATAAACTTAATTTGTTTGTTTTCCTCATTCAAGCCATTTATATTGATTGTGGCAATATTAAATGCCATAATTAAAGATAAAAAGGATTAATAAAGCAGTAAATCTATAAGTTCCTAAACTATTTTCCTCTTTTTCGCAATATTCTTTTTATTCTTGTTCTTTCCCAATTTTAATTTCCCCCCTGACTTCACTTTAACAGACCATTCACTTTTCTTCTCAGAGTCTTTTCCATCATCGATGTCAGGTACTCCTCCCACTTCACTACCATCTTCTGAATTGCTACTTGAGTCGTCATCAATAGTGACAGCTTCTTCCCCGGCATCCTCTGATATACCTTCAGCAAACAAGTCTTGTGAAAACGCTTCCGGTAGTGCTAAATGTACAACTGGACCTGCCTTTACTGTGATATCATGATCAGTTTTATCTTCACTACTAAGGAACTTTAAATCAAGGAAATCTAACGACTGCTCGTCATGCAAAGGACTTCGCTCTCTCAACCTTGATTCTATTTGGGCGTTACTGTCCTCTGGTCCTCCCATATCTTGATGTACTTCTGCTTCTATTATATCAGTTATTGTTCCATCTGGGCTTTGCCCTTTATCCATCTTATTGCCGCCGAAATGATTATTTGCTAAATCTTTGTCATTCACTTCAATTTCCTTTCCATTTCCATTTTTCTCATCTTCCTTTGAACTGTTTTCTTTATTTACATCCATTTCATTTCCAATCGCACTGTCTTCATTTATATCCATTTCATTTCCATTATTCTCGCCTTCCTTTGCACTGTCTTCTTCATTCACATCCATTTCATTATAAAAAAAAAAAGGGAAAATCCATTATTCTCGTCTTTCTTTGCATTCCCTTCTTCATTCACATTAATTTCATTTACATTTTTCTCATCTTCCTTTTCATTTTTGTCTTCGTACACATTAACCTGTTCTTGACTATCCCCAACTACCTGTACCTCTTCAGTGCTGAATATGTTTATTCTATCCTCTTTCTCATATGTGCATTTAACTGCCATATGGTCACTTCTTCCACACTTGTAACAAATTTTGTTTTGTCCATTGTAGAAAAACAAAATATTAAAGCCATGAATATTCGTTGATGACGGTATATTACTTTTCAGTTCCATTCTTGCTGTTCGTATTCCATTCAGAAGGCCTGCTTACCGTCCATGAGTAAATCTGTTTAGCCTAATTCCATATACTTTCCCATACCTTCCGAGAATGTATTCCAACAAACCATTTTCCATTTCGAATGGCGCATACTTAATTGACACGTATGTGTATGCTCTACTGAAGCTTAATATTCGAAATGATTTCTTATCACAAATGTTTACGTCTTTTTCATCATAGAGATCACAAAAAGACTTATAGGCTATCTTATTACGAAATTTAATGACAGCCCTGTTGCCATTATAAACCTGGTATCCGGTGATATCCTCAGGATTTACTTTCAACAAATCAAAAATTACCTCACTTACTTCACGAATTTCAGGGTTGAACGAAAACGACAACCCCACAGAGTCCTGTCTCCGGGTTGGTTTAAAAGCTCATTGCGTCACCAATGACACTTCAGCCTGAGGGCATGGTGTAACTTTGGCCGGCGCCACCAGGGACCCTGCTGGCAAAAAAAAAAAAAAAAAAAAAAAAAAAAAAAAAAAAAAAAAAAAAACAAAAAAAAAAAAAAAAAAAAAAAAAAAAAAAAAAAAAAAAAAAAAAAAAAAAAACCTAATTTCACTAATCCTACACCTTTAGCAGTTTTTATCTTTCAATTTAATCTAGAAACGTTTTAGTTACGGTTTTCTTCTGCCTGGGTACGTTAAACCATCTTTATCCTTCGAAACCCGTCGATAACAGCGGAGCTCAAATCTGGATGTGTGTTTACAATACTCAGGGCTGCTAACCTGAATGATAATTAGATCAGCAACCAGATACGATAACCTTGTCAGTCTGCAATTCTGGACGGTAATTACGACTAATTACGAAATATGAATCTGTCAGGCTGAGTAAATGATTAAAGAAATCATTTGTTCAAAAGTTAGTGCAGACATCGGACGAGAGAGAGATAGAGAGAATGAGAGAGAGAGAGAGAGAGAGAGTCAGTCTTCAGCGTCATTAAATTGCTCTCTCGAAAAGCGACTCACTTTTAATGAACGCGTGCTCCATGAAAAGCAGAATATTGCATCAGAGGTCGACAATGGATATAAATAATCGAACTCAAGGTTTTCTATTTTAAACTGGGAACCTCGTTAGTAGACAAAAAAAAAAAAAAAAAAAAAAAAAAAAAAAACTATGTTCTAAGAGGATGAATGCATGTTCCGTTTCATCGTACCTTACGCATCTTTATAACTCGGAATCCGCATTGATATTTGTCATATTGTAAATACTTCTTTCTCGTACCTGGAAAATGTACCGTATACTAACAGAATACTGTACGTACCGTATCTGAAAAATGTACCGTACACTAGCAGAAATGCCGTACCTACCTTACCTTAAAAACACCATACCGTGCCGTACGTGAAAATTTTTTTTAACACAATTATCGTACTACGTATACACTAACAAATGCTGTACCGTACCTAAAAATGGCGTGCCGTACCTGAAAAGTTTCGTACCGTACACTAGCACAAATACAATACCGTACCTGATAAATTTTGTACCATACTCGAATGTAAATAATGTTCCGTACTGTCTAACGACTCCAACAACCGATATTCAACCTCTGAGTTTCTGACGCTGTTCTGTCAAAGGTTTCTTCGCCGTCAGTTTCGACCTTTCGAACCTATTCACTTAAATTAGAGTTAATTTAATATACCTAAGTGCTTCTGTGTATATAGGATATCAGAGTGGTCTTTGGGTTCATATTATCCACAATGTATAGTATATTTAGTCTGATTTTAGTTTAAATTATTTTTTTATATTGAGTTTTACTGCTGTGATCTAAGTCTCCTTAACACGATCAGGACGAAAGTCATGTTCAGATCTATCGCGAATTTACCGTTACCAAGATACTTACCGTATTTGAGGATTTACAGAACACTGCGCTTATGGGAGTGGTGCTGAGATTAAATATAACTAAAGCGAAATAATTTTCTCTAAAGCGAAATGATAAGATCGTTTGAAGTGAAGTTTTACGTGAAATCAATATTTCATGATATTTGTTCCTATCTGTTAATATATTAGGGACATCAAAGTACACATAATTTAAATATTCCTATACGAACCAAATTATTTTCAACTGAACCTCCTGCTAGTCATTTGAAATCGCGAGGTGACAGAAGTTACCTTTCTGTTGCTATGTGGCATCGTCGTCTCACCTTGCCTGACACCGTCAGGATTTTCATTCGTTAAAAATCCTACATTAATGCTTCCTTCGAAAGGCACTTCAAGTATTAATTGCTTAAGCACTTCAATAATCGTACATACTAAGTGCTCAGTGATGACAAAATAACAAAGGGTCTGAGGATTTAAATTTCAATGAACAAGTTTTACGGATGTCTTAGCACGGGATCACAACACAACGCCAAACAATAGACAACTAGTTTACGTCACTTGTCAGTTGTTTAGTCCAGTGTTGCCATGCAGCCTACCCTTACCTCTACTGACATCGTATTGCTCATGGAAAATTATCGTATTTACGACGGTATTTTGGTACAGTAAGTTCCAGAAGTGAAGCGACAAATCTCAGAATTGATCGTACTTCTTTAGAAACTTGTGGGGTTGCCAGTTAGTATAATTTTATTCCAATTTTATTTGCATCCTATTTATCTGATAATACATATCAATGATTAACTGTATAAGCGCAGAAAGTATTTCCCCAGTGAATGATCAATGTTAGTTCAATAATTGTTTATTAAAAGAAGAAAAAAAAAAAAAGAATTTCCCCAAAGAAACATCTGCGGCTCTCAAAGTGTGATATCAAGTGTTCACCATAGAGTGGCAGCAGGAACCGAGTGCTTAAGCATTGGCTTAATATTTGTAAATTAACTTTCTACTTTTATAGCGTTATGTCTTAAGTTATTATGATTTCTTTTGACAAAGCATAGAGAAGTTTGGCATCTGATTAAATGAAATATAAATAAGAGAAGTCGGTGTAAAAAAAAAAAAAGCCACGAAATCCAAGTTATGTGCGCGTTTAGCATTTGGTTACATGGTTAGGCTTATTTCAAGAATCAAGGAAATATATTTTCCAGCTTGTTAGTTAATAATTTCATCGAATTTCTCGATTGTGCAAATTTTTGCATACAGAATTGCGTTCAGGGTTGCGCCAAATAAGTATTTTCGAAGGTTTCACCTTTTTTTTCGTTCAGTGCATAGGTAAGACCTATTCTTAAGAGTCCATACGATCCGGAGTGTGAATATGCTTGGCGAGCATTATTTTAATTCGAGTATCTCCTGTTGTGCTCTCTGTCTGTCTGTCGTCTGTCTGTCTCTCTCTCTCTCTCTCTCTCTCTCTCTCAGGACCTTTTTATCGAGTCAGGAATAACCAGAGGTCTGTTTCAAGAATCGAGCACTAGGCCTATTGGTCATTCTCGGATGTTCCTTTATATACCTATATATATACATATATATATATATATATATATATATATATATATATATATATTATATAATTTATATGTCACGGGAGGAGGATTTTTCCCCCCCCCACCATGACATTATGATACGAGATTAATAATACTATGTACTATTAGTACATAGTATTATTAATACAGTACTATACATATGCACTGTTGTCAGTCTTCTTGCCCGGAGACAGGGGTCGGAGAATGGTACTGTGTCATAGTTGGCACGGTGGGTATGAAGACTAATGACCTTTACGCTGCCTGGGAATTAGGATAGGCCTGTCCTACCTGCTATTACATGATATGAATTTGGGTGATATCACTCCCTTATGATACGCCCATTTACGCAAATTCAGTCTTAAATTTCCCGGTTGGGATATGATTCCAAGATTTGAGGTAAAAGGTTGAAGTGAAAAAGGTGGAGTAGGCATTGTGGGTAAAGGTAGAGGTAGAGGGGAGGCGAGGGGTGGTTGGGGTCTGTCGTCTCCCTACTTAACCAGGTGGTGATTTTACGGGTATTCTGGTTGCTTGCGACCTATTCTTAAGAGCCTTACGAATTTGTTCCCCAGATTTCCTGGAAAAAGAATTTGAACTAATTTGCAAGCAACTTTCGTCTTTATAGTATCTTGACAAGACCAGAGACACACCCAACAATAAAATAAAAATTCCTCACCTGGAGACGATTAAGAGAGTAACCCACACCCTTGGGAAATCTAACCTTTTGCATTTACCTACCCAAACACCTTAGCCAAATCCCTGATTAACGTCCAACAAAAGACATCTCCCAAGGACACTGGGGTCTATGAGATCCCATGCCAGGACTGTGACCAATCTTACATCGGATTTACAGGTAAATCACTTCCCCAGAGATTAATACAACACAAACGGTCAGTTAGGTATGGACAACAGAACTCGGCTATTTTCAACCATATAAATGAACATAACCATGAATTAAAACTGGAATTTTTGGTCACGTGTAATTTATAGCAGCAACTGCCGGTACAAGAGTCAAATGATGGAATCGGCCTTAATAAAAGAGAAGCAGGTAATGAACATCTCAAAAGGCGGGTGGATCTCAGATGTCGTCGACGCAGTTTTCATTCAACCAACGCTTAAGAAGATTAAAGGAAGATTATCAGCGGGGGTGACCTAAATTGGCTTACTTGTGGATGGATCTCTTGGTATAATTACCACCTTTTCTGTAAACTTTTCTCATTCATATACCTGAAGAGAGAGACAGCAGTCTCTGAAATATAGTACTTTTCTCTCTATATTTTGGTGTTTTTATGGGCTCCTTTTATTAGATATATATATATATATATATATATATATATATATATATATATATATATATATATATATATATATATATAGCGCTTTTAATATAAAATTTTATTGTTTTGTGTCTTTACAGCTTGAAAATGAAACCTTTGTGTTTTGAAACGATGTATCTCGAAAAATAGAAGACTGTTGTAGGAGGAAGTACATCCCAAGTGGTCCTTAAAATACATTTATTGCATCGTTTCAAAACACAAAGGTTTCATTTTCAAGCTGTAAAGACACAAAACAATAAAATTTTATATTAAAAGCGCTAAATTACAAATTCAAGACATAATACAATAAAAAAAAACTAGTTGTAGCAAAACCAACCATCAAGAGAGAAAGGAAGGACAGAAGTCAGAAGGAACAAACCAGAAACGACAAAAGGTAACAGCTCACGTAAGGTAAAGAGTTGTCGAGGAAGACTGCTAAATAGTAAGTGTTCAGTTGAGGAACAAGCTGTTTAGTATTAAAGCAAGGACTCCAGAATTGTTAGTAGTTTGCCATTCGGTGCCCGTCCCAATATTTCAAAATCTTTGTGTCGTATATTCTGTTTGCATTTATTGGCGTGTTGTCTGATGTTAGAAAATTCAGGATTAGCAAGTTTGTTAACAGTCCTGTAGCTAACGCCCTTATGGCAATCTATTCTGACCCTTAGTAACCTCTGTGTGGATCCCACGCAGGTCCCCAGATTACATTTAGGGCAATTAAACTTGTACACAACACACGAGGTCATCAAAGGGTCAAGTTTATCCTTGAATTTAAACAAACTACCTAAAAAAATATAATCACTGTTTTTATGCTTTTAAATTAAACTCTTTATCCACATTACTTTATTGTGCCTTCTCACTGACATCTAGTTGGGATTTTTTCACGAATAAATAAACTTTTTACGTTAATATTTTACTAACAATTATTTTTCCACTACACTTTTTCACAGGTATGTTTTTAAACTTCTTAGTAACGTTTTTATTCCAAAAGTCTCCTTACCTACTGTGTCTAAGCTTCCATTTTATGCAAATGTACCTTTAATCCATGACAAAAATTTCTACGATGCACTAAGAAAACTCATATTTGATTATATACCAGCTATTAGATTTAATATCATCCCAACAAATCCACTCAGTTTAGGAAGTTTGTTTAAATTCAAGGATAAACTTGACCCTTTGATGTCGCCACAACAGAAGTAATTGCTCCACATTTTATAAGGAAAAAAAATAATTGGTAGTGTCACGATAGCCATTTACCAACGAGCCGAGGCAGAAAAAAAGGTGAGTGGTATCCCATCACGCATGTATACAGTAGTCACAGACCTTCCTAACAATGTGACTGAATGAGTGGCGTCACTTTTAGTAAATATATATATTGTGACGTTTATAGATCGCTTTGTCTACCCAGAAATTAATTAATTAGCTTGATTTGGAAAACGGCAGCCATTCCCTCCAAATATCAGCTGATTTTTAGTAAACGCGGGAAACCAAAAACCCGCCAGCTAGAGGTAGGGAGTTCCTAAGTTGTGGGAATATAGTCTTTTGTCAGCTTTAGGGACGTATCTCGAAGGGAAGGATGTAGGCAGATTGGTACTTCTTAGACCTATACCTTAAGCTCTTTTTCCTGTGAACCCTCTGCTGGCTGTATGTTCTGTTTTCAGGATTTGCCTTGCTTGTGGGGGGTTAAGCTGACTCCCAACACCCAAGCAAAACGCCTGCGATCTGGCCAGTCATCTCCAGACATTGACCTCGGACGGATGTCCGACCACCTGCCTTCCATTTAGGCCTATCCATGGCGCTAGTGGCGCGCCAAGACACCAAGACCTGTGACAAAGCCAGGCCACGTTTTTCTACAAAGATCCACTGAACACGACATCCAGGTACGTCTTGTGAAACAGCATATTGCCAGTCCCTTACATCCTATTATCTATTTGATCCTCATTTTTCCCAATTCATTTCAAAACCAAAAAGAACTCATCCTTTTGTTCCCTCTCACTGCCTCATGGCCGCATGCTTCCCCTTCTGTGATCGTCCCAGACAAATGAAATCATTGTATACCTCAGTGAAACATTAAAAAGTTCCTTTTCCCCAGTGTTAGAGAACCAATTATCCTTAATCAAAGCAAGAAGTAATTTTTTTCTTTTATCTTGTGTAATCTGGGATCCTTTTCCAGATTCCCTGAGTCACGTACGAAGTCTGTCTGCCCGCAAGTGTTGCATTACCCAAGTTTATGAAACCAGCTTGCATGAATCCCATTTTGAGCCAGCTATTATCCATTTGTGAGAGATTATAAGTCCCAACGTGTGGACGCTGCATTTACTTTTCTCCAGGCCAGTACGAGCCTCTTTGTAAATAAATAGCTGTAAAGTATTTAGCTGAGTTTCTGGCGACCTACCTTTTCCTCTAAAGTAATTATCTCTATAAATACGTTTTACTGTAAGTTCAAGTCATTCCACCTTGTCCTCCCTCAATTATTTCTGTTTACGTATCGAGCCTCTCTCAAGGCCGGGCTCATACATAAAATTGTCGACCTCGCCGAGGATTTGAACCTAGCTTGCTTAAAAAAAAAAGCTTGTAAATCGCGTTATCCCTTGTAAAACGAATGTAAATGTTTTTCAAAGCGGAAAAAAAAGCACACTTGCAGGGGAAGAAGACACACTGGCTCACGGTAAGGTGATTATTTTATAACAAATGTTAGCTTAAGGTATGTTTAAGTATTTTTATTTACGAAGTGGTTTAAATAAGTGTTAAGTAGGAAATATTATTATATTGTAACGGCAAAAGCGCCAGAGCTTTATTTTAGCGGCAAGCAAACAATTTGCCCGCGAATTCTCTGTGATTTTGTATTGTCGAGTGTTGTATGAGCTCACACTAACACGTGTGCAGATAGATGCCAGAAAGAACCAGATCAAACTAGGAAGTGCTTTGCCAGGGTTTATTGCTGTATTAAAACGCCTAGCTAGTTAGGAGTGTTTTACTAATAGTTACAGCAAAAGAAGTGTACAATTCTTTTGTCTTTGATATGTTAGGGAATTCATTTTAACGTAAGTTTCATTCCAAGTGTTGGTAACCGCTCAAGCTGGCCAGCTTTTCAGCTTCGCGCACGCGCACTCTCATGCCTGCCAGCCAACCTTCGGTTTCTCACAAAGAGGCAGCCATGTTTTGATCCCTTTAAGCATTATCTAAACGATTTAAGCTAAGTAATGGAAGTCCAGACTGAATATTGGTCTTTTTTCTAGATTGGTCTTTTTCCTAGGCAAGTGAACTTCTAGCAGTCCCCCAACTGCCTTCAATCCTCCAGCCTCAGGTCAGGGTCTAGTAGGTATCTCAAGTCCATACTGAATATTGGTCTTTTTTCTAGGCAGTCTTTTTTCTAGGCCAGAACTTCTAGCAGTCCCCCAACTGCCTTCCATCCTCCGCCTCAGGTCAGGGTTCTAGCAGGTATCTCAATCCAGACTGAATATTGGTCTTTTTTTCTAGGCCTAACTTCTAGCAGCCCCCCAACTGACCTTACCATCCTCCAGCCTCGGGTCAGGGTGTCTAGCATGGTATCTCAAGTTTCCAGACTGAATATTGGTCTTTTTTTCAGAGGCAGTGTTCCAGACTGAATGATTGTCTTTTTTTAGGCCAGTGAACTTCAAGCAGTCCCCCAACTGCTTCATCCTCCAGCCTCGGGTTAGGGTCTAGTAGGTATTCTCAAGTCCAGACTGAATATTGGTCTTTTTTCTAGGCCAGTGAACTTCTGCAGTCCCCCAACTGCCTCCATCTCCATCCTAGGGTCAGGGTATAGTAGGTATCTCAAGTCCAGACTGAATATTGGTCTTTTTTGGCTAGGGCCATGAATTCTAGAAGTCCCCAACTGCCCCTTCCATCCTCTATCCTAGGGTCAGGGTCTAGTAGGTATCTCAAGTCCAGACTGAATATTGGTCTTTTTTTCTAGGCAGTTGAAACTTCTAAGCAGTCCCCCAACTGCTTCCATCCTCCATCCTAGGGTCAGGTCTAGTAGGTATCTCAAGTCCAGACTGATATGGTCTTTTTTCTAGGCCGGTGAACTTCTAGCAGTCCCCAACTGCCTTCCATCCTCCATCTCAGGGTCAAGGGTCTAGCAGGTATCTCAAGTCCAGACCTGAAATATGTTCTTTTTCTAGGCCAGTGAATTCTAGCAGTCCCCCAACTTCTTCCATTCCTCAGCCTAGGGTCAGGGTCTAGTAGGTATCTAAAGTCCAGACTGAATATTGGTCTTTTTTCTAGGCCAGTGAACTTCTAGCAGTCCCCCAACTTCCTTCCATCCTCCATCCTCGGGTCAGGGTCTAGTAGGTATCTCAAGTCCAGACTGAATATTGGTCTTTTTTCTAGGCCAGAACTTCTAGCAGTCCCCCAATGCCTTCCATCCTCCGGCTCGGGTCAGGGTTCTAGTAGGTATCTCAAGTCCAGACTGAATATTGGTCTTTTTCTAGGCCAGTGAACTTCTAGCAGTCCCCCAACTGCCTTCCATCCTCCAGCCTCGGTCAGAGTCTAGTAGGTATCTCAAGCCCAGACTGAATATTGGTCTTTTTTCTAGGCCAGTGAACTTCTAGCAGTCCCCCAACTGCCTTCCATCCTCCAGCCTCGGGTCAGAGTCTAGTAGGTATCTCAAGCCCAGACTGAATATTGGTCTTTTTTCTAGGCCAGTGAACTTCTAGCAGTCCCCCAACTGCCTTCCATCCTCCAGCCTCGGGTCAGAGTCTAGTAGGTATCTCAAGTCCAGACTGAATATTGGTCTTTTTTCTAGGCCAGTGAACTTCTAGCAGTCCCCCAACTGCCTTCCATCCTCCAGCCTCGGGTTAGGGTCTAGTAGGTATCTCAAGTCCAGACTGAATATTGGTCTTTTTTTCTAGGCCAGTGAACTTCTAGCAGTCCCCAACTGCCTTCCATCCTCCAGCCTCTGGTCAGAGTCTAGTAGGTATCTCAAGTCCAGACTGAATATTGGTCTTTTTTCTAGGCCAGTGAACTTCTAGCAGTCCCCCAACTGCCTTCCATCCTCCAGCCTCGGGTCAGAGTCTAGTAGGTATCTTAAGTCCAGACTGAATATTGGTCTTTTTTCTAGGCCAGTGAACTTCTAGCAGTCCCCCAACTGCCTTCCATCCTCCATCCTAGGGTCAGGGTCTAGTAGGTATCTCAAGTCCAGACTGAATATTGGTCTTTTTTCTAGGCCAGTGAACTTCTAGCAGTCCCCCAACTGCCTTCCATCCTCCAGCCTCGGGTCAGAGTCTAGTAGGTATCTCAAGCCCAGACTGAATATTGGTCTTTTTTCTAGGCCAGTGAACTTCTAGCAGTCCCCAACTGCCTTCCATCCTCCAGCCTCGGGTCAGAGTCTAGTAGGTATCTTAAGTCCAGACTGAATATTGGTCTTTTTTCTAGGCCAGTGAACTTCTAGCAGTCCCCCAACTGCCTTCCATCCTCCAGCCTTGGGTCAGGTCTAGTAGGTATCTCAAGTCCAGACTGAATATTGGTCTTTTTTCTAGGCCAGTGAACTTCTAGCAGTCCCCCAACTGCCTTCCATCCTCCAGCCTCGGGTCAGAGTCTAGTAGGTATCTTAAGTCCAGACTGAATATTGGTCTTTTTTCAAGGCCAGTGGACTTCTAGCAGTCCCCCAACTGCCTTCCATCCTCCAGCCTCGGGTCAGAGTCTAGTAGGTATCTCCAGTCCAGACTGAATATTGGTCTTTTTTCAAGGCCAGTGGACTTCTAGCAGTCCCCCAACTGCCTTCCATCCTCCAGCCTCGGGTTAGGGTCTAGTAGGTATCTCAAGTCCAGACTAAATATTGGTGTTTTTTCAAGGCCAGTGAACTTCTAGCAGTCCCCCAACTGCCTTCCATCCTCCAGCCTCGGGTCAGAGTCTAGTAGGTATCTCAAGCCCAGACTGAATATTGGTCTTTTTTCTAGGCCAGTGAACTTCTAGCAGTCCCCCAACTGCCTTCCATCCTCCAGCCTCGGGTCAGAGTCTAGTAGGTATCTCAAGCCCAGACTGAATATTGGTCTTTTTTCTAGGCCAGTGAACTTCTAGCAGTCCCCCAACTGCCTTCCATCCTATAGCCTCGGGTCAGAGTCTAGTAGGTATCTTAAGTCCAGACTGAATATTGGTCTTTTTTCCAAGGCCCGGGACTTCTAGGCCAGTCCCCCAACTGCCTTCCATCCTCAAGCTCGGGTCGAGTTGTATGTATCCAGTCCAGACTGAATATGTCTTTTTTCGAGGCCAGGAACTTCTTCGTCCCCCCCCCCCAGTCCCCCAACTGCCTTCCATATCCGCCTCGAGTTAGGTCCTAGGAGGTATTCAAGACCATACTAAATATTGGTCTTGTTTCTAGGCAGTGAACTCTAGCAGTCCCCCAAACTGCTCCATCCTCATCCTGGTCAGGTCTGTAGGTATCTCAAAGTCCATACGAATTGGTTCTTTTTTCTAGGCCAGTGAACTTTCTAGCAGTCCCCAACGGCCTTCCATCTACGGCCTCGGGTAAGGGTCTAGTAGGTATCTCAAGTCCAGACTGAATATTGTCTTTTTTCTAGGACAGTGAACTTCCTAAGCAGTCCCAACTGCCTTCCATCCTCCAGCCTCGGGTCAGGGTCTAGTAGGTATCTCAAGTCCAGACGGAATATTGGTCTTTTTTCTAGGCCAGCAAACTTCTAGCAGTCCCCCAACTGCCATCCATCTTCCATCCTCGGGTCAGGGTCTAGGAGGTATTTCAAGTCCAAACTTAATATTGGTCTTTTTTGTAGGCCAGTGAACTTCTAGCAGTCTCCCAACTGCCTTCAATCCTGCAGCCTCGGGTCAGGGTCTAGTAGGTATCTCAAGTCCATACTGAATATGGTCTTTTTTCTAGGCCAGTGAACTTCTAGCAGTCCCCCAACTGCCTTCCATCCTCCGGCCTCGGGTAAGGGTCTAGTAGGTATCTCAAGTCCAGACTGAATATTGGTCTTTTTTCTAGGCCAGTGAACTTCTAGCAGTCCCCCAACTGCCTTCCATCCTCCAGCCTCGGGTCAGGGTCTAGTAGGTATCTCAAGTCCAGACTGAATATTGGTCTTTTTTCTAGGCCAGTGAACTTCTTGCAGTCTCCCAACTGCCTTCCATCCATAGCCTCGGGTCAGAGTCTAGTAGGTATCTTAAGTCCAGACTGAATATTGGTCTTGGCAGGCCAGTGGACTTCTAGAGTCCCCCAACTGCCTTACCTCCCTCTCCCCAGCCTCGGGTCAGAGTCTAGTAGGTATCTCCAGTCCAGACTGAATATTGGTCTTTTTTCTAAGCCAGTGAACTTCAAGCAGTCCCCCAACTGCCTTCCATCCTCCAGCCTCGGGTTAGGGTCTAGTAGGTATCTCAAGTCCAGACTGAATATTGGTTTTTATTCAAGGCCAGTGAACTTCTAGCAGTCCCCCAACTGCCTTCCATCCTCCAGCCTCGGGGTCAGTAGTAGTATTTCTTCAAGCCCCAGACTGAATATTGGTCTTTTTTTCTAGGCCAGTGAACTTCTAGCAGTCCCCCAACTGCCTTCCATCCTCCAGCCTCGGGTCAGAGTCTAGTAGGTATCCTTCAATCCCAGACTGAATCATTGGGTCTTTTTTCTAGGCCAGTAAACTTCATCAGTACCCCCAACTGCCTTCATCCTCCAGCCTCGGGTCAGAGTCTAGTAGGTATCTTAAGTCCAGACTGAATATTGGTCTTTTTTCTAGATTGGTCTCTTTTCTAGGCCAGCGAACTTCTAGCAGTCCCCCAACTGCCTTCCATCCTCCAGCCTTTGGTCACGGTCTAGTAGGTATCTCAAGTCCAGACTGAATATTGGTCTTTTTTCTAGATTGGTCTCTTTTCTAGGCCAGGGAACTTCTAGCAGTCCCCCAACTGCCTTCCATCCTCCAGCCTCGGGTCAGAGTCTAGTAGGTATCTCAAGTCCAGACTGAATATTGGTCTTTTTTCTAGATTGGTCTTTTTTCTAGGCCAGTGAACTTCTAGCAGTCCCCCAACTGCTTTCCATCCTCCAGCCTCGGGTCAGAGTCTAGTAGGTATCTCAAGCCCAGACTGAATATTGGTCTTTTTTCTAGGCCAGTGAACTTCTAGCCAGTCCCCCCAACTGCCTTCCATCCTCCAGCTTCGGGTTAGGGTCTAGTAGGTATCTCAAGTCCAGACTGAATATTGGTCTTTTTTCAAGGCCAGTGGACTTCTAGCAGTCCCCCAACTGCCTTCCATCCTCCAGCCTCGGGTCAGAGTCTAGTAGGTATCTCAAGCCCAGACTGAATATTGGTCTTTTTTCTAGGCCAGTGAACTTCTAGCAGTCCCCCAACTGCCTTCCATCCTCCAGCCTCGGGTCGAGTCTGAGTAGTAGGTATCTCAAGCCCTAGACTGAATATTGGTCTTTTTTCTAGGCCAGTGAACTTCTAGCAGTCCCCCCAACTGCTTCCATCCTCAAGCCTCAGGTCAGGGTCTAGCAGGTATCTCCAAGTCAGACGGAATATTGGTCTTTTTCTAGGCCAGTGAACCTTCTAGCAGTCCACCACCTGCCTTCCATCCTCCAGCCTCGGGTCAGGTTCTAGCAGGTATCTCAAGTCCAGACGGAATATTGGTCTTTTTTCTAGGCCAGTGAACTTCTAGCAGTCCCCCAACTGCCTTCCATCCTCAAGCCTCAGGTCAGGGTCTAGCAGGTATCTCAAGTCCAGACGGAATATTGGTCTTTTTTCTAGGCCAGTGAACTTCTAGCAGTCCCCCAACTGCCTTCCATCCTCCAGCCTCGGGTCAGGTTCTAGCAGGTATCTCAAGTCCAGACGGAATATTGGTCTTTTTTCTAGGCCAGTGAACTTCTAGCAGTCCCCCAACTGCCTTCCATCCTCAAGCCTCGGGTCAGGGTCTAGCAGGTATCTCAAGTCCAGACGGAATATTGGTCTTTTTTCTAGATTGGTCTCTAGCCATGAACTCCTAGCAGTCCCCCAACCCGCTCCATTCTCCACCTCGTCAGAGCTAGTAGGTATCAAGCCACTGAATATTGGCCTTTTTCAATCTTCAGCTCCCCCGTTCCAGAGTCAGTAGGATCTCAAGTAGGACTTGTAATGCCTTCCATCCTCCACCTCGGGTCAGCTCTAGTAACGGTATTCTTCAGTCCCCCAAGATAGATAGGCTGGCTTTTTTCCATCTCAGCCCCCCCCTCGTCAGGAGTCTAAGTAGTATTCTTTTTTCATTAGTCCCCCCCAAGACTGATACCTTGTCTTTTTTCTAGATTGGTCTCTTTTCTAGGGCCAGTGAACTTCTAGCAGTCCCCCAACTGCCTTCCCATCTCCAGCCTCGGGTTAGGGTAAGATGTATTCTCAAGCCAATCTGAATATGGTCTTCTTTTCTAGGCCAGTGAAAAACTTCTAGCAGTCCCCCAACTGCCTTCCATCCCTCCAGCCTCGGGTCAGAGTCTAGTAGGTATCTCAAGTCCAATCTGAATATTTGGTTTTTTTTCTTTTTTTTTTTCTTTCAGGCCAGTGAACTTCTAGCAGTCCCCCAACTGCCTCCATCCTCCCAAGCCGGGGTCAGGGGCGTCTTAGTAGGTATTCTCCAAGTCCATCGGAATATGGTCTTTTTTAGGCCAGGTCTTCTAGCAGTCCCCCAAACTGCCTTCCATTCCTCCAGCCTCGGGTCAGGTTTTTCTAGCAGGGTCTTCAAGTCCAGACGGAAAATGGTCTTTTGTAGGCCAGTGAAACTCTTATCAGTCCCCCCAACTGCCTTCCATCCTCCAGCCTCGGGTCAGGTTCTAGCCAGCAGGTATCTCAAGTCCAGACGGAATAATTGGTTCTTTTTTCTAGGCCAGGTGAGCCTTCTAGCAGTCCCAACTGCAAATTCCATTCCTCAACTCGGGTCCAGGGTCCCCCTAAGCAGGTATTCAAGTCCAAGACGGAAAAATTGTCCTTTTTTCTAGTATTGGTCTCTTTTTCTAAGCAGTGATACTTTCTAGGGCAGTCCCCAACTGGGCTTCCATCCTCCAAGCCTCGGCGTCAGGAGTCTAGTAAGGTATCTTCTAAGTCCCAGACTGGAATATTGGGTCTTTTTTCTAGGATTGGTCTCTTTCTCCAGCCAGTGAAACTTCTTAGCAGTCCCAATCTGCTTCCCCAATCTCCCAGCCTTCGGGTTAAGGGTCTAATAGGTATCCTCAAGTCCAATCTGGGAATATTGGTCTTCTTTCTAGGCAGTGAACTTCTAGCTAGTCCCCAACTGCCCTTCCATCCTCTCAAGCCTCGGGTCAAGATGTCTAGGTAAGGTATCTCAAGGGGTCAATTTTTTCTGAATATTGGTTTTTTTTTTCCTAGGCAGTTGAACTTCTAGCAGTACCCCGAACTAGCCTTCCATCCTCAAGCCTCGGGTAGGTCCTAGGCAGGTTATCTCAGTCCATACGGAATTATTGGTTCTTTTTTCTAAGGACCAGTGAAACCTTTCTAGCAGTCACCAAGGCCTTCCAATCTCCAGCCTTCGGGTCAGTTTCTAGCAGGTTTATCTCAAGGTCCAGTCGGAATTTGGTCTGATTTTTCTATGGCCAGTGAAACTTCTAGGCAGTCCCCCAACTGCCTTCCATCCTCCAAGCCGCTCGGGTCAAGGGTCCTAGGCATGGTATCTCAAAGTCCCAGACCGGAATATTGGTCTTTTTCTAGGCCACAGTGAACTTGTTCTAGCAGTCCCCCAACTGCCTTGCATCCATTCAAAGCCTCGGGTCCTGGGTCTAGCAGGTTATGCTTCAGTCGACGAATATTGGTCTTTTTTCTAAGGCCAGTGAGATTCTAGGAAGTCCCCCCACTCCTTCATCCTCCAGGCCTCGGGTTTTTTCAGGTTCAGGAGGTATCCTCAAGTCCAGAAACGGAATTGATATGGTCTTTTTTCTAGGCCAGGGAACCCCCTCTAAGCAAGTCCCCAAGCCTTGCCTTCATCCTCAAGCTAGGGTCAGGGTCCTAAGCAGGTTGGTCAAGGGCCCAGACGGAATTTATTGGTCCTTTTTTCTAGGCCGTGAACTTCTAAGCAAGTCCCCCAACTTGCCTTCCATCATCAAGCTCGGGTCTGGGTCTAAGCAGTATGTCAAGTCCAGACGGAATATTGGTCTTTTTTTCTAGGACAGTGAACTTTAGCAGCCCCAATGCCTTCCATCCCCAGCCTGGGTCAGGGTCCCCCCTTAAGGTAGGAATATCAAGTCAGACCTTGAATATTGGTCCTTTTTTCTAGGTCAGCGAACTTTCCCTAAGGCCAGTCCCCCAACTGGGCCCTTCCATCCTTCCAGGCCTTCGGGTCCGGTCTAAGTAGGTAATCTCAAGTCCATGACTGAATATTTGGTCTTTTTTCTATGGCCAGTGAACTTCTAGCAGTCCCCAAACTGCCTTCCATCCTCCAGCCTCGGTCACGGTCTAGTAGGTATATCAAGTCCAAACTTAATATTGGTCTTTTTTCTTGGCTAGTGAACTACTAGCAGTCCCCCAACTGCCTTCCATCCTCCAGCCTCGGGTCAGAGTCTAGTAGGTATCTCAAGTCCAAAACTTAATATTTTGGTTCTTTTTTTCTTGGCCAGTGAACTTCTAGCAGTCCCCCAACTGCCTTCCATCCTCCAGCCTCGGGTCAGAGTCTAGTAGGTATATTAAGTCCAAACTTAATATTGGTCTTTTTTCTTGGCCAGTGAACTTCTAGCAGTCCCCCAACTGCCTTCCATCCTCCAGCCTCGGGTCAGAGTCTAGTAGGTATCTCAAGTCCAGACTGAATATTGGTCTTTTTTCTAGGCCAGTGAACTTCTAGCAGTCCCCCAACTGCCTTCCATCCTCCAGCCTCGGGTCACGGTCTAGTAGGAATCTCAAGTCCAGACTGAATATTGGTCTTTTTTCTAGGTCAGCGAACTTCTAGCAGTCCCCCAACTGCCTTCCATCCTCCAGCCTCGGGTCAGGGTCTAGTAGGTATCTCAAGTCCAGACTGAATATTGGTCTTTTTTCTAGGCCAGCGAACTTCTAGCAGCCCCCCAACTGCTTTCCATCCTCCAGCCTCGGGTCAGGGTCTAGTAGGTATCTCAAGCCCAGACTGAATATTGGTCTTTTCTCTAGGCCAGCAAACTTCTAGCAGCCCCCCAACTGCCATCCATCCTCCAGCCTCGGGTGCAGGTCTATAGTAGTTACCTCATGTCCAGATTGAGTATTGGTCTTCCTTCCAGACCATGTAACTTGCAGCATCCCCATATCCTCTAGGCTTAGGTGTAGGTCCAGGTTTAGGCTTAGGAGAGAATTTATTTGAGAAAGAGAATGAGTTAGATTGGTTAGAGGAATTAAAGAGAGTGCAAGAAAAGAACCACAAATTTCACAGTCATTCACTCATCCGCAAGTGAGCGCGCTCACATTTACATTCACGTGCATTGATACCCACAATCATCCACAATCATACATACATTCATACCTACATTCAACCCACTCATACCCACATTCATAACTACATTCATACCCACTCATACCCACATTCATACCTACATTCATGCCCACTCATACCCATACGTTCAGTTCTTTTCATATTGTCTCTCTCCAGAAATCTCTTCCAATCCAGTCCTCCTCTCTCTGCTTATTCTTCTTTTCCTTTTATGCTATTGACGGTTGGCGATCACCATTTCGAAGTCCTTCTGTTGTAAAATCCTGTCTGACGAACCTTCCCCCTCCCGCCATTCCATTTCAGTATTTGTTATCACCTTGTCGTAACTTTAATAGCCCCATCTTTTGATGGTCGACATACCAATAATAGGTTTTTTAATTGCTCGGCCAGATGGTTCCTCTCCCGATTGATGCATTCAAGCTGTCCCTGCAGATAATCCATGAGTTCCCTTAATTCCAGATCTTCGCCGAGTCCCCTCTTGATTTCGGAGTCCCTTTCCTTCAGCAGCTGTTCCATTAAATTTAGCTGGTTGTCTTTCTGCTGGAGTTCACACAACCTCAAGTTTTCTTCTTGCCGCATTTTCTCAATTTCCTTGCAGAGTCTCTGGACCTGCTCTTCCAGCTTTGCATTCTCTTTCTGGCACTGGAACAACGCGTTACCCTGCTCGTCATGAATTTTGGACTTGCTTGCAAACGCCAAATGTACCTCATCGAGTTTACGTTTCATATCTGCCACTTTCTCGTCCTTTTCGGCGAGAGAGCAGTTTGCTCTGTCAAGTTGGATTCTCAGTTCTTTCTCGATTTCGCAGAGCTTTTCCAGGTTTCCTCTCATATTCGCGTTTTCATTCATCAGTAATCTGTTATGATCCTTTTCAGAGTCCAGTCGCTTTTGGAGACGTTGATACTTGCTTTTGCCGATGCTAAGCAAGTCCTCCATGTAGTCAAGCTCTGAATCTTGCCTGGCGAGCTCCTCACGCAGTGCCTGCGTCTCGGCATAGTCCTCGTAATAATTCAGATGGTGGTTCTTCCGACTCTTGTTCTTTTGCGGCTTTCTCACCTTTCCTATGCTTCCGTTGAATTTTAAGCCAGAAGCGCTTTCCCTGGGATTCCAACGTTTTGGTCTGTATCTCCTTGCCAGGGTGGGCGCCTTCCTTTTCCTTTTATTCTTCC